>NC_050478.2:57449756-57771979 GCF_012460135.2 Molothrus ater
TGGATGCTGCACTATGCATAAGAATCCATAAAAGCACCCAGTGGAAAAGACACATGGCATTTCCTAAGAAAATGCAGCACCAAGTGAAGTAGAGAGAACTGTTCTTTAATATTTTTTTCAGATTGATGCAACAGTAAGCATTTTACAGTGGTATTGTTAACTGATGAGAACTTAACCCTAACTGAACACTTTCCTTAGTTGGCTTTTGCAGACCTCACACAGAGTTCGTGAACCTCTGCAACCACAGGTTGAAAACATCCTCTCAAAGTTTATCAGTTATGAAAGCAATGTCCTGCTTAAAAATCGCTGTGCTTGAAGTAACCTACATACACCTAATATTCTCACAAGACACATAATGGGAAACGAAACACAGAATGTAGGAGCTGGTTGCAGAAAACGGAAAAAACTTGGTACATATCCTAACAATGCCCTTTACACTTCTACCCAGCACAATAAATTTAACTGCTATCTTTATATATCCTTTAATCCAATCTAAGCTTCAGCTTCTTCCAGCCTGTAAGGTACAAACTTTGGTAACAGTCAAATACAAGGATAAAAATTTAACAGACCTGCACCCTGTTTGAGAAGCTCCGCAGCGGAGTTTGCAGCAGTTTGTGGAGAAGTTTCTGCTATCTCCTCCAAGGGATCTGCAAACAGAAAATACTGTCCATGTCTTGTATGGATTTAAATCAACAAATCAAAGTCCATAGTCACGTATGAGCTGTTAGACATAATTGTGATCTCATCTACTGAACAACTCTTGGCCGGAAACATGAAACCACCTTTTATCTGCAATTATAATCATCTATGTTGCATCAGGTTTTTTTTTGCCTTGAGCACTGCAAGCAGGATGCTTAACTTTTATTTCCTGACAATAAAAGACATAACACAGGAATATGCTGTAGGGATTCACATGATTACACATTAAGACAATACTTATAGCTGTACTCCCTCACTACAGCCAAAAATATCTTGAGTAGTGTGATTTTAATGATATCATTTGATTTGTATAATTTACAGTAATTTATACAAAAAGACTCTGTGTTACCATGATGAAATCAATTAATTATGTTTTGATCCAGAGGATGACGACAAAACCTTCTTCTTAAGTTGAAAAAAAACCATCTGAACTATTAAGACAGCAGTGGAACATTTCCTCCCAATTGAGGAAATTGGGAAGAAATTGTTAAAAGTAGTAAGAAAACTGTCCACCAACATGTTATTTCAGGTATATCAATGCATGTAAAAAGATCTCACTGCTGCATTTAGCATGAGGCATGCTGTCTTTGAATATAATCAAATGAGGAAGAGAGCCATAATACCATAATACAGTTTGTGACACTATTCACATGGTTAGTTACAGTTATCCAAATGTTTTAAACACTCCAGGCACTGTATCCTGTCATTAACTACAGAAAATCATCTTAAAATGCGTAATCGAATTGGATTAAAAAATAAAAACAAAATAAAATTTCACTGTGGTTATGTTTATTCAAGACAAGGCAAATGTTCCAGACCTGTACCTCTGAAAGAACAGAATAATTTTTCCATCTTAGGTGAGGGGGATAAAGAGAACAAGCCAACCTCCACACTGTTTTGCCATATAAATGCATGAGATCTTGTCACATGTACCAGAGCATATTTTTGTGCTAAAATGGTTTCACTGGTGTATTTGCATAAATCAAATGCTATTTTTGTATATTAACACATGATCTATGACAAAAGTTTAAAGGGTTAACTTTATGTGGGAGAACATAAGACAACTGAATTACTGGAAAAGCATGAGCATTTTGGTTTTTTCTTAAGAGAGGTTTATGAAATCAGCATAAGCAAAATTAGAATCATAATCCCATGAAGCAACATAGGCTTTTTGATCATTTACTTGAACAATATCTGAACCTGTGCAAGTTGCTACACTCTTCCTGCCAGTGTCTCACTCAGGGCACCATCTACTCTTATCTACTTGTCCTTTTGCTAACCAGACCTGAATGAGTTGTTAAATCTAACCATACACTGGCATAATGTCATGTCTAAGAAGGACATTTGTCTTCCCACATGGTAAATTACTGCATGGATTTCCACAATGAATATACGCTTATGACTGGAATATCACAGTACCAGTATGCTCACAACCACACTTTGGATAAGGGTCATCACCAATACTGAAGACAAACCCACAGCTTCCTCCTCGTTGAGTTTTTGCTTCGATCTTAACTTGTGACACATTCACCTGCCTTCAGACACTGACACTTTGAAGCAAAACTTGGCTGGGAATATCTCTTCTGTACTTCAACAAGCATACCTCTGTCTGGGATGAGGAGCTTGCAGGGCAATGCCAGTGGAGTGATGGAATGCTGATACACTAGAGCTGTCAAACTCCCTGTGGTCAGAAAAGTAACAAGATATGCACAGTTAACTTGGTAGGCAATTAGAATGCTTAAGTTATGTTTGCTCTCAAGTATTTTATAGACTAAGAGCCCCCTCTGCTTCACTTTAAAAATCTCTTGGGACCGAAGCCAAGATCTTCTTGAACTCAGTAATCACAATCGTACGTTCCCTTTCCCTCTTATATATACTGCTTAGACCCTAGCCTACATGTCTGTGCTTCAAATGAAGAAAGCACAAAACTTACAAAATCAGTAAAATATACAAGTCGGTAAATTCTTTTCAACGCTCTTAGCTTCTGCTACATTAAATGTAGTAAATTCTTATGAAGGTGGCAAGAGCACATGTAGTCGCTTGTGCTACATGATGAGGCAAAAAAAAAGCAAGTTCTAGTTCTCAGCCACTTAGTCTTCATCATCTAGTGTTCTGTCTACACACACCTCTATTTTGTAATTCTGAAAGTATAAAAGATAGTCCAGGTAAAACCTCTTCCATTTAAGGCAGCAGTGATGTACATAGAATTCTCTATTAAATGATTCTTCCTTTCTATTCAAAGTCACTCTTGCAATTTGGTCTTGGCTTAACTGAAGTAATTCAATATTAGTTACCTTTGATATTAGCATGTCAGACTATAAGGAGTGAGAGGAAGGCATCGTATTCATCAGCCTGTCTGTACAAAAAGCCATCCTTCAATCCTATTTACTAATAAGCAGCAAACATTATAACCATGTGCTGGAGAAAAATCCCAGTTCAACCAAAACCAACCGCATCTTTACAGTCCATCAAAAAAATTTTTGGAACAGAAAGATGACCCAATTCTACAAGAGTCTTACAGAAATGCAAAGACTGATCGATACTAACAGTCCTTCATGATCTTACCCATAAACATGTGTAGTTGTGCCTGTTCACCTACTTTGTGAACCAGTTTTGAGCCTGTGTCCTGGGTTACAATGTGGGGTGTAACCAAGCTATGTATTCTACTCCCATCTACATAACACTTGATGAAGTGTTAACAGTGGGTCGTTTTTAACAGCTGCCCAGTGTGCACCCAACCCTTCAGACTGGATGTTAGATAAGGGAGAAGAGGCAAACCCTGCAAGGCACAATGGTCTTCACAATTAACTCAGGCATGGTAACTACACCCATCCTGAGGGGGTCATCTCTGCTCAGGGGCCATTGTGGACTCAATGGCCCTAGCAAGAATGGATGACTGCAATGACTCAAGAGTATTACACCATTCCGCTGTGAAACTCCCCAAACCGAGGGAGGTAGCACCTGAACCTGTTTATCATCTGGGGTTTTGGGGACTTGGGGCACCACCACCATTGCTCAACAGACCCAGAGGAAGACCAGACTTTTCAAAGGACCAAAGCTTTCAACAAGACTGCAATCACTTCAACAGGACTACAACCACTGCTTAATCAGACTGCAACCACTACCAAGACCAACAGGGTGCGAGATTGTACTCTGACTTAGTGAGTTTAAGCCAGTTTTTCTGTATCACTGCATTTACAGTAGTATTTTTTATTAAATTGTAACTGACCTGCTCTCAAGGTATTTGTATGGGGTTCATCTCTCACTGTGGTTTATTTTCAAACCAGCACAGGCTGTACAAACTGAAAGACTAGGAGATGTTCAAACTAAATGACTAATAGGACTATAGAAGTGCCTAAACAAGTACTTCAAGATTGAGTAATGGACTAAAAGTTCTCATTTAAGGTAAGTCTCATGCCAAATACTGATAAACTTCCGTCCACCTTTATTTTAAATGTGACTTTATTTCACATCTGTTAATTTTATGATAGATGACTCTTTCACAGGTGTATTTGGTGTATGTGACAAGGACTGTAACAGGGGGTGGGAGGGCTCCAGGATGACCTCTGGGTAAAGTTCAGGGGAGCTTTTCATGCCAAACACAGCCCATTCCAGCAGACCCACTGCAGAGCACCTATGGAAAAAAAGCTGGGTGAGACACAGCAGAGAGAATGCCATGGACAGAGGAGGAGGAAAAAGAGATGCTCTCGGTATCCAAGTTGCCATCCCCCCACCCTGTAGCCTCTGGAGGACCTCACATTGGAAAAGATGGGACATTTTCTGTGGTAAACGGAGAACACATGCTCAAACAGATATATTTTTTTTTCTGCAGGAGGGAAGCCTACAAAGAAAGCCCACATTCCAGGAAGGAAAAACTGGGAGAGAGATGAAGCAGCAGAGGAACTGCTCTGTAATGACCATATGCCCTCACACCCACTGCAGTGGGCATGAGGAATTTGGGAGGAAGCAGTGAAACTGAGCTTGGAAAAGGGGAAGGAAAAGTGTTATTTAATACTTGTCTTTGTTTCTCATGTTAAGGAAACTTCTCTATCTGACCATCCAGGAGCCATTCTGGCAGTCACTCTTGCACCACCTGAGCTGGTACTCAAAGCCCCTTCACAGCTACACACCCCACACTTACAGTCAGATGTTTCCTCAGAAGCTCAACCCCAGGTTTCACTTAACAGAGTCTCAGACTTCCAGATCATTAAAACAATTTAATTTTGGTGCAACAACTTAATAACAAAATAACAGCTCAAACTGGGTGCCTCTGAGGAGAGATACCCTTACAATCAAAAGGCAGGAAAGTCTGGGGGTTGGCTGCTGCTGCTGCTGCACCACTTGAGTGGTCAGGAGGTGCAGGACTCTTTGCATAACAAAGGACCATACAGGTCCCCGGGCCCTCTGTTACTCAAAGAGTCAGCAAAGAGTCAGCAGATTGTGGCCCCTTGCCTGGGACACCCATAGATCAATCTGCAGTTTGCACTTCCAGCTTGCAAACTCAGCTACCTTCACTAAATGTATCCCTTAACATCTGACTGCCTGAATATTGATTTTCATTGGAAAAAAATTAAAATCATTTTCCCCAAGTTGAGTTTCTTTTGCCCTGTAACTGGTTAGCATCTCCTCGTTTTCATCTCAACCCATAAGCTGTCCGATCCTATTTTCCCCTCCTACCCCAAATGAGCAGAAAGAAAATGAGTCAACAGCTAGGTAGGCTGTTTGCCATTATGGGTATTGTAGTTCCATCATATTACATTAAATAATGTACTGACATAGCATAATGTACTTTGTGAATATCTCATTCTGGTGTCATTTTTAGCCACCTAATATGCAGCATGAATATAACACAGGACAAAAGGTCCTGAATCAATTAGGATGATAAGAGTGATTTAGCTCAGCTTTCTGCAGCTACACTGGTAGTGGTAGACAAGCCTGACTTGTTTGAAGCTTGGTCACATGCATCTATGCTAGAGTGCCCTGCATATCTGCTTAAAGTAAATGTGTTAAAGGTTCCTGGAACCTTGGAATGGGTTCCTACAGAAGTCATCAGGACTCAAACAAAGTAGTCTCTCATTTGTATTCCATCCAAGCCAGCACTGGCAAATGCCAACTGTTTCCATCTTCTCAGTCCCTGTGATGCACAGTACTCACCAAAATATGGTTCATTCGGGCATCCTTTCAAGCGTACCCCCTTCTGAGTACATTCAATCAGAAAGTGCCTTACAAGTTCATTTGATGAATCTCCAACTGTGTTGAAAAATAAAGCTCATAAAAAGAAGCAATTAACAGACAACTCTCACAAACTAGATATTTATGAAGCAGTTTTTCCACATTACTACCAAATGTTTTACATACAAAATGCAAAGAATACAATTAGACCTACTCTGCAAGTTACAAGATGTATTTAAAAGGTTGTTTTTCAAAAAGCAAATAAGCAAACAGCTCACTTCAGACAGCCAGAGGAAATGGTTTTATATTCTTAAGTGACTGACATCCAAATATACACTGGTTTCAAAAATGTCCAAATATGGTCCCAGCTACAGACAGGAACAGAAATTTGGAAAATGAATGGTTAGAAAGTCTGATGCACTTGCCCATTAAAAGAACTTGTATCCAAAGTGACAAGGAAGAGAAGTATGAAAAAATATTCCCATTTCCAGTGATACTTCTGTTCACAGAAGTTCCCCAGATTAAAAGAAGAGTAGATTAAGCTACACAAAGGTAATGATGGCAATTCTCTCAGTGCATTTTTACATTTCTAAATGTCTGCAGTTTTATGCTATGTCTCTGCATCTGAAAACAAACATTTACATGAAGCACTGGAGTTTCACTTGATTTTTAAGACAGTTTTAATCTCAGGAATCAAAGACAAACCAAAACTGTAGAGTTGGATGAAAAGAGGAGATTCAAAGTCCAAGAGACCCGTAAAAAAATCCCTCAAGATTTAACATTCTTTTAAACCTGTACATATATATGCAGACATATAATTAAGACAAATATTTCTTGGAAGATAGATTGACAGTATTTCATACCTGACTACAAAACTAATCCTCCTCCAAATAGCTAAAAGGTTATTTCATACCAACAGGACAAAGCTATCAAACCATTAAAAGCTTAACAAAAGAGCTACAAACAGATGTTCCCTTTCATCTATCAGGAAACACCTCAAGGGTTGACCTTCAGGCCAATACAGATGAATGCATTAATATGAACAGCAGAAACTTCTATGCAAGCAAATATTGCACTGATCACTTTTTCAAACAGCTTACTGTTTGCTGTTATGCTTCCACCAATTAAAAATAAATTACTACAAGATATGTGGGGAGGGGAAGCCTGGAACAAGAAACACTACAGGAAACAGAACCAATCTGTGTCTTCTGGGATTAAACAAGGGAAACCAGATAAGCTAAGTATCATGAAGTGAGAAGTGGAAGAATACTAGTTTGACTACTACTAACATAAACTGTCTCTTAAAGCCTAGCAGAGTGTGAGCTTTCATGTCTTCCTGGACTTCACTAATAAGAAAAGACTACTAGAAACACCCTACAAGCCACTTTCAATTTGCCTCCTAGTTGTTGCTATCACCACCCCAGTACACCTACGCTGAGTTCATTACGTAAATCATTGGAGTGGTTCTACTGATGTTTATTGGCAACAAAAAGGACTACATGGCAAGTTGTTACTAAAAATTGTTTCAAGACACAAGATTAAAACAGATTCAAAGTGTTACTGTAATAGAGGTGAACTGCTAACAGTTGCCAAAGAGTAAGCAAATCCAAACCAACAGCCAAACAAAAAAACAAACAAAAACAACCAAAATCATACTTCCATAAAAACAACACTAAGAATAAATGCTTTCCTGTAATCTTAATTGCCTACCTCACCAGTCATTATATACTAATGAAACATAATAAGCTTTGTATAAGAAAAACAGCAGCAACAAGAACCACTCCACTAACCTTGCAGTAGTACAAATGGAACCAAGAACACTACAGATACTGGCTGCTGAGTTTCCATATACCAATTATTGATTTCTGCATGTTCTTCTCACTTTATGTTTCACAACCATCAGGCATGAGTTATATATGGAGGCACTAGAGCTGACAGAGTAGATATATAGATCATCACTTCTTTTAAACAATTATCCTTAGGAATCTCTTCAGATTTTTATCTGAAATAGAACTGTCTCAAAATAAAATTTTGGGATTAAAAATATTCAGCCCTCCAGCAGAGTAAAAACTTTACATTGTAGCCTGTGAATCAAATGCAAACTTCTGATTGCTAGGGAAGACCAGTTGCTGAGATGACACTGATTTTCATTAGGCTGATGAGGTACAACACATACACAGACACAACAGAAGTCGTGGTGAAACCATATAGTATAACAGGCATCGTATCCAGTCTCATTTAACAACACATCAACTGTAACCTGCAATTCAAGTTACACTTATGAGAAGAGGGGAAGATTCCAACAGATTGCTACCCACCAATAAGGACTACCTACTATATATAGCATTTTCAATAGCATATAGAAGTACCTTTCTTTAACTGTAGCACAGAAGGAGGTGGTGTGGCAACTTTCATTGCTAGCCCATAGGCTCCCCGGAAAGAATGACTGTCTCGAACAATGAAAGACCCAGGTTCCTTTTCCTTAAGAACAGCAATCGCTGCAAGAGATTCCAGGAAAGAGACAGAAAAACAGTTCAAGCACAATGCACACACTCAGAAAGTACAGAAGTACAAATGTATAATGAATAGGACACCAGAAGAAGTAAGAACTTTTTCTCTATCCTCATTGCCATGCAACAAAGCACAATCAAGTGTGTTTGGGGGACCTGAGTGGAAACTCCTTGTCCAAATCTCACAGATACTTATTTTAAAAGAAGCCTGAAGTACAGAACCCTGATTTTTACTGGTTTTTAAACTAAGAGGAGTGCTCAGGTCCCACCAGAATTCCTACAACCAGCGCAAGAGCAAGTCTACTTCTGCTTAAATTGTGTCAATTTGTTAAAAGACTGCATAGCTCTCTGTAATTCCCACACTGACTAGACAGCACTGTTTTTCACTTCCTATTCAGCCTCAACAGGCAGGACAGATTCATTTTCATCCACCACCAAGTTTTTGTCCCTGCAAAGCTATCTTACTGCCTTAGGAGTTTTGAAGCAAAGGAAGGAATGTAAGTGTATATTCTGCTCTTTGAAGTACTTTTCATCTGTATTTTGGGATCTCTTCTGCAAGTGCAGTATGAAATCCTCTCCAAGAGGGAACACTTGCAGGGAAATTGCTGCTACTTTGCACAAGTCAGTTGCAGACTTTGAAATCTAGCAGCCCAAAATTTTAAACTTACTTTGAAAACAGACAAAAATTAATCTAATGATTGATCTTAATAAAATCTTTGTACTTTGCTTTCTTTCCTCCCCCATACAAGTTTTACAAATACGTGTGTATACCAGTATACTTTGTTTCTAGAACTTCCAGCCATCAGCATGCCTTCAGAGAAACCCTAGAAAGAGCCCAAATTTGGTACTGGAGTCCTTAATTGACTGTACATACAGAACATGGATATTATGCATATGGGGCACAAAGGCATATTTTGCAAGGTCGGAGCAATGTTTACAAAGCAAAGGTTCATTTCATGAAAAAAGGGGAAGTAAAAAAAAAATCAGAAAAATGCAGACAATTCTCTCTTCTGTCAAAGCAAGTAAAGCAAACATATGCATTCTATTATCTTCATCTGTCAGATGGCAAAGGAAAGAACCTTTTTTCACAACAATATGTCTTGTTTTGAGAGGATAAGGATGAATACACAAACCCCTACAATTAATCAATACATAACACTTCTAAATACAAAGGGATGCAGTAATAATTTGTCACATGAGCAGTCTATTAAACACAGGGGAAAAAAGATCAAAAAAGATCAACAAGAGTACCTTAAAACATATTTTAAATGAAGTTTTACTTTAAGGATGAAAAGAGGCATATTAAAAGGTTGGGAAGACTGTTGTTTCATTTGTTCAAGCAATTAGGTTTTAAATTGCTTTATATCTATGTCCCTCACTGGACACACATCACGTGAGGTATTTTTCTGCATATTTAAAGACTCAGTTTTCATTATGGATGGTCAGTAGATAATGCAAAGGAGACTGGAGTGAAAGGACCAGCAAAGTATCATCCAGAAATGAATTAATGTTCTGTTTTCTATGTCTTTATTCCCCAGGCATCCTATTTACCACAAAAGAACATCCTCACCATCTGAGAACATAGTAACTAGACAGACACAGCAATTCATCATTTGCCAATAGCTGAAGTTCACACTATTTTGGTTTAGTATGAATACCTTTCTCAATGTAGAACTAGTTAGTAATTTTTCATTTTTGACAGCCGCATTTTAAAAAATTCCAGCTTAAAATCCTGCCTTATCTCATTAATCACAATTCACTGTAGCTGACTATTACAGTATAAACACAAGCACAATCAGACCAATTGCATTTGGAAAGCACTGCCAGAGACTGAAATGTTATAGTTTCATGGCTGAAACACTGTTATAAAGGACTTTTGCCCATTTTAGCAAAAGTGTGTAATGAAGCTGCAGCAATGAAGCTGCACCACCAAAGCCCACCCTAATCTGCAGCCAAGCTTGCACAGACTCCTCCCCAACAAAGAGGGGACAAGGACAGTTTTGGGTATATGTCATGACCTCTGGTCAGACACAGTGAACATCCACCCTCCATTACACAAACTAGTTCAGCTGTAAAACTCCCCACTCTGGGAAAACCACATCTGCAGGACACTCATGTGAGGGGCAGCTGAGGAAGTTTCATAATCCAACAAAGACCCCTAAAGCACTCCCCAGACTCATTCCTGAGGCCCTGCACCACAGCACTATGCATGATGCAAAGTGATGCAACTGATTCAGTCTTGCAAGAGAGAGTATCCCCCTTCAGGGGAGGTACCTGGGCCCAACTTGTATTAATCTTGGGACCCACAGAGGGGAGATATATTTCTACTTAATCTATTCCTGTCATTCTTCCTGTCTCCCCACAACCTCTTTTTCTATTTCTTTCTCTTTCTCATTTACTGTTAAATAAAAGATATCATTTTTTTGGTATCAACATTTAACCATGTTTGGTTTTAGTCTCATTTCACAGAATATTCAAACCTGAAGTTTCTATCCAAAATCCACAGAAAGCTCACTTTGCTCCTCTAGAATTAGTGGATTGTAACGAGCACCCAGCATACTTATATATGTACTGTTGTAGGGACAGTGTCTAAGTTCATAGAATCATGGAAGAATGGCCTGGATTGGAATGAACCTTCAAGATCATCTACTTCCAATGCTCCTGCCATGAACAGAGACAACTTTCATTACACCAGAGCCATATCCAGCCTGGTCTTGAACATTTCCATGGATGGAGGGCATCCCACAGCTGCTCTGGGCATTCTCTTCCAGCGCCTCATCACCCTCACAGTAAATAATTTTTTTCTAATATTTAATCTAAACCTACTTTCAGTTTGAAACCATTTCACCTTGCCCTGTCACCACTACATGATCTTCTAAAAAGTCCCTCTCCATCCTTCTTGCAGGCTCCACTCAGGTACTGGAAGGCTGCAATTAGGTCACTCTGAAGCTCTTCCTTCTCCAGATTGAAAAATCTCAATTCTCTCAGCCTTTCCTCATAGGAAACGTGTTCCATCCCTCTAATCAACTTTGTGGCCCTCTTCTGTACTCGCTCCAACAGGTCTATGTCTTTCCTGTATGCCAGATGCAGTACCCCAGGTGCTCGTAAGTATTAACTTCCACATAGGTAATAAAAGATTTCTTCAGTTCACTGAATAATACATCTACAAATGAAAGTGCTGTATCTGCATCATACATCATAAAGATGTTGTTCCATGGTACTGACCTTTAAGAAATAATGTATATCTCTTGACATTGAAATTCAGGCTACAAAATGAATGGTGGGTGAGGATGCCTTCATGGTGACCTAGCTAATGAATTATGCTGAGATCATGTCAGAACAGCACACTTACCCTCAAAAGGTTTCAGAGAGCAGACAGCCATTTGGTGTTGTTTCATTCAAAAATCAAAATTCAAAAATCTGCAGCTTCATACCAAAGACCATTTGCAGCAGCTACCACAGGTAGATCTATATTACTTCATAGTTAGTTCAGTTAGGTTAACAATTTGTTTGATTAACTGAAAATTTTTCAGGACTATTTGACTGCCCTCCAGACTCAAATTCAGCCTTTCAATGAAAGAAACAAGAGGGGGTTGTCTATGGCCTTTCTAGGTTTTATATTTCTTTTAGAGATGAGATATCTATCTAAAATCAAGACTTCACAAAATAGCTGAACGGGTATGTCAGAATATTTATCAATAGATATACCTTGTTCTCTTGAAATATCTGGCTTATACCAGAACTTGGATGTGTCCTGAACAAATTTTACCGTCACATGTTTATCAGCTGTGTTTTCTGTGAAATAAAAAGAAAAAAAAGTCAAGAATGTTTTAAAATACAAAAGTGCTTTTACTTTTCTTTCCGAGTTCCAATCACCACGGATACTCAAAAAACTCATCATTAGGACAGTTTAGAGAAACTGAGCTGTTTTAGAACCAGCAAATATAATACCATACACTAAGATTTTGAAAGCATGTTCTATGTTTCATTTTGCAAAATCCTAAAATATTAAAACCTTTTAGTTATAAAGCTGCATTAAATACAAACTTCTCAACAGGGCCCAACAAATACACATGTACATCTTTTACTTTTATCGGCACAACTCTAAAAGGTACAGAGAGAAGCCAGCCCTTTTAAAAAGAAATTGAACTCAACACTGGTCCACTGTAATCTGACAGCTGAAATAGTAAGCTGACCGATGGCTGGCTTCTAGGAAGCAGAGGAATAAATCTAAAGCCTTGTTTCCTGAATACTGCATCCAAAGACAAGGAACTGGCAACCATTTACTGCAAACATTCAAGTCCTCTGTGCCATTTTCATTCCATTATTTTTTTTCCCTCTCCACTTTTAAAACCCCCACAAATCTTTTTATAAACTTATATAAAATCTAATGTACTTTGCATTTCTCTGATACAGAACCTACCTGGCACTGGGGAAGGGCTTAACATTTTTGAAAAATCTGGGAGGACATTTGGGAAGGGAATGCTGATTGTGCTTCCACTGTGAGGGCTAGAGAAGCCACTTGAAGACGGTGACACAGAGTAAAAGGAACGTTCTCCTTCAGAGGACCTCGTCTTCTCTGGAAGAGGCGGTTGAGCATGTAGGTTCCCTCCATGGTGATGTGGAACTGCACTGTTCTGGCTGTTGTGTCCAGAGGCCACTGTAAAAAAGTTCTGTGTCAAAAAGTCATTGTCATCAGCACTTGCCACTGATGAGCTCAGCGTTTTAGATGTGCTAGCATTGGCTATGCAAGTAGTTTGTATCTCCTCTTGAGAGGAGCCACTATCCCTGGAACCAGTGCTGTAGCTCAGGTAGGCATGGGCACTGCTGCTGATACCATGTTCTTGGTGTGGCTTTGCTGGTGAACTCTCCAGGTTGCTCAGGTTGACAACTTGCATTCCTGGAGTTTGGAAATGAGACAGGAGAGAGACATCCTGCACAGCACTTGAAAATTCAGAGGGCACAAGGTAACCTGCTGGCTGCCTGGTGTTTCCCACTGAAAACTGGGTTGACAGGGAAGCTTTAGAGCTGTTTTCAAGCCAAGGATATTCTGCGGCAGAAGAGCTGTCAAAAAAAAAAAAAAAAAGCCAAAAATTTAACACAAAAACAAAACAGCAGCCACATCATTCCCTTAAAATGTTACTGTACAACCCATACTTCAGTGGCCATTGAAAGAAATGAAACATGACAGAACAAAAAAAATCCCAGGGCGCTCATTGAAAACATGCTGGACCAGGTAATGAATGCAGTTAGATCAAGGGATTCCAACCTCATCCTGACCAGTAACTTCTTCAATGTACATCCATTATGCTCTGTCTTATCTCACCCTCCACCTAGCCATGTTGATGGGATAGTTTCTGAGTTTGCACAGTAAACCAGTCCATAAAAATAATGACAGCTAAAAATACTTCTCCCTGTTTGAGGGGTATAGTTTTAATTTGAAACAGTTTAGTGAGGCTGTTTGCAGCATTGCTTCACATACAGCTGTCCTGATGAGCTAAAGTGCTACCTGAAAAATAATAAGAGGCAATGATTTCTTATGCCAAAGCTGCACAGAGGTAGACGTTATGGAAGAAACATGACACGGCCATACCAGCTCTTGCATGCAGAGTGTCTTATGCTCATCAAAATATAAATGGGCTGAGGAGGGGGTTATGCACCATCACATAACAAATCAGTAACTATGATAATGGTAAGAACACAATTCACAAGGAATAAGTTGCAGACCAGATCTATTTCAATACAATTTATATTAAAAAAAAAAATAAAGAGGCAGGTCCAGTGGTTAATTTAATTGGTGGAAAATCTCTGATTTATAGAATTAAATACTTCAACAGTAAACATTCTGTTTTTCTACTGGGTAGCAATTCTACTTGTTCAAGTAAAAAATAAAAAAATGTTTTTCCAAACAAAAGAAACTAAGCATCTGATAAAATCATTTGATAAAAGTTTAAGCTGTCTCCTTGCTTCTGAAAATGAAATGCCCTTATACTGTAGCTGGAAAAGATTACTAATATTACCAAATCCAAAGAGAAAAAACTCATTGTGAAATGCAAAGAGAAAAAGCTGACATAATATATATATCAAAAAAGAAAGGATTTTTAATTAAAAGGGAGTTGTGGAAATGAATGCCAGTAGATTTAAACAGCTCAAATTAGAAAGGCCATTAAATAAATGGAAGGTAAGCAAATTGAAAAAGACATTGCTGCAAGAAAAAAACCTCACCTCTAGAGCTGCAGCTATCTTCTAGGTGAAATAAAAAAATTATAGAAAAAGTATTTAGAAAGAAGCAAACAAAATTTTCTAGACGAAGTCTGAAGTAGGAATGTAAACTTGATAATGACTGAATTGACTGATAAGCTTTTAATACATATCCACTTGTAATTGTTACACTGCCTCTTCTGCAGCAAATACCAACATATTTTGTTCTATCTTAAGGTTCACATTTGTAATCACAAAACCAAAACATTCTTTCAACAGTCTCAGTACTGACTGAAAATGAAACCAGTTAGATTGGAAGATAAATAAAAGATAAGTAGGTAATGACATACTTGAAGTACTGACACTCCAACCAGAAGTATTCCAAAATACTTACTGTGAAAAAGGAGCCAAATAGCTACAAACAAGAATAGGATAATTAGCCAGAAAGGAATGTTTTTGCAGAGTGATAGAGAAGGCAACTTCTTCAGGTCTAATGTACCACCTTGTCTATCGAGTAAATATAGTGCACAGCTAATGACTGATCACACATTGTTATGGTCTTCTGACCATTCTAACAGTAACTAGGGACTCCTTGTTAGTTTGCTGTTTCTTGACATTTCTTAGCTTATGCTGTAAGCTTCTTTGAACAAGAAATACTTTGTAAATTTATACAGTTCACAGTATTGTCAAGAGCCCTACATGTTTACCACAATCTAACTGTAAAACAATAAAATTTCTAAGCCTGCTAATCAGTTGAAAGGTAATCAGCTATACACTACCAAAGCAGATCTACTGACATTTTACTGACTAAAAACATATACCTGCAGTGAGAAGAGCGCTCCCTTTCTCTCATATACAGCTTATTTCTATGTGAATTTTCATGACATGGCTTTAAGTTAAACATCAGAGATGCCAGTTAAGCACACAGAAAAATATATATGAGCTTATATATGAGCTATATATATGTGCTAGCACAAATAACATAACTGAGCTATAAAATTCTATTTGTCTTCTCACTTATGTTCAAAGCTAATTGTGTCCCTCACATAAAAGTAACACCTCTGTATGTGTTAAAATCCATTCAATGGACTCCAACAATAAATGTGACAACCCACCTCAAAATTCTTAGAAAATGGTCTGCAGTGAAGATGCAAGCATAATGTTTTGTCTGGGAACTACCATTATGAGAAATAAACAATAATGGAAGAGAATCTTTTCCTACCTTTCTGCCCCTGGGACAGGACTGCTATTTGCAATAGTAGATGAAGATGCAAAACAGCGTTGAAAAGAGGGATCAGTCTGCATGTTGACCCTCAGCAAAGAAGAGTTAGTGCCCACGGTGCCATCAGACATCACCACAGAGAGGTTAATGGCTTCCGTGTAACTTTGAGATTCTGCAGCAAAGAAAACAAAGTAAATGCAAATTTAAAAACAACATGCATTTTTATGAACCTTGTACTGAAAAATGTGTTCATAAAATAGTTTGGTTTTCTCTTAATAAGATTATAAGGAAGATTTTTTGTTTGTGCAGTAGATATTATTTCACAAAATTATGTTGATTGCTGAAAACATCCAGCACGTCAAATAGCAGAGGGAATAGAGATTACAGAATTGCTACACTCAAACTGTTTGATCACTTCTCCAGAATACATTCTCTAGCCCTATAGATGAGAACAGACTGTTTGTTCCAAGATGTTTTGCATTTCACAGTCCACAGTGCTAAACAGGTATGTCTAGTCAAGTGCACCATTTGCACTTAAAATACCAGAAGGAAACTGGGTGTCCTGGTCCCAGCCACTACAGAGTTAATTTTTGCAGTAGGCCAGCACCTGGAGTTATTGTATACCACCTCATATCATTGCTGGGGGTGGGGGGGAGTCTTTCAGGGAGAAAAGGTCCATTCTGGTTAAGAAAGCATGGTGGAGAGAACAGGTGGTGGTGGTAGCAAGCTGGAAGGTCTCAGGGTGGGGCCCACTTGCTGAATGGGGCAGGGGACCTGATGGATAAGGACACAGATGACACTGAGGTACAGCCTTCTTTATATCAGTCTTTATCAGTGAGACAGGCCTTTGGGAACCTCAAGCCCCTGAGACCACAGGTAAAATCTGGATCCAAACATACCCTCCGTAGAGGAGGACTAAGCCAAGGAGAACCAAAACAAACTGGACATATTTGTGTCCATTGGGGACTGAGAGGTTGAACACATGAGAGCTGAGGGAGCTGGTGATATCCCGCAAGACCATTCTCAATAATCTTTGAAAGGTCTCAATGACTGGGAGAGATTCTTAAGAACAAGAAGGGAGCAATTATCACTAATTCCTCCAAGAAAAGTATGAAGGATGATCCAGGGAATTGCAGGGTTGGTTAACCTAACCCCAGTCTCTGGAAAGGTGATGGAGCAACTAACCCTGGAAACCACTTCCAAACACATGGCAGAAAAAGACTGAGAGTTGTCAGCATGAATTTAGAAAGGGGAAATCTAGAAAGGGGAAATCATGCATTTCCACTGAGATAACTTTCTTCAGTAAACTGACTATCTTAGTGGCCAAGGGAAAAGCAGTGGATGTTCCTTATTTTTACTTTAGTAAGGTTTTTATCTTGGTCTCCCATAATATCCTCATAAACACACTGATAAAACAAGGGTTGGATAAGTGGAAGTGAGATCTAATAAAAACTGCCTGAATACCTGGGCACAGAGGCTTGTGATCAGCTGCAGCAAGTCCACTAGAAGGCAAGTCTTATCATTATATCCGGGAGCTGATACTAGGACCAATAGTCTTCAACATCCTTCATTAACAATACTTTTATCATCAAGTTTTTCAGACAATAGAAAACTGTCATTGACAGAGGAGTCACTAACAAACCAGATGGTTGTGCTGCTATTCAGACGAGGGAGAAATGGGAAAAAAGGAATCTTAAGTTCAACAACAAGAAATAGGAAATCTTAAGTTTCCTATTTAATCCAAGAAGAAAAGGAATCTTAAATTCAACAAGAAGAAATACAAACTCCTGCAACTGAGAAGGAATAATCTGTGGCCATAGCACATGTTTGGGGCTGACTGGCTGGAGACAGTTCTGTGGAGAAGGACTTGGTGGTTCTCATGGACAGTGAGCTGACCATGAGCCAGCAATACAACTCCATGGCAAAGGTGGGCAACAGCATCTCAGCTAGCATCACAAAGTCCTGCCAGCAGGTCATGGAAGGTGATCCTTCCTCCCTGCTTAGCATTAAAGGCCACATGTAAAGCTCTGTGCCTATTTATGGGCTCCTCAGTACACGAGGAACAGGGATTTGCTTAAACAAGTCCAGCACAAGGTCACAAAGACACCATCACTGGGAGCAAAGCATCTTTATAGAAGCAGGGGCTGAGCCCCAGACAGCTGGGACTGTACAGCCTGGAGATAAGAAAGCTCAGGGGTATATTAACACTGTGTGTATAAACCTTGATGTGAAGGCATGAGGGTGCCTTCTGCTCACAGGATGAGAAAAGGACTCAACAAAAGGGGTTTAAAGTTTAGCAGCATAGAGCAGCACATGGTTTACCTGTTGTGTTGGTTTTGTCCAGGGTAGAGTTAACTTTCTTGACAGAGGCTGGTATGTGACTGTTTTGGATTTGTGTTTAACACAGTAATGATAATACAGAGATATTATTGTTATTTCTGAGTGTAATATATGTTGGGAAACAATTCATGCTATAAAAGAATGTATTTTATAAAGATTGTGAAATCCCAACGAGTCTCTGACCACAAGCAGCCCAAGAGGTGGACATCTATTCAAACTCTGAAATTCCTGAAGGTGGCAGGAGAAAAATCGGCATTTAGCTTATGAATAGACGCACCCAGCGCAATGATCATCGCTATCCCGAGCCATCGGAAGACACCTAAGAGCGATCATCGCCCTGTTGATAACATCGATCAAGATAGACGAAGTCGCCAGAAAGATACATGTGAATACGTGACTTCCCAAGATTCTATGAACACTGGCTATCAACCAGGAAATGGCGATTGTCCAGCTCTGAACAGTGAAAGAACCAACTATGAATGTGAAGAGTTACAAAAGAAAGTGGGACTCCTTCGCCTGGGGCACAATAAACTGTATAAAACATCCCCGCTAGAAGCGACTCTTGTGAATGGGGCGGCGGGGGGGGGGGGGGGGGGTGGATTCGATGCGATAGAGGTCGGATCCAGGCTCACCCAGTGCCGATCCCGGGCTCGACCCTGTCTCTTTGGCTGTGGTGGTTTTGAGGACCGTATTCTGGTCGCAGAAAAAGATAAGTAAATCTTTTCACATTTTTGGTAATGTGGCTTTCGATTGATCATTTGTAACACTGAGCAAGGCTTACACAGATCCAAGGCCTTTCTGCTTTTCATACTGCCACACTGGCAAGGCAGTTGGAGGTGCATGGGAGGTTGGGAGGACAGCCAGGACAGGTGAGCCCTACTGACCAGAGGGATATTCCAGATCACATGACATCATGGTCAGTATACAGAATGGGGGGACGAAGGAGGAAGGGGAGGACATTTGGAGTGATGGTGTTTGTCTTCCTAAGTAACCATTACATGTAATGACAGGCTCTGCTCTCCTGGGGATAGCTGAACATCTGGCTGCCCATGGGAAGAAGTAAAGTAATTCCTTGTTTTGTGTCGCTTTTGTGTATGGGGCTTTTGCTTTCCCTCTTAAACTGTCTTCATCTCAACCCATGAGTTTTCTATCTTTTACCCTTCCAATTCTCTCCTCAATCCTAGGGGCTGGAGAGTGCCCAGCAACTGCACTGGGCTTGGCAGCTGGCTGGGCTTAAACCATAACACTTGTGCAGCTACAGTTTTCAGGTGTGACCTTGTCCACACCACACAGACAAAGAAGCAAAACAACTGTAACCTTTATTTCCTAACAGCCTGCAAACAGCACCAGACTGAAATATGAAATATGTTCAACTTAATTATACTGCACATAAATACTATAAGATATAGTTAAAACAGATGCATTTAGATGAGGAATAATGTGGATGCTATTACTGCAGAGCTTTCTACAAGAACAATTTCACCCCATTTTTCAGAGGTACACTTAAATAACCAGTCAAGCTCTAATGGAGATTACATTTAATTATTCTGTATTAGTATTAAAAAGTCAACACCTATTCACATAGCTCCAAGCTCAACCACACTGTTTTCCATGACAGAAAGCTGTAATACTACAAATGCCCATGCATCTGAACAGCTTCATTCACCTGAATAGTCCTACTAACCTCAACACTAGCAGGACTGAAACCCAATAAGACAATCACAGATGAAACAATCTCTAATTACTTTTCTTTAGTTGATATACTTCCAAGGAATCAGGGAGGGGGGGAAAAAACCCCAAAACCAAGGAAGTCACGGAATAATTCCACTCCTACAAAGAGTTAAGATCACAGTAATGCATTTTTTCCATAAGCAAATCTTCCTAATGTAAAAAGCCACTGAAAACAAGTCAAAATGAATATTGTTTTCCCTTCAATTCATGGCAGAGCTTGGTTCTGCTATTACTTGAATGAGGAGTGTGCAAGGTACTTTAAAGATATGTCTGAGACAAGAAAATCTGCAAGTTAGTGCCTTGACTATAAACCATCTGAATTCATCACACAGCACACATTGAACAGAGCAAACATTTAATTGGATGAGGGAAACAGAAAGATGCCTTTTAACAGAAACTGTCTTTTAACTACACCATTACTTTAACGATATTCATAACAGCAAGAGAAGTGAACTTTAAGGAAATACTGCAGAAATGTTTCGTGTGGAAGAGCTACAGAAATCTGAATCTGTATTTACCAGATCAGCTACATTACAGTCATCCTCATACTGGTGCAAATAAGAGTCAGAAAAGCTGGCTGCACAAACCCATATTGGTCAACTTGATGTACATAGGAAGACTACTAAAGCCTCTCCAGAAACACAACTTCAACTTTTGACAAACCATCTCAAGTGCAACAGGCATCTCATCTCTGCACGACCTTGCCCAGATGCTTCCCAATTACACTGCAGGTTGAGACGATTCTGCTTTTGAATTGCATTCCTCACAGGAACAGGAATTACAATCCCAAACTTATCTCCACATGCTTGCTTGTTTTCATGTCTCTGTGTCTCTCCTGATACGAAAATATATAGGGGAGTCACTGGAAGCCAGTTACCAAGACTCTGAGGGGCAAAGAGGGGAGTGGCACTCTTTCTGAAATAGCTTAAAATCTCCCACTCTGATATGAGCTCAACTACACGCATAAGAGTTAGTCCAACAGATTTACACAGCAAATTCCACTCCTTCTACAGCACTTGCTTGAATAAAGAGACCAAGGCTTGATTCTTCCCTGTTTCAGGCCTTGGATTGCTGCTATTATCTTTACAGCTTGAGGAAAAGACCACTGTCAGGCTCACAGATGCATTTCACACCCCATTTTCACAAGTGTAAAATACTAAACACAGAGTGAAAAGCCACTGGCAGCCAGGCATGTAAAATGTAGAAAAAACACAAACTCAGAACAACTCTTCCCAGGCTAGAAACAAGTATATCTTAAAGGAACTTCCCATGAAAGCAGCCTTGTTTTTACTTCAATTAAAAACAAACCTGCTGGATACTTTAGCTATGTCCTCTCTCATTGTCTGATGCAGAGTTCACTGGTCAGCTGTTAACCCTTTATCTCAAGGAATCAATAATTCTGCAATTTCATAGCTTCTACAGAATTAACTAGCCTGGCAAATTTCACAGAAAGCAAAGCATCAGTGCTTCTTGGTTCAGGCCCCTACCACGCCATTTAGAGCTGTAAAAACACTGTCAACGTAAAAGTGCAGCTCCCTATTTCAAGAAGTGACATGACAAAACCAGGATCATTCATGTTTGTATCTTCTCATGCACCCAGGTCAGATGTTAGTTTACTATCACTGATCATCAACTTTAAAGGCAGGACCTTAGAAAGGAGCTGGACTCTTTGCAGCATACCCTACTGAAAAATGACATTAAGAAAAGAACACTAATTGTGTACATGCAAGGCACAAAAATATCCAGTTCACTCTTCTACTTGGCAGCAAGAGGTAAAACCTGTAGAAATTGCAGGCTTTTTTCAGTTGTAAGCAGAAACTGCTGGGTGTGCCAACCACACAGCCATATAAAGTAAGATCTTCAGATTAATCTACTCAACTTTAATCTACTAAACCTATTGAAACAAAGAAGAAAAAGGAAGCCGCCCCCACACCCCCTCCAAAAACAAAACAAAAAACCCCCACAAAACAAAACCCCCAAACAAACAAACAAAAAACCCACACACACACACAAAAAAAAAAAAAAAAAACAAAAAAAACAAACCAAAAAACAAACCACCAAAAATACCCAAACCTACCAAAAAAGAAAAAACCCAGAGTAGCTTAACCCACGCTATGGTCCAGATCAAAGATAGGTAACAACATTCAGTCATTTTACTACCAAATCTCATATTTTAGTAGGTTCTCATACATTTCAAACTTTGTAATCCTTTTTGTGAGAAGGTGTTGGTTAATGTGGATTGTATGAGCTTGAAAACTCAAGTAAAGATCCTCAGTTACATCTTCTGGGGAAAGGGAGCTTAAAGTCAGTATTCTGCTTCCAAACCACTGAGCTCATTACCTCACAACTATCTGAGGCTAATATAAAAGCTGAACGGACAGAGAAAATAATACTGCTCTGAAATAAGCCAAAGTAATGGCCCACTTGAGCCAGATAAAAAACTAATGCTTTTCCAAGTCTATTTGCACAGTAAGATTCCTACAGGTTATCTATCTTCTCTTTCACTCCCTTGCTTTTCCAAATACAAAGGTGCCAAAAATGGTAAGAGAGACCAGCAGTGTCTCCTCTCCTCTCTCTCTTTCGGCCAAAGTATTAACTTTACTGAAATTCTGACCTTTTAAACTTGTTACATTCTGCTTTCAATTTCACTAAAATACAGTGAACCAAATTATACCATAATATGAAACCCATCAACTTTGGTCACACGGTTCCTTCTCTTTCACAGAATATGTGGAAATCAATAAAGGATGCCTAAAGTCTTTTATAACTTCAGATACCAGGGAATGGTATAACTTTTTTGTGTGTTTTGCAAAGTACACGCTTTCCTATTCAACATTAAGTAGCTCCACTCCTCATTTAGAAGAAGTACATGTCATGTACCAACACGGAGACACCTTCAGTTCCCACACTTTCCAAAAACCCACTAATACCAAGCAGAGAAAATGTAACAGGATTTTTCATGTTTGTGAAGGAAAAGACAAAATTACTATTGCTAGGAGATTCTGCTAATGCCTGTTTTGAGTGGACCAACTCTCTTCACAAATAATCAGGCTGAACCTGGGACAAGTCATTAGGACAGTGGCTCTAGCATCCAGGCATTAACCTCTCTGCACAAAAAGGTCAGCCTTAGTTGCTTCATCTGAGAAGAATCTCAGTGGAATATGTATTACATACTTGGATATTACAGAAAATACAACAATGGAGTGACTGACAACCTCAGAAATAAAACAGCACATCTGGAGAGGCAGTAAAGTATTTCTCAGGGGTGTTTATTTGGTGGAAGAAAAAACATGTTCAACAGTTAGAACCCAAATTGCTAATAATTAAATGTAATGTACACTACAGTACTGAAGGTTTTTAACTGCATTGTGTGCATTTAGAAAGCGTTCACTGTGTTTTGGGACCCTGTCAAATGAATTTAGAATTTAAAAAAAAAAATCATTCTTGCCTTATGCCCTAAAGAGAGCTGTAAAGAGAGCTGTTGTCCCTCGAGGAAGCATCCTTGGCACAGCGGTCTTCCCCAGCCAGCACTGGGTGAGGAAGGCTGGCATTTCACCACCATCAGGGGAGACTCTGGCCTACCAGCAAAATGCATGACAGGAGTGGAAGTGTATTGCTACATTCCTGTGTTCTGCAAGTTCTAGCTCCCATAACAGCCTGCCAGTAACAGCCATATGCAGCCTCTGAAGCTATGCCAGGTGTCAGCTTATCTCCAGACAACCACAGGCTGACACAATTAGCAGCGTTTACCCTCTGCACATCGATCAGAATCAAAAGTATGATTTACGAGACCACACTCTACCCCATTCTAAAGCCCTAAGACCTCTACTATAGGGCTTCTTTTCTGAGAAAATAGGTAGACCGTTTTACAGGTAACTTTGTATCATACATTCACTCAAACACCAAAATACAAATAACTCCTATTTGCTGAACAGATTACAGTACAGCATCTTGAAAGCAGTAAAATCCTTATCATGACTTTCTGAAAGGCTTTCTTATACTAATTTATTTCATTCTCCCAAGTAGTACCCTGCAAAAAAAGAAACTTCACCAAGGACTAAAGCAATCAGTTGCATATATCTTTTCATATATTTTAAAAGATCTTGCAGATGCTGTGCTACTGACTTTAAGCAAGCTTTGCTGTCTTAGGAATGCAAATCAGCTGCAGAGGCATGTCCTCAAGACTTCCAGATCACATGTAACATAAAATGGGATTAAAACACTCTTTAGGAGAGAATCACTATCAGTACATAACACAGAAACAAGAGAACCTCTATTCTGTCGCTATGTACAGCAGCTCACTTAGTAGTGAAAAAAAAAAAAAAGAAACAATTAGAACACAATTATTAACATATCCACATTAAGTTTACACAGCAAATTAGTAAAATGGTTTAAGAGACAGACAATTCCATTCTTATCATGGTTCATCTCGTAATGGAATTTCAGACATTCACACTGCTGAATATGACAATTTTCAAACCATAAAATTAAACTGCAATAGTTTTAGAGAAGAAAAAAAGAACCTATGAAACATGCATATGGTACCTTTTTCAGGCAGAATGCACTAAAAACCAAGCACCTTTCAAGAAGAGTAAAATATCAGCATTGTGCTCCAAAGCTCATTATCCATTAAAATCGCTTGAAATGTTGGAGATGCAGGTCTAAGCTGTCTGTGCTGAATTGAAAAGTGCCACTCATGTCTACTGACAAGATACACTGCAAAGCCAAAGGAAAGGAGGCAAGAGTGAAGGCAGAGAGGGCAAACTCAGTGAAAGAAGAAGGGACAGAGCTCAGGCCTGACTTTCTGACACTTCTGAGAAGCAAGCACAAAGACTGTGACATTTTTTATTTTGTGTTACGACCCTATATACTTTTCCTAAGGTGAAAGAGTGACAAAGGAGTTTAAACTCCCCTTTTTCTGTCTCAGTCCAGTTCCCTGGTGCCACGAGGAATCAGAGAGGTCCCAGTATGCAGTTTTTGATGTCTGAGGCATACTTGCCTCATAGAACAAATTGAAGCAATCAAACTGATGTTTGGACCCTCTATCAAAACTCTCACTTCGGTCCTGTTCTTCTGCTGTGAAAAAAATTCTGCCTAAATGTGACAATCTTCAACCTGTTCATTTTTCTAGTCACTTGCCTGCAACAAAATGCTGAACCCAGCTCACTGTGGCCTGAATAACAAAAGTGAGGGCTGTTTTTTTAATTTTCAAGCAGTATACCTAAAACATTTTATTTTAAAGCCAGAAAAAAACTGACTTTTCAAAGGCTGTTTTTAATAATCTGAAATTGATACTGGTAAAAATAAACTTAGTTCAGTTTATCTTCAGTGTTGTTCAGTGTCACAAAACACACAACTGAGAAGTCGTGCATTTTTTTCTTGGTCTGTCTCTCAACTGTGATTCAGTAACTCTCCTTTTAGGGTTGCAGTCTTTACCCAACCATGTGCTGCTACTGCCTGAATAGAAAAATTGTTTGCATTAAGGCAGTAGGAACCAGGCTCTTTATTCTGCTGCATCCTGTACACTGTACCATGTAATAGCTGGCTACTCTAAGACTCTATTAGATTTCCATGGAAAATTCAGATCTGAAGTAAGAGAGTGTTCTATATGTATTACACAAATACACTTCGTCTTGGATGCACAAATTAGACCAATTACCTTTCCAGTGCTAATGGCACAATAAGGTGTTTTTCTCACTAAGCAAGAAAGCAGAAAAACGATGCCATATTCCTCATTTAAGAAAGACTCATGTTTACAAAATATTACACCTTTCATGGTTTTGAAAAGAAATTCAGTACTGCTATAACATTACTAAAAATTCCTCAGGGAAGGAAAAAGACTCAGCCTGGACAAATTTTCTTCTACGTAGATAGAAATTATGTCTACTCCAGGCAGCCCTTATTTCTACTTTTGAAAAAGACCCACCACGGCACACAAAAAATTACAAGCATTCCTCGGCAGGAAAGTGACTAGACAAAACTCTCGATCCCTGCCTCATGCCCTCAGTCATTGTCAGCGATTGCAGAAAACTCTCGTACTGACAGAACTCCTTGTCTGCAAACCTTCTCCGTTTCTGGGCAGACTCCCAACGTTGTTACATGACTTTAAAAGGCGTAACTCTTCCTCCCACTTGATTTCTAGAGCTCGCAGCAGCAGGCCGCAGGCTGTGTGCGTGCTCCCAGCTCCCCACCCCGCAAGCAGAGCGGCCCCTGTCTGAGGCTGGTTCGCTTTAGTGAACTCCCGCCGCCCTCCTCTGTTTCCGGGGTCACGTTTCGCTGTCGCTGCGGCGAGCGCGACTAGCCTAACACAAGACAAACCCATAAAACGAGTTTTCAGACTTAGGGAAACGCACAAAACAGGGGCGCAGGGAACCATAAACCTACCTACGGAAGCCATCGCGACAGCTGCTCTCCCACGGCGCTGTGCGAAATCCTTCCCTCCCTCCGTGCCGCATGCTGCCTGAGGCTCACGGAATCAAGGCAGCGCGGCGCGCCAGCCCGCCACGCAGAGACTTGGGAAAAGCTATTGCCCGCATTTGCCAGCACCCGCCACTCTCCCTCGCGTGTTACAACTTCACCGCAAAGTGGGATCCAGTGTCTGCGGCAAGAGAAGCACAGGCTCCCTTGTCTCAATACAGCCACCCAGACGAAGAATGGCCAGAGTTCACTTCATCCAGGCAGAAAGTAATTCCCCGATAGTTGTTAGATTAGGCTTCCCGCTCGCTCTTTAGCTCGACTGCCCATTCAGTGTATGCCTGCTGTGCTGACTCCACCTCATTTGCGTTTGACTTGTTCCCCCCACTTTCCCCGCCCGACTCTCACCGCCTCTTCCACGCAGAGCTCCCAGCGGGTCCTGTGCTCCGCGCAGCACCGCGGGGGCGGAGAGCGAGCGGTCGGCACACGACCCGGGGAGACTGGGAACTTGGGTTGGGAGGAGGGGTTGTGTGTGGTGGTATTTGGTTGATTTTGGGGGGGGTTTTGAGTGTTGGGGGGCGGGTGTTGTTCTTCCCCCACCACTTCATTTGACCTCACTTATTTTGTTTCTTTCAGAGAAATGCAAGACACGAAACCGAGAATTGTCAGATTAGTGCTTTTTAATGTTGACCAAGGCCCAGCTACTCCATTACACTAAAGTGGCCCAACACTCATGGATAAATTTAGCATCCAGAGCTCTGAATAAAGTTTTACTCGCTTCCCAAGATTACAAAACACCTATAGCCTTATTGTGTTGCATTCAACATCCCCCTAGCATTGTTCTAAGCACGTTTTATTCACAGGTCAGGAAGACGAGTGGAAACACTGCAGCTCCACAATGAGCAGCTCATTTCCTTTTTAAGATTGTTCATCAGTGCCCAGCACACAGTATTTTCTGAAAGGATCACAGCAGGAAATTACTAGATCTAGACAGAAACAAATACAACCATTTAAAACTTTCCCATGATGAATTATTCTATTGCTTTCAAATTTCTACCGGCACCATGTTTTGAATGCATGTACTAAACCGTTTTGATAATATTAAAATGCACAGGCTGGTTTGGTTATAGAGATGAGTACTGGGAAAGTAATTAACATTTTGCTTTCTTCCACAGACCATAATGTAAATCAAACTATTCCTTTGTAAGAATATTCATTCCTACCACTGTTTTCCTTCATAGCAGCTGCTCCTATTAAACATGTTGCATAAAGATTGCATTCAGAAGAACCAAATAGCAAAAGTTAGTTGTGATATACACCATATCATCAGGTAAAAAGAAAAGAAAATCCTTGCCATGGGGTCAGAAGAGGTTATTATGCAGCAGTTCAGAAGTGACATCCGTTACTTTGAATAATTTATTATACAACTACACTTTCTCTTGGATGCTTCCTGGCAGAGCCAGATACAGGTAAACACAAACTCCACACTTCTATAAAGAATAATGGTTAGAGAAAATTTCTCTCCATAGAATGCATGCCTGTCTCTGCATAAAAAGCACTGTAATCACAGGACTTTTGGATATCTCATTCTTTTCCTGATTTTCAAATCTAGAAAGCTTTGCTTGTTTGGCTATTTACACTTGCTGAATTAGATGGGAACAAGAATAGAGTAACATTTAACAAAGAAGATAATAGTAGTCTGAGATGACATATGAAGAAGGCTGGTTAAGTAAGAAACTTACTTTCCAAAGTATTATAAGGATGTAATTAAGCAGAAATAATGTAATTAAAAGTATTAATATAATTGAGTTTTGTCAGCATTTATCAAATTCACCCTTTTTAAAGATTTTTTTGCATGGATCCTTCTAATAGACTCAGTTATACTTAAGGGGCTACTCATCAAGAAAATCCCTCTGACATGAACAATTAGTAACAAACAAAAGGGCACATAACAAAAATCTCACCTTTTGCTTGTCCTTCTGTCACAAATTCAAAGTTTCAACCAGATGAGACTTTCTTCTCCAAGGAAGAAAAAAGTCTGAAACTCTAAAGCCAGAAGATAGAAAGGGCAAGGCTAATCGCACACAAAAGAAGAGTTAGGAAGAGAAGGAAAGGCAGTGATGGATGTCTCTAGTGAGGAACTGATTTGGTTTAGGTCAGTGTGTAAGATACTGCCATCTCAAAAGGAGAAAGTCTGTTATTTGGCAAGAAGAATTGATTTAATGGCTGTTCCAGGCACAGCAAAGCAAATCAGGATCAGATCTTTCAATCTCTGCTAGGTGGTACCAGTGTACAGTTCTCCTAGATATAGTACATAAGATTCCTGGCTTGATCAGAACCATTACACTGCAAATTCTAATGAAAATAGATTAAAATGTAGGGCTTGAATTGTAACATGCACCTTTCTCCAGCAAGAATCCCTGAAGACGAGTGGCTATGCCGTGCCCTTCATACAAATTCAGCAAACTCCTAATTTGTGAAGGAATGTCATATGTTTCCCTGCTACTCTAATGATTGACAGAAACATAGGAGTCAGTGTCAAGTAAATTGCTCATTTCAGATTTTGTCTACAAGGTGCCTGAATATAAATGGCTTTGTGAAATAACTTGCCTAACTCAGGCATAGAAAAACACAGATTAATTTGGTTTTCTCATCCTCTGCAAGAGGGAATAAACATGAAGAGAATTAACATAGGGGAGAACAGCATCCTAAAAAACAAACAGCAATATGACTGTAAACAATTTAGACTATAAACAATTAAGTGGAACTGAACATGTATTTCCTCTCTGCTCCCACTCAACACTGGAAGGTCTGTCATTCTGAAACTGCAGAATATCTTTAACTTGTAAATGCAGTAGACAAACCCTCCCATTCACTTGAACACAGGATCATTTTAAAACTGCAATTTTTTTGAAAATGTGTGCTTACAGCTGTACTTAGATTTTTGGAGCTCTCTTCTTCGGGCTTCCCTCAAACTACATGGAATAATTTGGCACATCAGTCATGAAATGCCATGTCATATAGTAGGAGGCCTCATCCTGGAAAAGTTGAAAAAATTTCATAGAATCATAGCAAGAGCAGTAGCCGTTCCCATGGTTTTTGTTAATTTAACCTTTTCCAGACAAAGTAACTAGTGACGTCTCAAAAATGTATGCTATGCACAAGCACTGCAAACAAGCAACCTCAGGTATGTGTAAAAACAAACACATCTGTCAGGCTGTCTGCTCATCCAATCCTGTATTTCTATTAAAATGGTTTTTAAGTTACTGTCAATAACTTATTGTTTGCATCTTCAAAAGAAGAAAATATTAGTGATGGATTTCTCAGCTTCAGATTATTTTGGTTTTTTATATATGTGTAAGATATTATTCATCTATATTTCAATGAATATATACAAAGATAGTTATTTATCAAGTTACTGATTTATGTGGGGAAATGCATTACTTTTTCCCATGGAAATCAAAAGAAAGAGAAACCAAACTCTCTAAAACAGAATGCTTTAAAAACCACTCAAGTAATCACTTTTTCAGTGGTTCTTAGCAAGAAAAAAGAAAGAGGAAAAAACCAAAACCAAACCACCACCACCCACCATTGTATTATCAGGGTGCATTTCAAATTTAACTGAAGAGGCACATATTCTTTGAGACCATGATCAAGTAACACTGAAGCATTGTATAAACACAATACAGCTTATTTTATGGCCTGAATTTTAGAATTTTTGAGCTCTCACTGATACTAGTGAACATAACAAGAAACTGTGTTCAGTATCCTTGGAAGTGCCATCATCTTTTCAACTAATAAATGCATATTCCAAGTACAGTCAGTTATCTTGTATGGCAAGTATTTAAAAAAAAACAAAACAAACAAAAACAACCAGAAAAATAAATTAACACCAGATAATGCTACTGCTTTCTCTCAAGAGGAAATGCCTTTGGATAGAGCTACAGGAAAGATGAAAGCTGCAAGCTGCACAATTTAACTTTCAGATGTACTGGTTCCTGAATGAAACTGCGACAGGCAAAAATGTGTCTTATGCAAAACTTCAAGTTTTTTCTCAGTTAATAAATCCTTTTGAAATAAGGAAGTTGTTTAATATACAGTTCACAGTGGTATGAAAAGTTAGTCAAGACAAAACAAGTAACAGACAAACTGGATTAAAGTGTGGTGCCCCAAATAAGGGAAGTGTGTAGAGGGTGGGTAGATTCTTGATGAAGAACCTATCAGCAGTTGCTTGATTTAATGGTAGTAGTGAGGGATCAAGGACCAGTAAGACTTGTGAGGTACCATTGATGAAAGACATATAACATGCAAGAGACTTTAAAGATGTCCCAAGCTAAAAATCTTATTTCATATGAACTCCTGTAGGAAAACTTTTGTCACAAGACCTGCCATTCCTTTAATGCAGTTCAACATTTGAATTCAGGACAAAACAAGTGGATGAGAAAGTAGAGGGCCTCTTTCTGTATTTAGGGTCTCCACTACTTGGATACTCATTTCCTGTGAGAAAACTTAATTCACATTTGCTTGAGGCAGAAGACTCCATATAACTTTTCAGAAGTGTCTTGGTTCAAATGGATAATGCAGGCAGTGCCAAGAGACCTCTGAGAGGGCCATTTCTAAGGGAACAGTCTCAGTTCTCTGATTTACAAATCTATCAGCACTTTGCTCACACAGAATGAAAAGTCATCCATTAAAACAAACAAACAAACAAACCAATGTAAATACTTGCACAGAAAATTAAACACACACTATAAAACAAAGTCTTTCTAAATCAGTATCTGATTCCATCTACAAAGCAGTTTTAACAGAGCAGTTTTAATGGTTTAATGCCCATTCTGATCTATGATCACAGTGGTTTTGTCCAGATGCAAATCCTGCTACAAAAGCAAGGGAGGAAGAGGAGACAGTGAATAGTTTCACAACATCTCTTCAATGTAATGTTTGAAGAACCTATCTGTGGGAATAGTAAAGGTAAGAAGGTTTTTTTTGAGTTTTAGTCTTGGCTAAGATAGACCTTAAGCCTGCAGAAAAATATGCTTACCAAGATAAGCATATTAGTAGAAGGTTAACATAAGATAGCATAAGAAGTAGCATAAGATAGTAGAAGGTTTTAAGCTTAATAATGGTGTATTGTATATTGTTAATAGAAGGTATACATACAAGCATTGTGTGAAGCAGGCATACATGTACTTTTAGTGATTGGCTAGAACAATTGTCTGTAAGCTTTAGCAATATGCTATTGGATAGAAAGTTTTTGAAATGCTCTGTAACAAAGAAATCTTTGGTTGGTGCTGGTTGTACATGAGCTGTTACCATGTTTCTATTGTCTTAACCATGCAACGAGGCTGATGCTGCAATAAAAGTTCAAGGAACATATCCCAGCAGTCCCCTCCTGTTCATGAAAAAACCTCCAAACACACCTATACACCTATCTTCTTTTTTTCCCCCTTCAAATTCTTCAGTATTACAGAGAAGCTGCACATGGAATTATGTACATGTGCACTAGATTATGCATTCTAGTAGCACAGTATATTCCATGACCATCTATAGTACTTAAATTTTTCTTATTTCAATGTGATGTTCAACATGTAGGTCACAGTAGACTGTGTCACTTTGCAGAAGTTTAGCTCAGGGGGCTGTAAGAACAACTAATCATGAAATATCTTTGTCTTAACATAAGCATCAGATTTGAAGAATTATTGAGTCTGTGATCAGATACAATACTGGCTACAAAACAAAATGCATTCATGTTCCGGAATATTTTATCAACCTAGCGTATCCAAAACCAGTGGAAGAGAGAGTATATTTTAGAGAATGAGTTTTATTATGAAAATCCAGTAATGAGAGTGGCCTATTTTGTCAGCTTTAATGTATCAGCCAAAGAAAATACACATTTATATTGTCCCACTGGTTTATCATCACATACTATCTGCCATGGACTTGGCACGCCCTAGCTTTTTATATTCAGTTATGTATAATAATATTCCGTTCTCCTCTGAATCAATAACATGTTGGAATGTTTGCTAAGTGGCTAAAACATGTACAGAATTTTTAAGTTTTATGTAGAAACATATAGCTGTAAAAAAACCTAGCTAGCTAAATGGATTAAACTCTAAATCATTTCATCTCTAAAGCTTTGGGAAGTTGTGTCAACTAGGAGAGTTCCTCCTATGAAAATCTTAGCCAAACTAAGGGGGGGGAGGGGGGGAGGGAAATCTCAATTACCACTGATTATCAAATAGCTCAGTTGTAGACACTTACACTGTAAGGATTGTAGTTAATACCACTCAGTGGAGGCATAGATTACAAGTATTTTAAGTTATTTTCAGTTTCGATTTCATTCTACTGTTACAAGATATTTTTCCACCATTCAAATTGATATAAACCAAATAAAATTGTTAAGCTTTTTAGCATATGAGATGGAATATTATTACTTTTTCTGTGAATTTGGACTACCAGAGTGAAATCACTGATAATAAGCATTGCTTATTTCTCCGCAGACCAAATAAATACATTTCCATGATTGTATTTGAAAGATATGTTGAGAACTGTATTATAATCAGTGGCACAAAGGGAAGGAGATCTCTGACAGTGAAGACTTGAAAACACATCAAGTCATCTCCAACCTTCCTGCAATAAAAACTTTGTATAAAGATTAGTTTTACTGAGCTAAATGTCTCAATGAAAGTTACCCAGAGATAGAAAAGTGTGATAGATCATAGTATATTATATTGACTTCAGTGTTTACAACAACCAAGAAGTGGTCTCTGAACATTTATGATTTTGTTTTACAGCATTCCAAATGCTCTTTCTGGAAGGCCTCATTAAGTCTATGCTGGTAGAATCCCAACAGGAGATCCAAGTAATTTCCTGCTTGCTCTGGAAGCCTATGGAGGCTTCTTATGCACTAGTAAATGGAGAATTTTATAATAATTAAGTGTAGAAATGTGCCCCCTGTTGATGGAGTTACCAAATTATTCTTTGTCTGCTTAAAAAGGCAAAAATCCCAAAAGTTTCTCTCCTCAATTTGGTAAAAAGACACCTCATAGGACCTTTGGGACTTCACCTCAGACCTGGGGCTGCCTAATTGGACAGAGGCCAAGAGGTCCCACCTAGGTAATTCACTAGAAAAAGAAGAGAACAAAGGAAATAATCACTTTTGTGGGGTGTTTTAGCAGGAGCAAGGACCTCTTGCCCTGCCTCAGTTTTTTCTCTCTAAGAGCTTTGCTATTTTGCCTTTTATTAAACCTTCTTCTGTTTCCAATACTACCTCAGAAACTATCCTGCTAATTTTTGTGCCATTCAGGGTGGCTGAGTTATCTCAGGTGTGATGGGTTCTCTGAGAGCTCATAAGATCCGGCTCAAAAAGTAACACACCAATTAAGAAACATTAGGTGTTTAATTATAAAAATATTGTGTAGATGAACACTGTATTCAGCCATGACATAAACATGTCAAGGGCAATTGCAGGACAATGGAAAATGTAACAGAAATCTGATGTATCTGCTTTGCATTAAGTCATAAATTTCCTTTCTCTACTTGTATTTTTTATTTTTCATTGATAGCCTCAACAAAGAAACAATGAAAACCCACTAAAATAAACAAAACATCCAAAAAACCCTAAACACAAAAATTGCAATAGCAAAAATGAAAATGCACCTGTTTCCAGGAGGACAGAGCTTATGTTAACCATCCACATAAGTAGATGCATTGATGTTCTAAGCAAATGAACTCAGATGCCTGGAAAAGTTCTGAATCTATTACTTGCTTTGGACATGCATATCTTACAAAAACAGGTAAGAGGAGGAGAGAAAGACTGGTATAAATGAATATTTATATGAAAGCTTTTCACATTATGGAGAAAGTTTTTGCACATCATTAACAGGGAATTTTTCCCTTCCATAAATTAGTTTCACTTTTATTCCCAAACTGACTCTCAGTTTAGAACCCTGATATTTTTTAAATCAAAAACTTAAGCAGTATGTATCATTTCCCTTGCAAACCAGTGACTGGAAGAAATGTCATTCCTGGAATAATAGTATTGTTGCAGTGTGATGCCACTTCCTGTTTCACCTATCCCAGTCCCCCAGGTGTGCCAACCTCTCCTTTCCCCTCCCCCTTGCCTCCTTGCTAAGTGCTGTCAGTCAATCTTATCATTCCAGCAGGGGCATTGTGTGATTGGCAAAAGTTCAAAAGATGCCCCTCAGCCCTGGGGTCATTGGCTCGTTCAAGTGTCATTGTCCCCTGAGCCTTCCCCCCCTCCCACCTGGTTGGTGGCTCACCTATCCCTTCCCTCCCCCTGCCCCTGAGCTTAAAAGACAGGGAGACCATGCAGTCAGGATTCTGTGGAGCTGTTACAAGATTCAGACATATGTGACTCTGGAATAAAACTCTGGATTAAACCCTCTGCAGAATCCGTCTCCTTTTCTTCTTCACCTAGCCTGGAGCCTTTCCATCAGAGGTAAACTGAGTTTCTACCATGCCTGGACTTGTTCGAGTCCCTAACTGCAACTTACAGCCAGCCAAAGGTATCTCTGAGGTGAAACACCACAGCTGCCGCCTTTGGCGCCGCAGCAATGGTCAGACGAGGCCAGGCACATTCCACCTGGTAATATTTGGATTATATTCCAATACAGTATGATACCACAACAGTATAAAATTCTAATCAGTAATAGAATTATGCAATAATGAGGCTGTTAGGTTGTGGGTTTGCCTTCCAATACATTTATTAAACAGTCATCACTCTGCTGGATGATGTAATAGAAAAAGTCTGTGTTATTAAATGAGAAAAATTAGGGCTACAATGTCTCTGTCAGATAAAAAGAGAGTCTGTATGAGAAAAATTGTGGAAATATTCCAGTATGAGGTCTTGAAGAGTTCCACGATGGCATGAGGAGAAAAGTTGCCCTTTCTAAAATTTTTAGAACAGATGCAGCTCATACACAAGCTTTGAGTACAGTACATAGTCCAAGCTCCATGGAAGAGATGAGAAGGCAAGGCTTTAGGTTGAAGGCTCAGAGATTCCTTATACAGGCAGCAATGCTTTCATTCCATCATTTGCACTGCTTGAACTACACATGTCTAGTTAGGCTGCTCAGAAAAGATGGAAAAAAATGACATCATGTCTTCTCTTTGTCAGTACATCCTTGATAAAGGATTATAGACAATCTTCCCTTGTTCCACAGATCCTTCCCCTCTGTTGCAAGACAGTGCCTGTTTGTGAATGCAGACCTTCTGCAAAGTTCTGTCTAGGCTTTGACCAGGGCTGAAGAAGGGGCAGTTCTTCACATCTAGCCTCAGGGGTGGAGTGGCAGGGCAGCGAGCCAGCATTCAGTCCCCTGGCAAAGAGCTTGCTATGCTTTTATGCATTACTTCTATATACAAAGATACTTAGATTAGCTGTCTGCTGTTTAAGAAAAAAGAGCCTTTATAAGTTTCAAAATAGCCTACAAATAGTGCTTCAGTTCCTTCACTTCAGTTCCTTCTCCCTCCCATGTAATATATATCAGCTATTGTAAAATTCCAGAGAGCTGTATCTGGGTTCTGTGTGGAGTAGCCCTATTTTTTGAGGGGTATTTATAAAACTAGCCAATTTATAGGCCACTAGCCAATTTATAGACTACTTAGGTTCATCTCAAGAAACAAGGTGTCTTTCAAACACAATTCAGAATGAACTCTGTGGGTGCTGTATTACTTTCAAGCTACGTGAAGTGAAGAAAAGGGCCATGAAACCATAGCAGCAAGTGATCACTGGAGCAGTAGTGCTGACACAAAATTGACTGCATGCATTCAGACTGAGGGAGGTTAAATATATACTTGTTTGCTAAAGAACAAGGCTCTGAAATATTGCAGGCAGGACATCTCCAATAAATCTACAGGGAGAATGAAGTTAGGGCATAGCTAATTTAAGGGAGGCAGATACATAACACTACTAGACTGACTTTCCCCAGCAAAGTGGTTTTACCTGGAAAGAAAATTAAGATTTCTAGGGATAATAGAGCTTCATTTTATAAGACTTTATTAAAAACAGTGTCCTTAGGTACACAGGTTAAAAATCAGATGCATTCAAGATACTAGATATGCAGTTTACATTAATAACTTAAAGAAGAGAGAATTTTATAATTTTTTATAATTAAGGACTGGATATTATTGCAATTCTTGACTATTTTTTCTTTTAAAATATATACTTTTGTACTCTTCTAAAAGCACAACAGAATCCCTTGATATGGTAAGTGCTACTTACACTGAATGCAATTCTCCACAAGGAAACAGGGAGGAAATAAAACAGTAATACATCTAGATAATTGGTAACCAGGTTACATCATCCTCACTGGTAACTTAAAAAGCAGATAAACAGCAAAGCTGACATGCAGAACAAAGCAATTTTGAATTCAAGGGTGATCTGAACTGAGACAAAAGTAGTAATATCTTAATGGCAGAAATTTAATACTCCAGAGTCCATGACACAAAAGGCCTCACACTGTTGAAAATTTCTCAAGAAGTCAGTATGTTTCCTGACTTTTACCAAAATAAAGAACATGTAAGCATTTAAAAGAAGAGGTGGGCTGCAAGGGAAAGTACTAAAAATTGAGGCTGTTAAGAACTCTTGGAAAGTGCACAGTGTTAGAGTCACCTTTATGGCATGTGCATTAAAGCAGTCTCAACCACAGGAACAGCTGCATCTGTTCCCTTCAGATTCTTGGCCTCGTCAACACACAAAACATAACACTTACTCAGGGCATGAATTAGGGATTGGTAGCAGAAATAAGAAGCACTTCTTATAAAAGAAATCAGAAGACAAAGAAGCAAGTAGATACAGTGGATACTTAGTGTAGATAAAGGCAATAACTATAGTAGAAGTGAAGGGAAAAGAGAAAATTTTAAAACATTTAAAGTATGATTCTTACTTGCCTCTGACAATAGAAGTTTCTGTGCTCTGATGGGAAAATCACCCAATTAACATTTCTAAGAGATGCTTGCCAACAGGTGTCTTTACTATGTTTTCTAGCTGACCCACCTCATACACTTTTAACCTTTAACTAATTAACAACTAACAACTAACATCTTTAACATCAAAGTACATTATGTTTACAGTTAAAACCAAAGCTGCATGGAGATAAGCACGTAACCTGCAGCATTCAGTACACCTTGAGCTTTATTTTAAAACAAGTACTCAAAGGAAGAATTGCCTCCTTTTCTAACAGTTAGATTAATTATTTTCAGTGTTTCATTAACTGAGTATCTAAAACCAGCATTTGAGAGATGACATTATTTAAAATTAAGCAGGAGAATCAAAAAAAATAGAGAAACACATTGAAAGCTAAATATTTTTCCAGGGCAAGTCTTAGCTCTTAGCAACATTAATAGAAACCATTTAACAACAAAGTGTTCAGTAGATCAACCTATAATTTATTTGATGAAGCTGTCACCAGGAGGATATCTGCCACTAATTACTTAGAAGCAGGGAGAACCATAAAGAGATGTCTTGAACTGGGTAGAAGATTTTTCTAAAGCTAAAGATAGTTTTATTCTGTGTTGATGTTATTTGCTTTTGACAACTATTAAGCGAGGCAAATTGAACATAAAGGGTTTTTAAGTTAAAACTGAAATACTATTATTGCATCAAAACCCGTCATCAAATTTATTGAAAAGTCTACTATCAAGATTCTCCTGGAGAAGACAGTCATAGCCTAAGCAGTAAAACTATACATAATATATATGAATTTTCATGAGAACATATGTTATGCATAAAATGAATGCCTGTGATTTTTATTCAGGTTTTAAATACATTAGCTGGCTTCCTGCTATGTCCAGCACTTTCTGATGCAGTCCAGAAATACTTTTTTCCTTTAAATCCTAAATTTTTCAAATAATTTTGCACAAAATAGGTGACAGGTAACAGTAGCTTAGCTGCTATTTTTAGTAGCAAAGAGTTAAGGCCTTGAAAATCATCCTTTATAATAAAAAATCATAGTTAGATCATATTAAATCTTTAAATATGTAATCATCCATTACCAACTACTTTCCCATGGTTGCACATTTACAAATTGTATCATGGCAAAAAAAATCCTCCAGAACATCCATTCCTCTGGTAAAGGATCTCCTTGACTTGAGCATAGCTACTCTCAAGCTCTATTGTCAGCTTCATTGGCCTGAAAAGATGGCAACACAGATATCACCTGTCTTTCCTGAGATGGAAACAAAACCTGCTTAAAATCACAAAGAACACAAGTCACCTGATAGTAGTATTTTGTGTCATCAAATATTAGCAGAAAGATTGAAGAACATTGAAACCAGGCAAACGGAGAGAGAACAAGAGCAGGATAGCCTCAAACACTGAGCTGCATTTCCTCTTATTTCTGTGACACAGCTGCCTAATTGCTTCACACTAAATTTGCACAATGAATGTGAACATGGGACTCCCGTTGGCAGTTAAAATGTGGAAGGTATTAAATATTTCTTGGATAATTCTTCATTACTCATTTGTTTTTGGTGTGATTTAAATAGGACTGCTAAAATCTGTTTCTCTGACTCGCATGTCTAAATTCACCATTTATGTCCTACTTATAAACCACTGTTGTGTTAGTTGCCTTCATACACAGTTCATTTTCACATTACTTGGGAAAGAGGGGTACCTTACCAGAAATGGTTCTGTACAGCTCTGATGGGCTGCTGACCTTTTGGCTGGAGGGAATCTGCTGATGGCATGGTGGAGGTGCTGTCACTAGGAGAGAGGGAAAAGGGCAGTTCCTCTTTAGTAACAGTGAAAATGTCAATAGTGATATTTAAATAAATAAATAAATATAGACATTTTCTTACCATAGGTCACCTCTGGTGACAGAGGAAAAGCTGATGCGAATGTGACAGCTTCATTTCCATTTTTTATTGTGGAGAAGATGTCCCCATCTATTTCATCTTGGTAATGTACAACAATCATCTAAGAGAAGACATAAAAAGGCAAAATTACAGTGTGATAATTCTCACTTAACCCTATGACACAGTGGGGCATTCTTCACCAAATTACAGAAGGCTTCTGTAATCAGATATAATGCAGTCTACTGTTCCAGCAGAGAGATCGTGGAACACTGAAAACATGCAAATACAAGAGACATCCAAAACATGCAAAGACAAGAACATCCTTAAACACTGAATTGCATTACTGAGGTGAATGCAGTTATTTGTTCTTATTGCCATGATGCAACTGCCCAGTTGCTTCACATTAATTTTGGACACAGAACATAAGACTTCCTACTGGCCACTCACTTCAGTATTTAGTGAAAAATTCTTAATTGTTTACCTCCTTGGTTTTCCCTCCAGCAACCGGTGATCTTGGAATTACAGCCTGGTGACTAGCAGACTTCATCCATCCACACCTGTTATATGACGATTCCCAAGGAATATCATTGTCATACTGCCCAACACTTAACTTTCTGAGCCTTTTCCCTGTTGCATCATCATCTTGCATACCTGTTGCTGAAAACAGCAAGCTGATTAAGAAACTAGTTTTTTACAGTTAGGACTGTTAAAACAAACTTCACTATTCTGTCTGTAGTGACTATAATCAAGAATGTTCAAACTGTTTTACAAAACCACATAGGTGGGGAAAAGACACCAGTTGTAGTTTCTTTGCTGACACCAGTTGGAAAATATTCACAGTCCCCTTTGTTGTAGAGGAGTAAGTTAAGGAGCATGTTTCTCCTGATGCTCATTTTCGAAGCGATCACCCCAAGTGCAATCAGAAGAGCAAGCCAGCAGGGGCCGCTACGGGCACTACAATGGGAAGCCTCTCTTGCCATTTCTGACACACAGTGGCTCTGGGCAGAAAAACCACTGCTGCTGCCCAGAGCTGCGTTTCCCCCACCCCTTTCCCCTCCCAAAAGCAGATTATTTTTAGCTAAAACAGATCCTGGCCCTTATAAAGTCAGTTCACTGTACACCTTTTGTGACACACATAGCAATCACACTTAATCACAAAAATTAGATATTAGCTACACACAGAAGCTGTAAATCCTTTTGAGGAACAGCACAGAAGAGTAACCTTAACCAGCAGAACAATCCAGGATATTCAAGGATATAAAGCACTATTTTTTTCCAAAGACGTTATTAAGAGCATGTCACTAGATGCAGAGCTATGATTAGCAGGATTTTATACATGGTCATCCACTCCAAACAGCAGGCACTTCCAGATTACTCTGCAACAATTGCTTTCTCTACCCTTCTTAAATCAACAACAAGGATCTGTAAAACTTACTGAGCAGTCACAAAAACAACCACATGCATAGCAACTTTTCAAATACTCCTCTGAGAGCTTCTATGGTCTATATATATATGCAAAAAGATCTTTAAGGATTAACTATTTCTCTTATAAGAGCTGAGTATTTCCCCAAGAAGTTACTTTAATTGCTTGGTGTAATTTAAACTTTTACAGTAATTCCCAACAGTAAGTAAGTGTTGTTGAAGCACATGTCCTACAGACCCTGATCATGGAGCCATAAAACTAGGAGGTCAAAGTCTGTCCTTGATCTAAACCAGCAGGAGGGCTTAATCAGCAACTTGGGTAGAGAAAAATGATAGCCTACACCTTACACATCAATTTCCTAATCTGAAGTAGCTGATAGAAGCTAAGGTGTAAAATCTGGCACGCAGCATAGGAGTCTGTGTTAAAGACATTCCACCTTGATTACACTACACAATTATAAAGCATTAATGCACAAATACATTTCTGTAAAGTGGAACAGTTTTTATTCAAGCTTGAAACAGAGACAGGGATTTTAGACTAAATCCATGATATTTAACTGATTCTGCATTCTGTATCAACCTGAGTAACTTGCTGGGAAGTAGGGGCTTATCCTAAAAGTATTAATAAATCTCTTGTTAAACTACAGAATTAGATACTTCCAAAAAATCCATCTCTGCTAGCATCCAAGCAAATGTTATAATAGCTACTATTGAAGCAAATAAATAAATACATAAAACCATGTTAGTAATTTTTGAAAATTCCACCAGTAAGTTAAATCTCACGGTCCAAATACAGCCAGTTATTAATTTTATCAAGTCAATATTTATAAACCTAGTGAAAAAAACTCAACTGAGATTCTGAAAAAAACTGAGATTTTGAAAAAAACACAACTGAGATTCTGTTTTTATGGTTGCCGCAACCTGGAAAACTCAAAAGCTTTTTAAGCATCCATATTTAACTTTTTTCCCCCAACTTGAATTTTTATGTGTGGTCTCTCATTTATGGAAAGAGTATGTGCTGAAGATCCTGTAAGCAAACTAGATGCATCACTCAAGATTTTCAAAGCCAGAAAAGGACATGAAATCACAAATATCTTCTAAACCTCTTACATGATACTAAACAGTCACAGTGAATTCTACTGAAATTGGAGACGTTTAAGAATGTAGACTGAGTTGATACTATTCCAGCATTTACCAACATTTGCATTGGATTTCCTTTTTTATTTGTAATTTCTGTCAAGAAAAATGAGTGGGAGTCACTGCAGAATCTCAGACGATCTGAGACCAGATACTCCCAGTCCCACCACTTCTCCACAGGAGGCAGTAGGAGCCAGGAACAGCACATAAGAGTTTCACTCCATCTGTAACCAAGTTACAAAGGCATAGACAATTTATTTCAGAATATTTGTCTTAGTTAACATGGCCTTGTAGACTACTTTATGATAAAGAATATATATCTTTTGGATGGGTCAAAAAAGACCTTTGAAATTTAACACAAGTTTCGCTTGTCATACTAATGAGAGGATTTCATCATCAATAATATTGGTACAAATATTATTGATGATGATTATTATTATATCTTGAAGCTAGCAATTTCTACAAAGTTAATGTAGTCCTCAAAAAGCTATAAAGAGGTCTCTCTGGGAAAATGGATATTCTCCTTAAATAGACTGAAAGTGCTTTACATACCAAATTACCATTAGATGCTGCACAACAGAGAGGAGAAGTTGAGCTGATATATTTCAGTAAAGCTTAAAGCAAATAAATCTAAGAGATTAAAATTAAGTGAAGGAGTAAGCAAAAAAATACTTCTACTTAGTTCAATAGTTTCAAAACTTTACTTCATAATATTTAGACTTATATTTTAATATTTTAGACTTACTAATTTGAAAGGAACCTTTAACAGTGTAAGGTGTCAGTTGCCAAGACCTCCTAGAAGTTACAAAATTCATTTTTGTTCTTATCATTTAGCTTAAAGTTTTGGCAGAGCTTCATAAATATCCCAGAAGCATATATTTATTTCTTTGAAAGCATTTCATATACCGTCCTTTCTCTCTTTTCCCAGGTGAAAACTAATTTTTCCCTACAAAAGTAGTTTTGTTTTGTCCAATGAACAAATAATAACATTCCAACAGATTGGCATCAGAACAACATCAGGCACTTACCTCATCAGATGGTTATCACCATGCAAAAGCTACAGTTAACCAGTGGTTAAAGGTTAATCATTGTTTGGTTTCTTTAACAGCTTAGCTTTCCTCAACTACTATTGAGAGGTATTTTTAACTATTGGAAAGAAAACAACGCTGTTTAAAATCTTGTCTCCAGTGGCTTGTCAATAAGAGTGCTGTATCTCATTTCTTAGCAAATTATCCAACTGGTTGCAAATATAATTCCTTGTGATAGCATTGAAATATAAATGTCTGAACTTGTAAAACTGATTTTAACCACTTGAATTTCAATCATCAATGCTTGAGCAGCATTTAAGATCATTTTCTCTGGATATAGCTTAAGCAGTGTTAACTATATTATTTCACAGGCAGCTTCTTGCTTACTTAACTTCATTTATTGTCTAGCAGGATTTTTGGAATCTGCAATTCATTTCAATTCTAATCCTTTCACAAGAGGAAACAGGTAACATCTATGCATTCAAAAAATCTGATAAACTTCTAAGTGGTTTAAAAAAATGATATATTTTTTGAAGAAACAAAAGGAAAACTTACTAGGATATATGCTTAACCAACCAATCAATACAACTTAATACACTTTGCAGACAGACAAGCTGGAATTCATTAATTGTGTACAAGCATGTTACACACAGAGAGGAGAAGATCAAGTGCTTGCACTTCAAGTGAGCTTCTTACCACAGCTCCAACTGGTGTGGAAAGTTAGCATGACGTAAGAAGCTCTACCCACAGAGCAATAAAATGCAGGGCTCTGTTGTGAAAGGAACAGTGAAAATTTCCACAAAACTAGTTTTCCAGTGTGCCTTTCACAGACCTCAGCAGAGGTCATTAAGGCTGAAATAACACTCTGGGGAGAACTGTGTTAGCATTGCAGAAATTCCAGAAGTCGATGCCTACACAGCAGTTTAAAAAGACCTATCAATTACTGTGAAACAAGGGGATACAATGCAACATGAGGCTTAAGAACACAACCAGGAAAAAGAAGTCTGTAAGTTAACTTCTAACAGAAGAGCCTTCAGTGATTATCCCACATACTAAAAATGTTACCAACAACACTATCCAAAATGAAAGTGATCTCCTCCTTTACCACCATTTATCTTCTACAAAGTTTAAGATTTTAAAAGAAGGCATGTAATGATCAAGCTTTCAAAACAGCTTTATGCTTAAACCATAGCAAATCTACTTTAAGAAATTAGAATCAGCTTTAGAATCATTATGACATACTGAAAGAAAAAGTATCTTCAAAAACAGCACGACAAAACTTGAACTAAATATTGCTGTGGTGGAAAAAGGATAATCAAATATATAGCCAGTTGAAAAACAAAATCTCAGAATATTCTGAGTTGAAAGAGACCCAGCAGGATCACCGAGTCCAAATCTTAAATGAAGTATGAAGATTGAACCCATGACCTTGGTGGATTAGTGATGCAAGTACTAAACAAGGATCTTGATATGCTCAAACTTTCAGATTCCCAGATCTTTAGGAACACTGTTTCAAAACTATTAATTAGAACAAAAGCCAACTATACTGTGCCAATGATACATTTTAGAAAGGTTAAGGCATTGAATGTAACACAAAGTGCTGCTGAAGTCAGAAAATTCCTTTATTCTTGAAAAAATACCAAATAATTAGCAATTATTAACAAGCAAAGTATTCTTTTTAACCCCAACTTTTAACAGCTAGTAGACTAGGAGTGTAAACTTCTTATAACCAATTAGTCTGACAAGCAAATGAAAAGGTCTAAACTCTACCCCAAATTCAAGTAGACCATCAAGCATAGGACACAGCAGCTTTGCAGATCTGTCACTTTAGTTTCATAGACCATTTACATTATGCCAAGAATGGGAAGCAAGCCCAGTGGAAAATCCAGACTGGTATCTCAAACCCATAGAGAGACACCAGACTGGTATCTCCAAACCCATACCATAATGATGGTACACTCAGGCCCACATGCTGAAAATTACAAGACTCTTAAAAATTTGTGGTATAAGTACATGATATAAATTAAAAATCATTGTGCTGCTAAATGTAACTAAAATTCAATTTTTAACTGTAGCTTTAAAAGTTATTTAGTTTAAAAATTGAATCTAGTTCAGTTATAACTTAAAATTTCAATTTTTACCTTTAATTCACCTAAAAACTTAAATTTACTCTTAAGCACTGTAAAATTAACTCCCAAGTCAGGCACCAAAATTTTCCTGTGCAACAGAAATGACAAGTTTTGTAGTGTATTTTACATACAAATAAGGCAGGTGAGAAGATTGACAAGCCTTGTTTTTCTCTCACTTCACAATTTATTTCAGAGGGACTGTGCTTACCCACAGAATAGCACAGTAAATGGGAACATCTGCAACAGTTCAACGCTTTTTAAAAATATTATTTAATAAGGTATGCACAAAAGGATTTCTTTTTCTCTCCTTTGTCTGCAGAGACAATGTAGTATGATTTACAATACTGTATCTTGGGCCATCTCCAAAGGTTTATTTTTGATAGAGGAAAGATCTGTGAAGGTATTCCAGACATGTAATCAGACCCTAAGCCATCTCAGTTTTATTCATTTTGCATTATTTTTTTGAGAGAGGGAGGCTTTGTTTAATGCTCAATTCTGTGTTGAGCTGATAAACTCCAAGTGAACTATAAGACTGTAAGAATTGTGTATCTGTGTAATTCATACAGTAGGTAACCTAGGGAAGTTTTGAGATGGTAATTTCAAACACCATAACTCATGCATGAAGAAGAATTAGAATTACCTGAGAGCAACAATATCATTTCAACCTTATGGCAAATATAGAACCTCTCTTCCTCATGCTGGCAAATTTAGATAGAAATGCATATCTTGGTCACAGTCATTGAAACAGGCTACCCTAAATATTGAATGCATGTGTTTCTGTGTTCTGCCTTCACTTGATCACACAATTCCTCACCTGCATGTAATACTTTTCTAAAGATGCAAATTGTAACATTTTAACAGTGAAAAGGTGGGGTACACAGATGAGACATGGGTGACAATGATCGTAGGTTATAATGAAAATGGGTAAAAACATTTCTGTCCTCTACATTTATTAACAAATTCCTGCTTTTACAGTTTTGTAGGTTGAATCAAAACATTGATTTCACTTTCCTTTTTTACTGAACAAGCATAAGCCTTGTGGTAAAAATGGCTGATTTGAGAAATTAAGTCTTACTAATATCTTTAGTAGTAGACTGAGGTCATGTGTTAATTATTAGGCATAAAAGAATATACAGAGAGTGAAGTAAATGGGGAATATAAGGCTGAAAGAAAAGCTTATATACACATCAAAATTTTTTCATACTACAAACTTCCTGTCATTTAAAATTAAGGACTACTGCAGCACTGTGTTATTAGTAAACGGCAGCTTCATTCACTATCAGAAACACATCTGTGCATAACTCAGCTCACATAAAAGATAAAAATTGGAAAAATCTTAATAAATAGTGCACTGATTCTTCTCTGATAAGCAACACACATGACACTGAAGGAGAGAAGAGGTCATCAACCATTGGTCTGCATGGTTCATAAAGATACGTCCTAGCAAAAAGAAATTCAATGATCCAAAAATGCTAAGCACATAATGCAAGAAATCATTTCAGACAGAGCCCAGAACTCTGCTGCATGGGCAGTCAGTAGTTTGTGCCAGGTTGACCTATGCTAAGGATACATCTGTATAAAAACATCTAGGAAGAAGCATGAAAGGAGAGGTAGTTGCCTATCTGTCAGTCAGTGCAGAATCATATGAGCAAACAGAACCAAGAATGCACCACAATGTACATCCCAGCTCTCACACATTTCATTCTTAGGCACATTCTTCCAGCTTTGCAGGGCACTGGAAACATGCACACACTTTTAAGGTATGTATTTTCTGCAGGAAACCACTCATGCAGGAAACCAGATAATTTCACCATCCTCCTGTAACGCAACCCTCAAGTTAGACACACACACACACACCATGCATCACATTGATCTCATTCACCTCCAGCACTGGGCGCTCCTCCCATTGAAGAGATTCAAGCAGAATGTCTCATTCATCCAATCAACCTCACTCAGACCATTCAGTCTGGATAAAGAGATAACTCTCTTTATCACAGACCAATTCGTTCTATTAATATACTTGTTAGGTCAAGGACTGTTTAAGTCACAGAGTATAGAGCTCCCTCTAAAACCTGACTGTAAAATCAGCCATTGTGAGCAACTGTTGTTTTCATTATCCATTATTAATTGCTACTTCTTCGTCCCCATGGCAGCCAGCATTTCTTTGTGCCATCAATTACGGCTCCTGTGCTGCACTAGTTTAAACAGCAAATTAAGTGCCTTGGATGTTCCCCTACTTATCCTAATTCTGTAAAATTCTATGACTCTACTCCAAAGTAAGATAAACCACATTCAACACATTCTGGAGTATGGCTTCTCCTCCCAGCTTTATGCATCAGCAATCTTGCTGAAGAGGCACTCTACCCCTTCATCCAACTGATTAATAAGATAAAGACTGGATTTAGACCCCTGAACTACAGGCATCTGTAGACTGTGCCACTGACAACAACCCTCTGAGACCTGATATGCAGCCAATTCTCAATCCAGTGATTCAGAACAGTGGTGTATATAGGGAAAAATATTCCAGTGTTCCTCATTCTTAGTATTCATTCAGGTAAATAGCTTTTTCCCCATGCTGGTTTGTGCACACCATGCATGAATAAATGTATGATTCTGTATATTTCAGTGGGGCAAGTCCAGATATGTAAATATATAAATTCTACAGCACTTAGAACATCAGTATGTGCTGGTGACCTCCTAGTCTCAAGCAGAGGTGGCAGCATGCCACATAGTTGTGTTGTTTTACCTCTAGAACCCTAAGTACTTTTAAAATCAAGCTCTTGCTAGTATAAATTGATTGTTACTTGCAGAAGTCAGAAATGGGATATTTTAGCACTTGACCTAAAGACAAACTTAAAAAAATTTTATTGTTCTAAAGCTATACAAATTATTTTTCTAATTTTGTTTAATTAAAGGCTATTCTTACGTTCCTGACTACTAAAGTCTTCCCTCTTCTACTGTGCCCTGATACCTTCCCTCAAATATCCAGAATTTTAAATATGGTCTATACATTTATATTTGATTCCCTTAAATACAGAGATTTCATAACTTATTTCTTTAAAACAAATCCTCTTCCAGATCATTCCCCAAGAACAATTATTTTCACTAGTCTTTATTTACCTGACATTAAAAATGGAAGGAAAATTACAGTGACTTCTACTTTGAGATGACCAGAATCTTTGAGAAAATTTCAAGCATCTCTTTTAAGCTTCATATATCCAAACTCTGAACTGTGAAAGGTGACTTATTCTAAATGATCTCTTTATTCCCCTCACTATAATTACTGTATATAAAGAGAAGAATTCTCTCCTGCTGGAAAAATCTCAATTTGTCCACCAGCTAATAATTTGGGAAGATTCAAGAGAATTACAAACGAAACCCACAAAATACATACTGTGTGTTAAAAATAAGAAGTGAAGCATCTCACATTTATTAGTCATGGATCTTTGGACTTCTTCAGTCCTCGGTTACCTTCCTAAGCACAGAACTGTGATTTCACCTTCCCTACAAGAATCACTCTTGCAGTGTGATTTCCTGTTTCACCTATCCCAACTTCCCCAGGTGTGCCAACCTTCCCCCTCCCCCTTTTGCCCTCCTGCTAAGAGCTTGTCAATCAATCTTAACATTCCAGCAAGGGTGTCGTGTGGTTGGCAGAAGTTCAAAAATGTCCCTCAGGTCTGGGCTCATTGGCCTGTCCAAGCGTCTATATCCCTTGAGCCTTCCCCTCCTCACACCTGGTTGGCCCTCACCTGTCCCTTCCCTCCCCCTCTCCCTGGGGCTTAAAAGGACACGAGACGATGTGGCCTGGCATTCTATTGCGAGCTGTTACCGCATTCAGAGGTCTACCATGCTGAAATAAAACTCTGGATTAAGAGTCTACAATAGAACCTTCTCATTTCTCTTCACCGTCGCCTGAACCTTTTCCACCAGAGGTAAACTGAGTTCCTACTTTGCCTGGATTTGTTCCGAGTGCCTAGCTGCAGCATCCAGCCGGCCAAAGGTATCTCTGGGGGTGAAACGCCACAGCTGCTGCCTTTGGTCCAGCAGCAAGGGCTAGACAAACCAGGCACACCACACCCGGAAACATCGGGATTAATATTCTATATGTTGGCGTCCAACGTGAGGCTGCACGGACCTGCCACCCCAGAAGGAATCTCAGAACCTTGGAAAAGCATTACGGCAGCTTAAGATTCCACTGGAAGAGCTGTGGTTGCATAGCTCTCAAGAGAGACTTTGGGACTGATCCCACAAGAAGCCTCGATGAACGCTCAGCGCCTTTGGAAAGTGCAGCTCCTTTCTGGTGAGCGAATTTTCCAGGAGAGAATAGGGGAGCCCCTCCTGCCCAAGGGGTCCTATTCAAGTGAGGAGACCAGCCTGCCTGACCTGGACTTCAACAGCTTCGATTTCGGTGAGTATTTCTGCTCCTTGGGGGTGTAGAAGCTCAAATTCCGTCTCTGCTGTGAGACTTGTTCTTTTTTGCGCTTGCATTTTAGGCTGTGCAGCCCTGCAGAGCAAAAGCGATACCCTGTTAGCCTTTAGCCCATTGTGGAGTGTTTTTGCTGATTTTAAAATTGGCGGCACCGGCTTGGAGGAGCAGGACAGCTCTCCCTGCCCCTCCCCCCAGCTTGGCAGTGCAGCGTGCTTGGCTCTCGGTTCGGGGGGGGACCTCTCTCGGTGTGGGGGGGCTGCTCTCTATATGTTGTGCGGGGCGGCCTCAGTTTCGGTTTGCCGCGCGTTGTAGGGGGGCTGCATTCTCGGGCAGGGGAGGCTTTGTCTGTCTCTCCACGCGGCGGGGCGGGTCCCTATTCCCTGCTGCTGCTGCCATGGCAGTTTTAAAAGCAGTATATACAGCTGCATTGTAAAAGCTTTCATCTGATCGTTTTTTTTGCTCTTGCATTTAGGCTGCGCAGCCCTGCAGAGCTAAGGCGGTTCCCTGTGTAAAGCTTTAATTCTGTGGCGTGTTTTTGCTGTTTTTAGAATTCGCGCCGTGGGTTGGAGGAGCGGGACAGCTCTGCCTGCCCCTCCCCCCGGCCCGGCAGCGCAGGCAGCTCTCTCTCGGTGCGCGGGGGCGGGGGTGCTCCCTACACACGGCGAGGGGCAGCCCCGGTTTCGGCTTGCCATGTGGCGAGGGGTGGCTGCATTCACAGGCGGGGGAGGTTTTGTCTGTCTCTCCACGCAGCCGGGGCGGGTCCTGATTCCCTGCTGCTGCTGCCGCGGCAGTTTTAAAAGCAGTACAGCTGCATTGTGAAAGCTTTCGTCTGATATCGCCTTTTAACCGTGGTCTTTTTAGAAATCGGTAGCTGATTTTGGCTTTGCATTCGGTCGGCGGGACTGTGTTCTGTGCCATTTACATCTAAGATGGGCTCGAAGTTAAGCACAGCACAAAAAAGGGTGTATTATCATATTATTGGAATTTCAGTTAGTGCAAATGTAAAGTTCTCTAAAGGAAAATTGAAACAGTTTATAAGGTGGCTTTTTCTACACTTCCCAAAAACTTCTCCTGAGGAAGTCCACAATATTCAATTTTGGGATAAAGTAGGGCATGAATTGATAACCTTGGGACAGTCTGGGAATACATCTTCAGCTAAATTTGTGTTCTGAAGCTTACAAATTCAAACGGCCTTACTCAAGCAAAGGGAATTGGAGAAAAAGCCAAATATCAAGCCATGTACCTCTGCTCTCCCTGTTTCTCCCCCTTCCAGCCCTAAACCTCTTACCCCAAAATTTGGTATTTTAAAGAGAGCAAATCCTGCTCATATGCTGGGAAGTCGACTCCCAGAGCACGTTAAAATGCCTGAGTTCCCTTGTCCACAAGGCCCTGGCCAGGTCTCGTGGAAAACGTCCCAAAACCCTGTGTCCCCCGCTCTGAAACCCAGAGCACGTGTTAGTTTTTCAGAGAGCAGTGATCCCCAAAATGGTCCCCAGTCCCTAGGGGGTACACAAGATGGAGGATGCCACGTGGCACCCTCCCAAACCTGGTCGTCTTCTTCCCAAGATTCCCCTAGGTATCCCAAAATTCCTTCCCCAACCCCCTCTCCTCCTATTCCTCGTGATACCTTCCCCCCCCCCCCCCTTACCTGCTGTACCCTCAGCTCCACCCCTCTACTCCTCCCAGGGGGCGTCTGCCGATGTGACATCACCAGGTGTTCCCGCCCCCTGTTCCCATTGCGTCCCTGCCCCGTCGCCGGGTTCCCACGGTGGGGGGGCACACCCACTGCATGTCCCCAAACCTGTATTTGTTATTTCAGTGCTTCCAATGCAAGGGATACAGGACAGGAAGCTGCAGACCCAATACAGGGTCCCACTTTGTCATTTGCTCCTGTTTCGTATCAGCCTGCAGCACAAGGAGGAGCAGCCCCAACTGCTAATTGGAGCTCTTTTGGACGACAATTGATTAAAGAGATCTGTAAGTCTCAGAAGGAGTATGGCCCACACAGTCCATATTTCCATGGCCTTTTAAATTCTGAATTGAGTAGGACTATAGTAGTCCCACATGATTTGAAACAGCTTTTCTCATGCCTCATGACCTCTACAGAATTCAAATTATGGGAATTAGCATGGAAACAACTGTTAAAGGAGGCTCCCCCAGGCTTGCATGCTGATCCAAACACAGCAAAAGATGCTAATGGCATGCCAATTACCATTGAGCATCTCTTTGGCGAAGGCCAGCAGTCTTCACCCTCAATCCAAGCTACTGTGATTCCTGTAGTAGCACTCGAGAAGGTAAGGGAAGCTGCTGAAAAAGCATTCTTTTCCCTCCAACCTGAGGGGTCTTTTGAGCCCTACAGTAAGATTAAGCAGCCACCATCAGAGCCTTTTCTGAAATTTATAGAAGGGTTAACTAGAGCCATTGAAATACAAGTTAAAAAAGATAATGCAAGGGAAGAGGTTTTAGAGGAAATGGCATTTACAAATGCAAATGAACAGTGTCGAGCAGCAATTTTGAGCCTTCCTCTCGAACCTCCCTCTACACTAAAAGATATGCTTCTAGTCTGTAACAGGAAACTGCCTCTAATGAGTGTTGCTGAAGACACCAGACCAAGGCTGCTGCCAAGACCACCACAGCGTGTCGCCGTTGCCAGCCCCGCGCCCATTCCCTCAGCACAGCAGTACCCTGGGCAGCAGCAAAGACCACCAATGGTTGACCCCACAAAGCCATGCCTGCTTTGCAATAACCTTGGGCATTGGAGTAGCCAGTGCCCCCTGAAAAAGAAATTTGATGAATTTAGAAATGGCACCGGAGGAAAATTACAAGCACTCCCAGGGGGTCAACAAAAACAAAAAAAATGAAAGGGGAGCACTGGCCTGCCAGGCATGCAGGCATAAAAAGAGCAGGCCAAGGGAAGCAAAACAAACCAAGCGCGCAGTAATGTTACTATTTCTGTAAGTGAAGCAGATGCTTCAAAGACCACATCTGCTAGTCCACTGTTGAAAGTGCAACAGAATAACCTTTGTTATGATTTAGGTGAACCCATGTTAACCACGTCTTCACTGTCAATGAGCCTTACAGGTTGCAGCTGACAGAAGCATTCCACCTGAAAGACACTGACTGGCATTTTGTCTCTGTCAATCCAGAACAGAAGGGTACATGGCACCGAATTTGTTGTAAGTACATCATCACTGGGGACACCAAACACACACCACATGAGATTGAAATTGCTCCAGGAATGACAACATCAGATCCTGAGCAATTCGTTCTCAGGCTGCACTGTTTCCACCCACCCCTGTTTCTTCCCAAAAGACAAACTGTCGCACAAGCTATCCCTGTGCCATTTTTGCCTGAAGGCACCGAAAAACAAGGGCCCACAATCACCTGAGTCCAAGTTATTGGGAGAGACAAACCCAAATTATGGTGTAATGTCAGTGGGGGTGGGGAGTCAAAATGCATTGAGATGCTTGTAGACACGGGTGCAGACTGCACAGTGATCCCAGTACAAGACTGGCCAGCACATTGGCCTTTGCAAAACATTGCTGGTCACGTTCGAGGTGTAGGAGGCCTGCAATTGGCAAGACAATCCAAAAGCATCATCCAAATCGAGTGACCAAACGGACAATTGGCAAATATCCGTCCGTTTGTGTTAGATTATTCGGAACCATTGTTAGGGAGAGATTTAATGGCCCAGTGGGGTGTCACAATTGATATTCCAGACTCTCCACAGGATTTTTGCACAGCGGTCATTGAACAACAGCGCCCCACCCAAAAATTGAAGTGGAAAACAGAAAAACCAGTTGAGGTGAAACAGTGGCCGCTCGGTAAACAAAAAATAAAGGCGCTCGAAGAGCTAGTGGAAGAGCAACTGAAAAAGGGTCACATTGTGGAGACCACGTCCCTGTGGAACTCTCCAGTGTTTGTCATTCAGAAAGCCGACAAAAAGAGATGGTGGCTCCTCCACGACCTCCAACAAATTAATAATGTCATTGAAGATATGGGCTCTCCCCAACCTGGTATGCCATCCCCAACAATGCTTCCCCAGGATTGGAAATTAGCTGTTATTGATATAAAAGATTGTTTTTTCAATATTCCCCTCCACCCTGACGATACACCATGTTTCACATTCTCAGTCCCCACCATCAACATGGAAGCCCCTATGAAAAGGTACCATGGGACAGTTCTTCCTCAGGGCCTGAAGGTTTCCCCAGCGATCTGCCAATGGTATGTCTCTTCCCTGCTTTCCCCAGTGTGTGCAGCCTCAGAGAAAGCCATCATCTATCATTATATGGATGATATCCTTGTGTATGCCCCCAATGATGATTTACTCACACATGCGCTTGACCTAACGATCGATGCATTGATTGTTGCAGGGTTTGAGCTCCAGGAAAAGAAAATTCAAAAGATGCCACCTTGGAAATATTTGGGCCTAGAAATTGGAAATAGGACCATTGTTCCTCAAAAACTAGAAATCAATCCAAGGATCAAGACCCTTGCGGATGTCCACAGGTTGTGTGGGTCTTTGAATTGGGTAAGGCCATGGCTCCGTCTGAGTAATGAAGACCTTGCGCCCCTCTTTTCAATTTATTGAAAGGGGGAGAGGACTAGTGCTTCTAGGTCTATTACCCCAGAGGCACGGAAGGCTCTAGAAAAGGTTCAGATTGCAATGTCCACAAAACAGGCCAATCGATGTTGGCCTGACCTGCCACTCAAATTTATCATCTTAGGTAAGTTGCCACACCTCCATGGAATCATTTTCCAGTGGGAGGAAAAATAAACACCTAAGGCAAAAGGCACACCTAAGAAGTGCTACGACCAGCGGGATCCTCTCTTGATCATAGAATGGGTTTTCCTCAGTCACAAAAGGTCCAAGAGAATGACAAAACCTCAGGAGCTGGTAGCAGAACTGAGCCGGAAAGCAAGGACCCGGATCAGGGAGTTAGCAGGATGTGACTTTAAGTGCATTCACATTCCAATTGAGTTAAAATCGAGTCAAAATTCTATGCAAATATTGGAACAATGGGTTTGAGAAAGTGTTGCAGTTTGCTCTGGATTCCTTCTCACGACAAATTTCTGTCCACCAGCCTGCCCACAAAATGTTAGAACAAGATGTTCAATTTATTCTGAAATTAAGAAGTACTCAGAGTAGGAGACCTTTAAAAAAGGCTCTGACTGTCTTTACAGATGCGTCCGGGAAGTCCCACAAGTCTGTTATGACTTGGAAGGATCCTCAAACCCAGCAGTGGGAGACAGACGTTGCTGAGGTGGAAGGTTCACCTCAGGTTGCTGAATTGGCTGCAGTTGTTAGGGTTTTTGAAAGGTTCTCAGAACCATTCAATCTGATTACGGATTCTGCATATGTGGCAGGAGTAGTATCCAGGGCAGATCAAGCAATACTGCAAGAAGTGTCTAACATCGCACTTTTCGAATTGCTCTCAAAACTTGTAAAGTTAGTCACTCGCCGGGAGCAACCATTTTATGTGATGCACATCAGGTCACACACCGACTTGCCAGGGTTTATCGCTGAAGACAACAGAAGGGCAGATGCTCTTGCTGCACCTGCAGTGATGGCCACTCTCCCAAATGTTTTTGAACAGGCAAAAATCAGCCACCAGCTTTTCCACCAAAATGCACCTGGCCTAGTTCGTCAGTTTCACATCACTTGAGAACAGGCCAAAGCGATTGTGGCCACATGCCCAAATTGCCAACAACATGCACTCCCTACAGTGAGTACGGGAGCAAACCCTAGGGGGTTGAACAGTTGTGAACTGTGGCAAACAGATGTAACACACATACAGTCATTTGGACAGCAGAAATACGTTCACATTAGTGTAGATACCTTTTCTGGAGAGGTCTATGCCTCTGCCCACACAGGAGAGTCATCTAATGATGCCATTAAGCACCTCTTACAGACTTTTTCTTTCATGGGCATCCCCAAGGAGTTGAAAACTGATAATGGGCCTGCCTACAAATCCAAGAAATTTGGGAGCTTCCTGTAGCAATGGGGAGTAGAGCACAAAACTGGCATCCCCTACTCCCCTACAGGTCAAGCCATTGTAGAAAGGACTCACTGTGATATTAAAAGAGTCCTGGACCAGCAACAACAGGTTCTGAAGGTGGAACCTCCCCACACCCGGTTGTCCACGGCACTGTTCACAATCAATTTTCTGAATTGTTCCTTTGACAGCCTGAACCTGCCCATCCTACGCCATTTTGGGGGGAGCAGTCGTATGATGATGGAAGAAAAGCCTCCGGTTTTAGTAAAGGACCCTGAGACTTGGAAGATGGTGGTGGGACCTTACGAATTGGTTACTTGGGGACGTGGATATGCCTGTGTGTCCACCCCATCTGGGTTAAAGTGGGTTCCTTCCAAATGGGTAAGGCCCTATGTTCCCAAGGTCTCAGAGAAATCGACAGAAGCACCCCAGGTTGCTAACATTGCCTGGAGAAGGAAACGCCGCACGCGTTCTCTGGAGGAAATTCCATTTAAGCCTCCTGTCTGGAATAGTTTGTAATATATGTTTGTCTTAAGTTTCCTTTTACCGGTTTAGATCCCGCTGTTTGTGTGCAGTCTCGAGACGCCATGAGACCGAGCCTGCTCTTCATCCTACTTGAGATCATTTCTCCAGCGATCTCCTGGATAAGTCCCTCAGCCCAAAGCGAACGTATGGACTACCTTGGCCAGAGCCCTTGGACAAGATCACATTTGTCTCTCCACAGCAACGGCCTCTGACCCCCTCTCAACTTGCCTGGTGGGAGTTCCCTTTAAATCCTCCCAAATGAAATGTGGAATCCTTTAAATGAAGTTAACTTACTCGCACCTTCTCCTGGCCGCTATCCTGCTGACAATCCTTTACTGTTTTGGCAGGAGTGGGCGAGAAAGTTACCAGTGCCAAAAAGGGAGCCACAAGAGTTCCATCTCTTAGGCTCCATGAATGCAACCTTTTGCATTCACTTTAAATTCAATTCCAGGTTACCATATCAGGAAACTAAATGAAACACCTATCCTGACCCTAGCAACCCACACTATACAGACAAAAACTGGTGTGAAAATTCAGTCCTAGTCATGCACTCATCAGGTGGTGATTATAAGCCTCGTGAACTCCCAAAAAGTATGTTTTTAATATGTGGAGACAGAGCATGGGCAGGTCTCCCTCCTCGTCTGCTCGGAGGTCCATGTACCTTTGGCAAGCTGAGCCTGTTAACCCCAAATCGAACAAACCTAATTCATTGGCAAACAAAAAACAACACACATACATTGGCTATCCAAAAAAAGATACCTAAGGCAATTAGACCCTGACTGTAATTTGGAAATTGTTCACTGGTCTAGACCTAAAGCCACCCCAATTACAGTCCTTCTGCTGTGGATCTCGGCGGCAAAAAGCATGGGAGAATTAGGCCGATTGGAATGTTAGGTTGCAAAACAGGCAAACCTTACTTCTACTGCCCTGAGTGACCTCATATCAGATGAGGAAATTACCAGCCAAGCCACCATTCAGAATAGGGCAGCCAGAGACTATCTGCTCCTTCTGCACAACCATCGCTGTGAAGAATTTGAAGGTCTCTGCTGCCTCAATTTGTCATCAAAGGCAGAGAACATCCATGTCACGATCGACAAGATAAAAACCATCGTGAGTGACATCAAGAGAGAAACTGACGACTGGCTGAGTGGACTGTTCAAAGGCTGGGGACTCTCAGGCTGGTTGGGATCTATTCTGAAAACTGTGGGTTTAGTATTGTTTATATTAGTTATCGTTGTTGTAGTTGTTAGCGTTGTTTTTAGACTAGTCAAACACATGGTTCTCAAGTTGATTTCAAGCTCATCTCCCCCTCCTGAAGTTTACAATTTGGAAGCCCTTAGTGCTCCAATGAATGACATGGAACCTTCAGTGGAAAGCACTGAACTTCCTGTAGAGGAGGAACCAATTTACCAACCATGGTTTGGCAAGCATTCTGCACCACAAACCCAGTCCTCTTCTTTTTAACAAAACTAGGGGGAGATGTTGCAGTGTGATTTCCTGTTTCACCTATCCCAGCTTCCCCAGGTGTGCCAACCTTCCCCCTCCCCCTTTTGCCCTCCTGCTAAGAGCTTGTCAATCAATCTTAACATTCCAGCAAGGGTGTCGTGTGGTTGGCAGAAGTTCAAAAATGTCCCTCAGGTCTGGGCTCATTGGCCTGTCCAAGCGTCTATATCCCTTGAGCCTTCCCCTCCTCACACCTGGTTGGCCCTCACCTGTCCCTTCCCCTCCCCCTGTCCCCGGGGCTTAAAAGGACACGAGACCAAGCGGCCCGGAGTTCTATTGCGAGCTGTTACCGCATTCAGAGGTCTACCATGCTGAAATAAAACTCTGGATTAAGAGTCTACAATAGAACCTTCTCTTTTCTCTTCACCGTCGCCTGAACCTTTTCCACCAGAGGTAAACTGAGTTCCTACTTTGCCTGGATTTGTTCCGAGTGCCCAGCTGCAGCATCCAGCCGGCCAAAGGTATCTCTGGGGTGAAATGCCACAGCTGCCGCCTTTGGTCTAGCAGCGAGGGCTAGACAAAGCCAGGTACACCACACCCAGAAACATCGGGATTAATATTCTATATAAATCACCAACCTTGATCATATAGGTCTGCCCCTGAACAGACACCACATGCTAGTTAAGCACATTCATGGTTTATCATATCCTACAGGGCTTGAGCTGGAGCAACTCATTTGTGTCCAGTGAGGCCATGGGCAGATCTTCTGTCATGCTGCCTAACAATCAAATCCTAAGGACTGGATTTGAGCCAGTCTTTCATTGCACCATGACTGGAGACAAGAAGAGGAAGAGGAAGATGGAAGGGGAGAAAGGGAGGCAAGGGCATATGTTTTGCCAGAGAAATTAGACCACATAAGATTTTCAAACATGACAGTAGGACAGGCAAGAGCTTATTTGTCACAAATTTTAGATTGACCATTAATAAAAGGTTTAGTGGACTTAGCCAGAGGCAGACTACTCATCCTTTTACAAAGCTGCTAGTTCTAGTAGCATTACTTAGGCAACACAGTCAGCAAGTGTTGTGTATTTAATTCCACCAGCTGTAATCATTTCAGAGTCAGAGATAACAAAAAGTACTGTGACTTGTACATTTTTAAACAGAAAACTTTCCAAAAGAGCATATCTTAAAATACTTTACTGGCAAATATTATATTATTTGTGAAAACATTGCATAGAAATTTAATGCCAGCAAGATTACATTGTATTTGAAGATAAAGTGGTTGGAACTTTTTCCCCTAACTTAAATGGCAATTGTAATAATGAAAAACCTACACCAAAAATGCCTTCTACAAATGTCTCAATGTACAAATTCTGCTCCCTTTTAAATTAAATTCACAACAGCAAAATAATCTCAAGAGATTATCTATAACAGGTAAGAACTTGCTGAACTTGCTGAACAGTACTTTTTTCAAGCAAAAAGGCAAGTAGCTGCAAAACTCACTTACATCATTTGATTCCATATCTTGGATGACTATGTAAAGAGGACATCAGAAATAATCCCTTGATAATCATCATCAAAGTTGTAAGCAATGACCTGAGGGTCCTGCTGTACCATCTAATGAACACACAGGTGCTAGAAAAAAAATTATTTTCAGAAAGTATTACAGCTTACCATGTCCGGAGGCATTCCTGTTTCGGACCTCAAATTTGTCATGGAAGCCAGAACTACTGTTAAGCTCTTCCAGGTGTGCATCAAGGCTGCTGAAGCAATTTACTTGATTTCCGTCACTGGTGAGAGTGTTAATGTAGGTTGAGATAGGCTCAAATGTAGGGTCTAACTCCAAGATCAGCCTGTTCAATTGTTCAATGGACTGATCAATATCCAAAGTTGGAGAAGCTAGCAAGTCCCCAGCATTTTGTCCTACATCCAGGCCATTTGTGTTCCTCTGAGGCATTGACCTTGACTTAAAACTGTCAGCACTTTCATGTTCTTCAGCTTCTGCAGCACCAAGCATGCTTCCTAGCCCTCTCTGCACAGCATCTCTGCTGCTAGAGCTATGTGTTGGAGCATCTGGGACTTGGGACTGGCTCTGGACACTGCCCAAGTTCTCCACAGTGTTATGAATGCCAACCCTAATTTCATTCTCTGGGGCAAAACCATATTGGTGAGCAGTGACCATCTGCTGCTGGCGTACCCAGGTCTGAGTAGAGTAGTTACTTGGGCCATAGGCTTGTGGATGGGGTGAGATAGAAGGATTCTGTTGCAATTGCTCAGTTGACTTTGGCTCAGTGCTTCCAAATGACCTCTCAAAGACAGAATCCACACCAATTCCCAGGTCTGCAGCAAAAGCATTGTGATGCTCTTCCCCAGCATTACTTCCAAAGCCATCTGAAAGAAGTGAGTTTTGACTGCTCTTGTGGGAACTGAAGTTCCCTAGGTGGGTGGAATGCTGCCCTTCTGACGAAGACAACGTCCCAATGCTGTCCACACTGTGAAGGTCATGATTAGGCATTTCATCATCCAGAATATCAGTCTCCCTGTCCTTCATTTTGGTGACTTCATTCATGTGAATGTGAGCTGGCACTATGTGGTCAGTAGCACTGTACTTGTTTTGAGCATCAGTCATATCCTTGGCAGTGCTGACAGAATTCTCTAGACCAAAGCCACTAAGTAGCAGGTCCAGTTCTGCCTTCTCTTGTGGGCTCAGACCCCATTTAACTCCCGAGACAAGGCATTCCTCAGTCTTGTCTGTTCTGATGGAAGCTGTGGAGCGTCCAGAATCACTACTGACAGACAGGGTATGATCACTGTGATCAGGACTGCCTGTAACATGAACACCCTGAGCAACACCAGGGATGCTGCTGTCTGAAGAGCTCTTCTTTCTCACTTTTGCATACAGACTGCCATCAATGGGTCCTTGGGTGTGCAATACTGTGGAGGTACAAGTAAAAAGGAAAATGAGAGATAAGGACAAGGCATCATATAAGGGCTTTGACTAGTGTCATGCCACAAGTATTGTTAACACTAACAGTATTGTTTCTGCAAAACTAAATCAACTCCATAGCTACAGCAAACACCAATGACCAATGACATTATCTTCTTTAATTTCACAAGACATTTCTTGATGGAAATACAATATACCATTTGTAGCTCAAGATCAAATTTCTTGATGGAAATACAATATACCATTTGTAGCTCAAGATCAAATAAAATCCTCTCTTTTTATTCTGTTTTGAGTGCATGTTTATGGCACCACAAACTCTTCATACTAATTTAAAGAATCCCCCATTACAGTACTAGAAATATGAGAGTATCTACTATGCATTCCATTCAGAGCAAGAATGGTAGAAACCTTCCAGCAATACTTGCCTTTTATATATATATATATATATAAAAAATACAATTATTACTTAGTCCATTTTTACTTGATGGTCAGACTATACTACAAAGAATAATTCTCTCCTTTTCTTGGTGATGCAAGGAAAAGACAAGTTTTTAATCAGAGCTGCAGTCCTTGGAATATACATAAAGCCTCTTCACAAAAAAAGGCACAAGTAAATGTTACAAGTATGACATTTCTACATATATGGAGGATCTGGTACGCATGTCATGTTTTTGTTTCAAAGAAGGACTAATGAACTTAAGTGGCAGCCTCCACAGAGGTAACTATATTTGCCTTACTCCCATCTTACATATCACACCTAACACATCACACAGACCAACATCAGATTAAAATATGGCTACTGAATTTTTATCCAGTGCTGAAAACAAGCACAGTTCTATTTCTCAAGGAAAGTTTTAGAAATAAATATATCTAGTGTCTGTAAAGCCAAGAAAGTAAAGTGAGTAGTTCCACTTAAAAATGACTTAACGTTGATTTACTAGAATATTTATATTAAGCAGATATTTCTGAAAAACTTTTCATTCTCATAGTCCGAGAATGGTTTGAGATTAAGAAAATTAAACCATTACAATTTAGGAACAGGCAGACTTTTCTCAAAGGTTACCATCAACTACATCTGTTGTAGTTCCAGAATCAAAAGCCCCATGGAGAGCCCTATGCATTTCAACATCAACTCTACCACACATTTTCAAAATATATGTAAAATGGCATCATGATCATGAACTTCCAAACTAGGAAACTTTTCTAGGCAATTCCCATTTACAAAAAGCATTATGCAGAAATTGTACTCACAATGATAATTACTTCATTTGTCTTTATAATGGCAAGAAGAGTGGTCTGGTTGGAAAAAGTTTCAGGGACGAACCACTGACAAGGTTCCATCAGTTAAAATACTTACATACTAAAGGTTATACAATAGTTTTAATAGACTTCAGCTAAAGTAAAGGACAATCTTTTACTTTCTAGGGACTAGGAACTATTATTTGTCTGATGTTGATTTTAAAAACAGCACATGCAAAACACCAAAATACTCCTTTTTAGAAAAAGTTATCAAACTGAGCAAAAAGGAAAACAACTCCTCTTGCTGTAAAATTTCTCTGTGGATCAAGTTTGATGTCTAAATTCCTTGTTGAAAAGGGCTGCTATGCATGAGGCTGAATGTCTGTATACAATACTTAAAAACAATATTTTTGAAAGAAGATGTATCAAAAACACAGCCAACGGACAGTTTCTCAGGCTCTTTCATGCTGTGATTTCTCATAAGCTCCCACAACCTTCTAGGACTATGAAGCATACTTGGTGTTTCCTGTGAAGTATTTTGATGCAGTTACCACAATAAACTGCAGGATTAAAAAAAAAAAAAACAAACAGACAAACAAAAAAAAAAAAAACCCAGAACTATGAGTAACTATTTGGTGGGGTTTTTTTACTGTATGCTTAGTTTTGAGTTAAAAAACTAGAAAACAATAAAAATCCCTGCTTTGTTTGTATATCCTGACAAAACAGACTTGAAAACAGGTCTGAACTGGAACGCAGTGAAGCAAATACAGAACCAGTACATAATAATGTAATAGTTTAAATTATAAAGTCTTCTTGTCTGACTGTTCTGTTACTCAAAACTAGGCTCTATGCCTTAAAAATGCTAGTCAGACTAAATATTGTAGTGGGTTGACATTGGCTCTCATGCCAGGTACCCACCAAGCCACTTTATCAACTTCCCAGGGAACCAAAAAGAAAAATAAGGTGGAAAAGGTTGAGATAAGGCAGTTTATTAAAGCAAGAATAAAACGAAAGTTTGCGTGCATAAGCAAAGGGGTGAAAAGTGATCTCTGCCTTCCAGCAGAGAGTAATGTTCAGCCACTTCCCAGAAAGCAGGACTTCCACACAGAGCGGTTGCTCCAAAAGGCAGACATTGTAAAATAACAAATACCTCCATTCCTCTTCCTTGCCATAGCTTTTATATCTGAGCTGACATCATATGGTATGGAATTTCCCTTTGGTTAACTTGGGTCAGCTGTTTTTACCTAGTTGGGTCCCCTTCCAGGGTATTACCCACTCCCAGCCCACTTGATGGGAGGATGGTATGAGAGAATTGTTAAAGACACAGTGCTGATGGTGTGCCAGTGCTGCTCAGCAACAGACAAAACACTGGTATATTATCAACACTTTTCCAGCTGCCAATGCAAAGCACAGCACTGTGAGGGCTCCCAGAGGACAATTAACTCCAACTCAGCCAGACCAAATACAATACCTCACACAAGATCAAACATTCCAGCATGCAGATTTGGTTCTCGTGCAGAAATGGTAAGTACAAAAAAACTGTCAAATTCTCAAGTACAGCCATGGAAGCAACAGAAAACCTTTGTGTATCTCCCTCTCTTAGCCTTTCCAGTACCATCATACATTATCATACAAGCATAGTGGCAGAAGTACAGACAAAAGGACAAACACACTGACAGCGGACTACTGACCCAAGGGTCTTGCACAAGTGCACTCTGTAAGATTCAGAGATAACCCTGTCCAGTACTTCTTCCACTAATACAAAATTATCAAATTTTTTCTGCATCTTGCTAGGAATGATAGGCAACCCCAAATATTTGGGGGTCTTCCAGCTGTAAATTGTACAGCTTCTACTCTGAAGAAGAGACCCAAGTACAGCTAATTTAAAATTTCACTTAGGGAAAAAAAACAAACAAACAAACAAAAAAATTTAAAAAACCCCAAACAAACAAAAAATAAAAAAAGCAAAACCCACAAACAGAAAATTAAGTACTGCATTTATCTGTTAATATCCTTAATTTAGCCTTAGCCTTAAACTACTTTAGGATTCTCCCATAGATTTTAAGTAAGTTTAAAAGCTTTTAAAAATAAACAACTTTAATAAATAATTATAACTTGAATAAATAAATAACTTTGAGAAATAAAATTACTTGAAAGCTATCTCTCCTGGGTAACCAAAATTTTATTGTATACCATATCTATCTGTGTCCAGGATTGTAATTCTCTCCTTAAGACCCAGTTCTGCGTCTAGAAACAGCGCCAGAGGTTGACAGGGTTTCTTTACACAGCTGGAGCACCCAAGCCAGGTTCTCTTTTCCCTGGTGGCTTTTGCTCAAGACAGAGGCTTCACTTCCTCAGAGGTTGTTTCAGGTAGATTTTTCTGGGCTCACAAAATAACAACTCAAAAAACTGAATTTCACAATCAGAAACTGTTTTCAAGTAAATTTTGCACTCTGTCAGCAGCACAAAGCCTGAGCTAGTCCCAGGGCTGGGTCATCCCACATTGATGCTGGGACACCATTTTAGGAAAAAGAACATCACTGCTGAAAGTCTGGTTCCCTACCAAGTTTCAAAAATCCTGTTATAGATGGGTAATATGACGATTGGCTCTCACAACTAAAGGATGAATATTGTGTGTATGTTAAGAGAAGTTTTGTTGATGTATGGTTATGTTATTGTAGTTTGTTGTTTGGACACCTTCTATTCTCCCCATAGTCCCCTTTCCCCCCCACTGTATTACTGCCACTGGACAGCCTTGGTTGTCAGGGTTGTAAGGGACATGTGGACGGAGACCGTGCACATGTGTCCCTTGCACATATGTCCCTTGCACATATGCCCCTTGCATGGGGCAGTTGGGAATGGGGAACACCTCCCTCCAAGGAAGTTGCAAGGTTTCCACCAATGGACAGCAAAGAACAGTTGACTGGAAGACTTTGGGAGGGGCCAGGGTTGCCTGATGCAACACCAGGGGTATAAAAGGCAGAGCAGCCACTTTGTGGATGAGCCCCTGGCAGTCAGCCATGCTTCCAGTGCTGTCCCTTTTTCTTTATTCAGTCCTTTGTTGTGTTGTTGAGGTTTAATAAGCCTTTAAAATTTTAAAGTGAGCAGTCGTTTCTCACAATCCCTAAAGCATTTATTATTATTGGGAAGCCATTATTTCTTGAAATAATGGCTTCCCAAGCAGAAGTCTCATTGATCATATGTACGATGGTGAGCCTGACAGACAAGAATTTTGATATTTACGCTAGAACTTGAGGAGCCATATTATGTGTCTACAAATGAAATGCGAAACATAAGAGTTTGGGACCTGCTGATTTTTGGCTCTAAATTTAACTATTAATACAATATTATTAGACCTCACAAGAAAACAAGTGTGATTGTGAGTCAAAATAATTTATTTGCAACTAGACAATTTTCTCTAATAGACAGCTGCCTTTTTAGGAGCAAAAAAAATACCATTGTGCATTATAAACAGGTAAGAAAGAATGAAACTCATAGCTAAACAAAAATCCAGCTGTTCCTGAGGAGTCTGAATATTTAAACTTGCAGGTTCTAATTGTGAAAATAAAATGTGTATTGCATATATCAAAATTATTTTCTAATTTGCACAGCTGAAGGAAAACATTCTTAGATTAATTTGGAGTTTTTAAATTTAACTATCATCATAGAAAATATCATAAAACAGTTTGGGTTGCAAGGGATGACTAAACATCATCTAATTCAAACCCCCTACCATGGGCAGGGACTCCTTTCACTAGACTAGGTTGCTCAAAGCCCCATCCAATCTGGCCTTGAGCACTTCCAGGGATGGGGCATCCACAGCTTTTCTGTGCTGCCTGTTCCAGTGTCTCTCCACCCTCTATTTATTCTTTATATCTCATCTAATACTCTCCTCTTTCATTTTAAAAACTGTCCTATTACCACATGCTCTTGTAAATAATCTCCATCCATTTTTCTTGTGGGCTCCCTTCAGGTACCGGAAGGCTACAGTTAGGTCACCCCTTTTTTCCTTTCTCATTTCCAGACTGAACAAACCCAGTTGTCTCAGCCTTTCCTTACAGGAGATAAGGAAAACCATCCATCCTTCCAACCAACTTGGTGGCCTCCACTTGGTCTTGCTTCCTGTGGTGGGGACCCCATAGGTGTATGCAGCACTGCATGTGGTTCTCGCCAGACTGGAGGGGGTCACCTCCCTCATGCTGCTGTCAACACTGCTTTTCATACAGCCCAGGACACGTGGCTTTTCTGGGCTGCAAGACCATGTTGCTGAGTTGTGTCCAGCCTCGCAACCACCAGCACTCCCAAGTCCTTCTCAGCAGCCTGTTCTTGATCGGTTCATCACCTTATTTGTATTGATATTGGGGGATGTCCCAACCCAGATGCAGCACCTTGAACTTGGTCTTATTAAACTATAAACTATATATATAAAAACTATAGATATATACAACCATAAATATATAAAAGCTATATACATATGTGGTTTGTTCATAAAACTAGGACAAATGAACTATTCAAATACTATAAACTTAAAAAATACAAGGGTTTCTAGTCATTCTTCTATTATATAACATCTTTATTTCATATTCTACCTTTTTCTTAAATGTAATTTCAGAATACATCTGCACTAAGACTTTTGGATTACACTTTACCCTGGTCTTCATCCATGTGTTTGCCAAAAAAGGTGATAACCAACTTAATTGAAAAAGTAAAGCTATTCATATAGGCAGGGAACGGTTTTGACAAAAGAAAATGAGAAAACATAATAGCAGTGCAAAATTTCATTCTTTACACCTTGCTAAGTAATGATTAGCACTGCAGAGGCCTTATAAATTCAATATCTGATCTCCATGCATGACTCAATCCCTGCTACCATTTTTTCCAAGGAAGCAATACTTTAAAATACACAGTAACATAGCTGTCAAAAAACAAGATTGCAACAGAGGTGACCTAAGTAATGCTGGAATTTAATTAACTAAAGCAAAGGGGCCCACTTTTTTCAATCTGACCTCCCTTCCCAGGAGCTGTTCCAACTCTCTGAACTGCCCAGGCTGAAGCCCAACAACATTCCCACGCTGAATCTGAATTACACACACACACACTAACTGATTCTCCTAGCTGAAAATCTCAGAGCAAAGGTTATGCGTGTATTTACACTCCTCTACCTGATACACAAAGAGTATCTTACTTAAAAATTATGACCTGAAATACTAACACGTACCAAATTTAGTGACATCCTTCTAAGCCTGTGTTTTCCTGGCACTTCTCTTCTTGAAATCCAAATATCCAAAGGCAGGCTTGTGAATTAAAAATATGTCAGTCTCTAAAAACTTGTCCCCACAGCTATCCGCTGTCCATTCATCACTTGGGAAAACATAACAAATGAAAGCCAGCTAGGTAAACTCATACACCACAAATTCAGCAAGAGCTGTTCTGATCCAGTCCACCTGAATAAAAAGAAGATGATTGCAAATACACAGATTTTTTCAAAATGTACCCTTGTTCATGTTGCAGCAAGAAACATTATAGAAGATCTGGTTATCTTTTATCAACTTCATAAATAAGTATTTTTACCTTCAGGCAAACCTGGACGAGTCCTGAGCTGCATTCTTTTGAAGTTAAATTATTTTATGTGTGCTTGTCTTTTCCTTTCTCTCTCTCTAACAAAGACAGGCCTTCATTCCTTACAAGCTCTCCCTGTGTAACTCCTACAAAATCCATAGAGAAATACATGTGGTTTGTATTTCCAGCTCTTGAACCACAACAAAGCCACTTACCTCTTTACTAGGCATGACGAGGAATTTTCTGCAATAGTCAATCACTGGCATATTTACATCAACTAATATTCTCTAAGCAAAACTCTGCACATAGGAAAATCAATGTTAGGGCAAATCCCCAAGCTTAAAAAGGCCAGAAATGTCTCTACTCCTGCTGTTTGAGCTGCAGCCACTGTTTCTGCTCCTGGAGGTAAGCAGTCTTGCTAAAGAATCATGAGACTTCTATCAGCCAGAAAAAGCAAATGAAAATGTAAACACAAGGGAGGAGCAAGAGGACACAATCATGTTCAATGATTACTGCAGCAAAGGAGGAGTGGAAACAACTTGGCTACAAAGGTAATTCCGTCTACAAGCTATTCCCTTACAGTGGTTCTTTTCACATTCTGTTTCAATATCCAAACAAAGCTGAGTGAATTTCAGTTTCTAGATCACTGACATCATTCTTCCCAAAATAAACAGCTGCTAGAAAAAGTTCTTCTCCTGCACTGACCAATCAGGCTAGACACTCATCCACATCTTCAAAAATTTGTGTATTGCCAGAATTCTCAGGGAAGAAAGGCTTTCTGGCAGTCCTGTAGCAGTAACACTTATTTTTATTTAGCAGCTGCTGCTCTCAAGCTCCCAGATCCCAGAAGGCTTTATTTTCTCCATCTCTGGAATGAATCACTTCAAACTAGGGGAAGTGAAGCTGTTAGTTCCTCCTTTACTAACAGCTATATCTCACTACAGAGCAGTCCACAAACTTCTACTCTAAACGTAATTCCAAATGTACAAATGCATTGCCACCAGACAGCTGTGTCCTGGACAATGTTCATTGTCTATTTCAGGGACTGTCAGCACTTTAATGACTTGTCAGTTCAACAAGGGGTAAAAGTGGTTCTTGTACCCCCAAAATACATCTACCTGTTCATTGTTTATGTAGGAGTTAAAAATTAAGTTCAAACCTAATTAAGAAAGTACACACTTTTTGGTTCAAGTGTTGCTGTTCTTGCAAATCAGTAAATGGTTGCACATGAAACAAGCCATAACTCTGATAAAAGACACAAAGCACACAACACATGCTATGCTGGCAGTACTTTTCCAAAACCAGAGAACTGGGATGATCCTTTGGAATAATGCAGAATTGCTGTTAAATTTGAAACCTCCCACATTTGCCTCAAAGATATGGAAAGAAACAGAGAAGTATATTAAAAACTCCTAATGCAAACTGATGAGTCTCACTTAAGATGCAAATTTAGTTTTAATCTCACTGCATTTTGGTTTATTGTGAGGAAAAAATCCCAACTGTTTTCCTTGCTTCAATTACAGGCCTCTTTTGTGTGGTAATCACATATCCTCTGAACAGGAGGAAAATCCTCTCCCAGGATTTTCCTGAGAAGCTGTAAGAAAGCTCAGAGAAAAGAATGAGAAACAATTCTTTTCTTCACTTACTGCACCTGTTGTTGGGCACATGTGAATGTGTTACGGAGATTTGTTTACCAAAGGGTGATTTCTTAATTGGACACTGGTCATGGTGTTTGGATTGATTGACTAATTGGATCTGTTTGTATCAGACTGTCTGCAAGGGCAATGGGTGGTATGGTATGGTATGATATAATATGGTATGGTATGGTATGGTATGGTATGGTATGGTATGGTATGGTATGGTATGGTATGGTATGGTATGGTATGGTATGGTATGGTTTAAAAAAGCAATTGGTCAGCCTTCTGCAATCATGGAGTCAATGCTAATTATTCCCCGTTCAGGGGCTCGCTGCTACAATACTTTTGCTCCTTCATAAGCTTGAACTGCATGTACATGCTAGTGATTTTGGACCATTAACACTAAGCATGCTTTAATGCAGGCTGAGGCTCAACAATGACACCTGCACCTAGCTAGATTACCAGAAGAAACACAGACAACATAATAGCATCACTCCATAAATTAACTTACTCTATGGATAAGTTTACCTGAAACAGATTAATTCAGACAGGTCACCATGCTGCTCAAATTTTATTGTTCAAGATATAGAACAATATGGTGCTCTTGCTGCTGCTCCATCACAAGCATACTTTGGTACAACCACTACTTAAACCTATCCATGGATGTGTTTAGAAAGATGTTCTCTAACCATAGCACTCAACCTATTTTGTTTCCTCTGTTATCAGTACCAAGCCTCCTGGGATGCATCACCTTTTGCAGAAATAGGTACTTCTGGCTGTGTGCACATTCCCACATCTGAGGTCAACTGGATTACTGGGTTCACCAGTCTGATCCACTTTAGATTTAAATTTTGTAAGCAAGGCTACAAGATACACCTCTTCAAAATTTTTATGCGAACTGTTGCAAGTATAGATGATACCTGGACTGGTGCAGAGTGGCAGAGAAGGGTCATGCAAATGAACCAATCAATGAACTGATAAAAAATTTGGGGAAAAATATATGGATTGTGAATCCGTGTCATCTTAGAACCTGGCATTGTCCAGTTGTAGTGCTTTCTGCAATTTGGAGACCCAGAATTGCATTTAGTGCAACTCTCAAACATAACATGACATAAAAAGTAGGTAAGTAGGTCCTGATTACATAAATTGGTTCAAGACTCCGAGATCAATTTCTGATTCATAAACATTAATCTGGCAATCCTTTAATATGTTTTTAAAGAGCTTTTAGAAAAAGCTCTTTAGAGAAAATATTACTTGATGGTAACAGAATTTAACTAGAAAGGAAGGAAGAAGGTATGAAGTCATCTATCACTTTTTTCCTTAACCTAACCCAAGCAAACCTGATATTCATACATGCATTTCATTTTAAATAAAATGAGTTTTCCAACATGAAAGAGCAGTACTTAGGTCATCAGGAAATTATTTGGTTTGCTAAGTTTCTCAAGTCCCTGAGTATAACAGAAAAATAAAGGAGGCTGTAGAAAACAAGGTGTGTTATCACAAAACTGAAATGTGAACAAACACTCTGAAAAGAAAACAACGGATGGAATTGTTGTTAGCAAAATGCTAACAAACAGAACTTACAGGATCACATGAAGTCCTTAAACCTTGAATCTTTTGAGAAGCAGAAAAGAGGACATCCAAGACCCAACAGAACATTTATCTGTGCAAAGGTTAAGATGAATTTTGCCAGTCAAAAGGATCACATTTGTACTTTAATGTTTTTACAATTACACTGGAGCAAGAAAAAACTGCTTCACAAAGTACAAGTTTCTAGACCAGAAGCTAGCTGCTGTTCAGCCAGTATGAAACATGGGCAGAGTTAGCCAGCACAGGCTCATCCTTAGAATACTACTGTAATTTATCATGCCACTTTTGCCCACCTGGGATCAACAGAAAATAATACTTGTTCCACGATCCGAAGTACAAAGAATAGACCCATACATTTACAACTGTTGCCCAATATACAGAAGCTATTGTGTCATTTTCATTCTACTTGTGTAATTTTCATTCTACTTCTGAGAAATTTTTTCAGCTATTTTAAGCAAAGACTCAACTTGAAGTACCTTGTGCTTGGATAGAACAATGTAACATCACAGTACAGAAACACTGCCACAAGAACACAACACTAAGTAAAGTTTAAGGGTATTTCAAAGTCACTAAACTACATGAAACTATCTCCCTTTGTTCCTATCAAAAACAAAGCCCATCTTCAGGAACACTTCAATAATTTGCAAGTGCATACTCCAAATGCTGATGTTTAGAATCCATCATTTTTCTTTCAAACAGCTGAAACAGCACACACACCATGAGTCATGGCATTTTTCTTACTACACTGCCAGGCTTTCAGCAAAAATTAGTTATGGCCATCAAATATAAAGCAGCAGAAAAACACTGATGGCTCTACATGGTTGCGGAAAACTGTACAGAACCACACTGAAAGGCTTAAACTGGCTGTCCAAAAGGTCAACATAATGGATTTATTCCTTTATGTATGGAACATGTAGTTCCACAGTATTGCCATTTGTAATAAAATTGCTCCACCACTCCATGGCACAATAAATTGATCTTCAGGTGTTTCTAAACAAGTACGCATATCAAAAAAGGAAGTTCAGGTACACATATGTTTAGCAGAGCTCTTTAATTTTCTAACTCACTAATTGAACTTAAAGGATTTTGCACTGGGACTTGTCATTTATTTTCAAGGAATAGAGCAGAAGTACAAGCAATATGGGGTAACCTTATATTGTGGATCTGACAGCCTGGTCAGAGAGAGAGAAAGCTAGATAAGTTTTCCCAGAATCGGCCTGAGAAGCTTTAGGGAGCTCGTGATAAACAATGATCGCCAAATATTAAAAACAACCTGCAGATGGTGTTTTTCTAATAATCTGTTTTGCTGTTTTTCTCATAAGATTGTTTACAAATGTATGTCTTGTTAATTAGCCAATCATGTGAAATGTATTGATTAAATGACCAATCAGGTCCATCTGTAGTGAACTAAGCTATAAAAGAAGAGAGGATGACTTAAATGAGGCTTTTTTGCCTTCTGATCCGATTACGTGTCATCTCTGACTCAATGGTGACATTATATGATAATAATTATAGTATTTATTTCTTGTAAAAAAAAAATTTGAAGATGGTTTACACACATTCAACATAAGCATATACTAACATAACAAATTATATATTTGATGGAAAACTTATACTGTACCTAAATGACTTAAGAACAAAAGTTCTTCATACAGAGAATAGTTTATGCATATTTACTGAAAGGAGCACAGAGAATATCCTGACACAGAAAACTTTAGATGAACTTTAGAAGTTTAGCAAGTTCCTTAAAAGGGTAACAGTTTAGGCAACATGCTTCAAGATTCAAATAAGATAGGGAAAAACAGTATCTAGCCATACCACTTGAGAGAGAGTTCACTGCTCTGGGCCATCTCAGAAGCTGTACAGACCCTTCTACCTGGAACTCCAAGAACAGAGAAAACATAAACAATGAAAAAGAGATGTAGTAATGCAACTTTTACTTCCACAGTTGGAGAGAGCATGTCAACAGTAAGAAATAGGATTGGGTTTTGACGAAAAAATTTCCCTCTGATTACTGAAAGTTGCCTCCATCTATTCAGTCTGGAAGGAGTTTGAACCAGTGCTCTTTTTCAGCATTTGGATTCTGCCCATGTTTGAATGCAGAATCTAGAGTAGGTATGATAAATATGAAGGTAGACCTGCAGTCTACCCCATCTCTCACTTTCCTCTTGCTTAGCAGTCTGATCCAAAGCTTTCTGATGTCCAGGAAAATCTTTGAAAAGAACTTAAGCCTTAAACAAAAGGAATCACAGATAAATATTTAACACTTAAGTGAAACTGTTGGAGCAGGGATAGAGGTGTCCAGGGATCAATTTGGATAACATTTGATCGCTTTCTGGGATCAATACACGATAACAAATTGTACTATCTCTAGTAATGCTTCCCTTACCATTAAAAAACAAGCAAAGCACTAGAGCTAACTACACTAAAGGCTATTAATATTATGTGTACAACTAAAATTCTTCTGTCACTTAAAAAAATATAATCTCCTGGTTTGGAGGAATTTATTTAACCACAATTTACTATCAGAAGTGTCTGTGGTCTATAGTGCTAAGAAAACACTGACAGAGTATTAAGCTTTACTCTGTACAGACTATTGAATATAACAGGCACCTCTTCAAAATCCAGACATTAAAATCTAAAACTATGGGACTCAGGAGGGTGAGTCTTTTACTATGGTCTTTTCCAAAGTCAAGGAAAAAATCCACCAGCACGTATTTCAGGTGGTTGTTCATGTACTAACACCATCTTGGAAACACATGCAAAGAAATAAAAAACTTTTCTACATATCACTATTTGTAGAAGATGCTTCCTGCAGAAACCTTTCCAGGAAAAGTCCTCAGTTCTTCCGTAAGTATTCAATGGTGGAAACTTTACACATATTGTTTAATTAACCAGTGTCCCAGACACTGTCACAGACAGGATAGTCCAAATAAATCTCAGCATGATAAATTTGCTGAAAGTGCCTTCCTTCAAAAAAAAACACCTGTCATAGAATCAAGCCTTCCTGACCAAAGCATCTTCATAACAAAAGAACACATTTTGAACAAGCTTTATAATCAACAGAACATGCTTGCCAATGGGGAGAAAAGTGTGAACATCACAAAATCATTATCCTATAAAAGAAGCGTGGCAGTGGCCAGCTGAAACCACCAAGCAGGACCAAGAGAGTCACCGGAAAGAAGTCTAGCCAAAAAAGGAAAGGTACATAATGTTAAAAGACCAGCAAAAGGGCAGAAATTATTCTCAATCAGAACAATATGATTACTTCAGGATTCACCAGAAAAAGGATTGTTATTGCTTCATGGTGGCCTAAAAAAACCTGTCTCTTGTTCTGCAAGTCTTCGCAGAGATTTGTCATTTGACATTCATAACTTGGTTATTAATTATTAATTTGGTATCTTAATTCAAGTTCATTCATGCACATGCAATGATTCTATAACTTCTTACATCATGTACAAATGGTATCATGACTGATAATGCCATCTATTCACATTTCCTTTGTTTACTAGAGGAAACACATATATATGACGCATAAGGTAGTTTAGTGTATGCATACTTTGGTGCGGACACAGAGTGGGGATTTAATTGCTCCTCCTGGTCTTAGGAAAGAATAAAATCCTGATTTGTACTAAGGCATTTTGGATTGTTTCTTCCTTATACTTTTAATCTCTGATGCTACCATGCTAATTTTACTCTCAAGCAAGTACAGTGTTAAAATATATCCAATACCTATAACACCAAGAAGGTTATTTTTCCTTGTCTAATGAAGCTAAACAGGTGGGATGCCCTATTGCCTTCAAAAGAAGGAGGAAGAGTTGTTCAGGAAGCAGGTGCAGGGAAGGAAAACACCTGTGGCAGAGGCTTGCCTCTGATGCCTTTTTTGAGCTTACCTAGAAACAGAGGCCAGACAAAGTTCAAAGAATAAAAGCAAATATATTTAATGAAGGGCCTTCAGGTACATTAAGGGCAGATGAAGCCTCCCCAAAGGGCTACACCCAAAATGAACGATGGTCATGAGATTTTCAGACAGATATAAGTTTGGTCTATTTACATATCAGAGGTTAATCCTCCAAGCTTCAGGTAATGAAGTCATACTCCCCCAGTTTGCTCCCCCCCTCAATTCACTTTTCTTTATACTTTTTAAGGCCTGAGGCTGTAGGGTGTCCTTGAGTTTCAGGCCTAGAGGAATTGTTTTGTCTGACCAAAATGTGTAGACAGTAGCTAACACTTTATATGGAGTTTAGAGTTATGCACTAATCAAGTACAGGATTTGAAAAATAAGAAGGCTAAAATCTTAAGGCATCACCTCTTGCAACTTTTTATTCAACCTGGTCCATTAAACAGGTTGTAAGATTGGGTGAAGAGGCTTTTCCTGTCATATCTGTACATGGGAAGAGATATTGATTTGGACATAAGTGTTTAAATTAACAACATTAACAACCATAGATTGAAGCTGACATGACTAAGAAACAGGCATATGCTAAAAGATAAAGACAAACCTACTAAAAAACCCATATAAGCTGGGCAAATATAGACTTGGTTGAAAAAGCAGTGTTACATGGCCCCTAATGCTAGTTAATGCTAGTCTGTTGTGGTTTAACAGATTGTTTGGTTTTTAGTTGGGGTGGGAGTCCACGGGCTGCAGGGTTGGTTCTCTGTGGGGACCTGGCAGAATCAATCAGCGGGCTAGTTTTGAAGACACCTGGTTAAACCACTTAAAATAGCTGGTTAAATCACTTAAAATAGCTGAACACTCCTCTGTGGAAAAACACACTCAGAAACAAAGCCTGGGAAAAGCTCTCTTGCTTCCAGCCTTTCAACAGGTAACTGTCCAGGCTGGCCCCTTCCTGGAAAGTCTGCCAGGCCCCATCCTGGTGGGGTGGCTGGGACCTCTTTCCAGCAGGACCAGGCCCCTTCCCGGCAGAGCCCATCAGTCCATGCCACCAGGGGCCATCCCAACACCAGGAGCAACCAGATGGCTGGGATCAGCGCTGGGATCAGCACCGGGAGTGGCCCCGCGGCCGGCGCACGGGGCGGCCTTGAGGCCAGGAGCGGCCACGTAGCTGGGGCTGCACGGCCGAAATCAGCACGACTGGGGCAACGTCGTGCAGCCGCAGCTGTCTCGACATGGCTCGCAATTAACTTTGTTTGCTTAGCTGCTTTTAGCCTAGTTATGCTGTGGACAGAAGGACAAAAGCAGTGGCAGCAGTTTTTCTTTTTCCAGTGCCCCACTCGAAGGAAAGTCACAAAGTGGCACCATCAGCCAGCATGGCTTGCGTAGTGCCAGCGGGGACCATGTGATCAGCAGCGAGAGACACAGTGCTTCCTTGATTGTGGAGCCTGGACAAGATTAACCTTTCAACACTTCAGAACTCTATAAAAACTGTTTCAATTTATAAAGCTTGAGAACAAAGAAACCTACAAATACCAATTCTCTCCCAAATCAGGAAAAGGAAAGGGTAAAGACATGTAAAGAAAACAACATGGGACACTGAGGTCAGTGAAGACGGAGTCAAATTCTAGATGAGAGGATATTGAGGAGATGCCTTAGTCTTGGACTGAAATTCTCTGGTAAGGCTATGGTGAAGATATAATTGATATATCAGACTTTATTTTTTCCCTGTAATTCATAGAATGCATTGGGGGGCTGTAGCGTTCTAACTACAGCTGTGAGCAGAAGCACCAGTGTTGAAATAAGCAGATGTTGCAGTAGCTGTAATCCAAAGAGAAGCTTGAACAGAGAGAGATGAGAGAGATCAGAAACTTTGCCCAAGGAATAAAACAAGAAAACTTCTGTTCCCAGAGATAAAGGAAGAGAACTTGTGTTTCTCTTCCTAAAACAGCTAATATACTAAATATACAGCTAACATACTAAAACAGCTCATCGTTAAAAGAGTACCCCAATAAGCTGAAATGACCCATGGTGGTAGTTATGAGATAAAACTTCCAAACTGTGGGAGGGACTTCACGATTGCAGATTTCTGGGCGCCTGCTGATTTGCTGTGACTTTATTGCCACAAGAGAACTGTTTCGTGTAGAGAAGTCTCCATAGCATGGTAAGAGAGACTCTTCTTCCTAAGAGAACTGAAAAAAGACTGTTTTAGAGGTGGTAAACTGACTGCAAGTCCCAGGTTTTGTCTCTTTACATTACAGTAAATGTAAAAGAAAGAAAAGAAGGTGTGGGAGGAAGAGACGTGTTCTGAACAGAAGGTTTATTCCGATTTTCTTTTTTTTTAATTATTATTCTTATTTCTTAAGATTTTTTTTTCTGTTACTTCTGTTAATAAAGTTTTTTAATTAAGTTTTGAGCCTGTTTTGCCCTCCTCCTAATCCTTATCTCACAGCAGAAGATGAGTAAATAATTCTAGTGAGTGCACTGGTGATTTGGCCAGCACTAGACCCACTACATTAATCGGTACATTGGCTGGGAAACTCAGATTGGCACACCAAAACCACTACACTTAATTGTAGTTTCTGCCCAGTTTTTGAATCGAAACTGCCACATAGTCACAGTCACATGTGTTACCTTCCTCCTAGTTTCTACTATTTGAATCTGCTGTGCTGAAGAGAGAGGTCTTTTGCACAATCTTACAAAAGTAGAACTGCAGAGAACATTTAAATGTCGCATAAACTACATTAACATCTATTAAACCACTCAAATTTCACCCTATGGTCTTTGAGTTTAGAAGCATAATGAAAGCTTTTGACAAAGGGCTGCTGAATAAATCCTTGGGATAACAACACTGCCTATTACTGAGACAAGACAAATAAATTGGAGGACATTAAAATGCAATTTTTTTCTTTTGAAAGCAAAAAATTTGCTCTGCAGTAGCTTGGAAGTATTAGACAAGTGCAACCTGTGCTTCAGATAAACTTGTGCACTGTTAAAAACATTGATGACAAGGGGTGTGGAGGCAAGGGTTCCCAGAAATGGAAATACAGGTAGTGAGAGGCAGGAGGCTCACAGAAAAAATTCACGGGCCTAGGAAACCCTGGTTCTCATCTCTCTTGTCTTCAAACATAAGATTTTCAATATTTAGGTAAGGTAGAACTATTCCTCTTTGGCCCTTTGCATTTTGGGGGAGATTCTCTTTCTATCTGAGCTAAGTTTAAACTAAGCAGAACTGGTAAATGGTACCTAAGAAAATCACTGTTTCGGGGCACTAAGTAAAATACACATAATTTCTCACTTCAGACATTGTCTTATCAACATACTTATATGTTTGGGTAAAAGGAAAAAACTATTTTTCAACAGAACTGGACAGGTGAAGTTCTGGAGTTCCGCTCAGCACTTAAGTGAACACTCCAGGCTTTCAATGAAGTGTTCAGTATATCTTATTATATAGTCCTAAAAGAGACAAGAAAGTAACTTTGAATGAGCAAATCCTTTGAAAGTCTGGCCCCTGGCTGCACTGAACTGTTGGCTCCTATCTGACCTATGCAAAATACTATAATAATTTTATTTTTGGTAACCAAAAAAAACCCAACAAAATCAAATACAACCAAAAATCCCAAATCTCCAAAGCATAAGCTCAGAGAAAATACATTCCAGAACAATCTTAGTTTATCAAGCACAAATTTGAAAACATCTGTGTGAAATTATATTTACTCCCTAACATACTGAGGTAACAAAAAATTTAAGCCACAGTACTGTTAAAATGAATGCTGTATTAATGAGGAAGGCAAAAGAGAATTGCCTATTGCTGCACATTTAGAAATGAAACCTTGTAATCCCATGTTTCTATTCAATGTTTCTAACATACTAAAGAAACCATCTTACATTAATTTTTCTCTCTTTGTCAGCTTCATTATTAAGTAGACAAACTAATTTAAATTATATCTGTTAAAGAAAAGAACATACAAAACTTCAAGAAATAGAAGAATTAAGTTTTCTCAAAGAAAAATCAATTAAAAGCAGACACTCCACAATGTTTCAGATACTGTTTCAAGCCGGCAGCATTTTATAGTGTAAATTTGTCTATCTTCTATAGGCTTCCCTATTTTTACTGTCAAATAGAGGGGAATTTTAGAGGACACATTTTTATCCCTACATTCAAGCAAATTTCTCTTCGTCTCAAAAGATACTGCATCCAACTCATGACTAAAAACTGAAATTAACATTTATTCACAAGGAATTTGTTCTTCAGCTTCACTCACCAGAAATGGCATCAAAGCTGCCATTTTCTTTGGTAGTCATCTGCATTCCTGTAAAGTGACAAAACCAAGCAGTTTTGCCTCAACTTTTGAGTTTTACATTATTGAAGGGGTCTTTGCAAGCGTTTAACAACATAAGAGGGCATCTCCCTACTGAATAGCTATTTACTTTGGGTTGAAAAGGACAAAAAATCTCAGTAAAAGTCAAACATCCTGTCTCATCGCATGACATGGGTGCATACCAGAATGTTGGTTATTTATTGCCTCCATGGAAACATTTATTGTGTACATGGAGACACTTCTCAGATACATTCCTTTATGAGAAGAAAAAAGCAGAAGCAAACCAGTTTATAAATATTTGGCAAATTTTGACTGACTGTTGTTGATTTCAGTTACAAAAGACTAGAAAATTTGGAAAGCAATACTCCTGAGACATAGGAATTTGGATTCACTCAGCCCTACCCTATTTGGATTAAAAACATCATTTTTATGCCAGAGCTGTTTCTGTTCTAATGGTCAAACACCACTGAGCAAGCAAAGGTAGTTTGCTGGGAAACAAACAGCAAAGCTTTGTTGAGAAAGAAATTTAAGTATCTGCTTTGTAAAGACTAAATCAAAGTCCTTCATCTGTCATTTTAAGCAATTTTAACATGCACATGTGCTTCTCTTTCCATAGACTGTAGAGTTGGAAGACAAAAGAGTGCAGGGGGTTTTAGCAGTTGTTAAAATAAGTGAGATGTCTTAAAATGGAATACTGAACAAGAACCATGTGCATTTCTATTGCCAATCCACTTAATTCAGTTGAACCAAAACAAATAATATTTTGGCCAACAATGAACTTTGGGTTTACTAGTTTTTTTTAATTAAAAAAATATTAAAATCCTGTATCTCAGGCAACTGAATGCCACACACAAAAGTGGCATTTTCTCTCTAGAATAATTTTAGTGTGCTATCAGGATACTTAGAATAGACTTGAGATAAAGCAGTCAGACAGTGCAAAAGGAAGAGTAGCATTCATCTGTTCTTCCAATAATTCACCTTTTCTATCAAAATGAGTTTATGTTCTTTAGCAATGTATATTATTTTAGTATCTTTTTATTTCAATATCTTTTTGAAATCTGATTTCATTTTCAGAACACTTGAGAGCCCAGGCTTTTACCAGGATCCACTGGCAGGTTTCATATAAACTGATGGTTCCTATTCAAAAAAGACTTGCATTTTCAGCAGGAGGGAAGTGTTTAAGAACAGTATCTCTTATGCACTATGCCAAGTAATAATCCTGGAAATTATCACTGAGAACTAAAAATAAATTCCTTAACAAAAGACAAATCAAACCTTTACCATTTACCTCAATTCCTCTGGTTTGGGAAGCTTTTTTCAATATTATTTGTCATTTAATATTTAAGAGAGATTTTGGAAGATACTACACGTGTGGCCACAGGTATCTTGCTATTTTGCAGCAAATGAACGACCTTTTTTAAATCCATACACATTTATTGTAGGGTAAGTGACACTTAAATGAAAAAAATAAGAGAGCTCAGAAAGATCAAAAGTCATTTCTGTCCCTTTTTATCACAAAAGTCTTTCCTGACTTCAAAAACATAGGAAAAGCAAGACTTCTACACGGCAGTGGGAAGATCCGATTCTTCTGGTTCCAAATACTACACTTAAATGCATACTTTTACATCAGTGCAACAGAAGTCTCTGTACTAATGTCTTGCTCAAGGAGGAGGAAATCTGATATAAATTGAAAATTAAGAACTTAACAAAATTTTTCATCTATTATGGAGGACCACTTCCCAAGGGATCTGAAAAGAAACAGTATTTATAAGAAGAAATGCAAATAATTTATTGCTTTCCAATTGTCAAAATTCCATAAGAATATTAAGAATGAAGGATAAAGAACTAAATTCAGATAACAAAATGAATACAGCCTGGCTACATTGAACACCTATGTACACAATCTTATTAGCAAAGGATTCAAGATCATTTAAAAGGCAGTTGCTTATGTCCATAATACTGTATCATGCCAGTAAATCAAAAGCCTTTGGGTATATTTTTCTTTTATCATGTCTTCCTATCTTTTGTTCTTTTGGTAATAAAGCCAAATAGTCGTACCATTTCAAAAGAGATACTACTCTCTTATTCACTTCTAATTTCTATTTTAACATAGCAACTTGGAAATACACATTCCATCCACATATACCTACAAAACAATTCGTGTTCACAAGGCTCTTCTGTAGCATTCCTGATCACCTTGGTAAGGAATTTCATGGGCTCACATTTTTGAAATTAACAAAAAGGTGTATAACTGTAATATAAGAATCATCTGTCACACTAACATCTCATACTATTACCACTGAAATTCTTGTGGGAAAACAGGTACAAGTAAAACCATGAAGACCAGCTCCTACATAAGGATATGGGTTTAACTTAATGTAAAGTAGAACTGAAAATGTTGCTCTGTATGACACTTCCCTGCACCTTAAACATATCACCACTGTTATGCACTTCAAATGTGCCATGTATTGCACCTTTACATTTTCTAAAGTACAGAAGAGATTCTCTCTCAGACTGCAGGATTACAGCTAAAGGCCTCATATTCTAAGGTTTTTGACTTTGATCACATTCTGGATGTGAAATACACCTCTCCTCTTAGTGGTCTCTCACCTTAGAGAAAACTAGGATGCAATACACATTTTTAACGCACAAGCATGATACTAAACATCTGCACAAACCCTAAAGAGAAGCTTGTCCTGGTGTTTATAAATCTTACACAGAAGATGACCTAACTGCACTATATTTACCCTAAGCAGCAGACTAAGCTCAAACTTGTGTTAAGTAAAGACCCCATCCTTAAGAGAAAAATATATCTGTTACCTGTGTATGTGTTCCTCGTGATCTTTTGCCCAACCTATGCAGAGACATTGCTCTGCCTGCAATTCTGTAATTGAATATCATAAGGCAACAGTCTGCCTCATAAATATTTACTTGAGAAAAGAATAACTATATACATCTAATCTTGTGGTATATTTTCTAGCTTAAACTCAAGTGGGTTTTTTGCAGATGTACAATAAAATTCTTAATATCTATGCTATCATATCATATTTCTGGTCTATCTCAGGTAATTTAAAAAGTACCCTGCACACAAATTAGATATAAAAATCTATTAAATAGCACATATGACTTCTGAACAGCAGGCAAACAAGCTATTGTACTTATAAATGGGCCCTGACCAACTCTTATCAAAGACATGAACAGCATACAGTTCTGTGTCTTCTAACAGAGAGCTGCCTGCAAGTTTATCTCTGCTTTCAACTTCTGTATTGTTGTAGTTACCTACAATGCAATGCATGAGGATGGGAAGGTCAAACCCATCTAGCCAATCAATCTCAGCAATTAAAAAATATTTGACATCAATGCATTGCTTGTTGAGGGCTAGGTGTATGCAAAGGAAGGGGGAAAGGATGGGAGAGGAAGGAAGAGAAAGTAATCATAAATTAAATTGAAACATCATGGGTAGGAATTACGACATCACCTCCAGTCAAGATTCAGTCTCTGTGATGTTACTCCTAAAATACACTGCACAGTCTCATCCAACTCTGATGACTCCCTATGGAGTGGTCTACCTGCTGCATAAAATGATTGTTCTCCTTCCACCCTCTCTATTCCTCCAGTTTTCTGCAGGTTGGAGTCTCCTGTGCATTAGGAAATACTCTTATTACAAGAGTGAGGCAGTGGTAGAAGGTCAAGCTCCCAGTAAGCTTCTGCCCTCACTGATGTGGTCATTAGATGGTCAATGCCAAATCCAGACTATAAAAATCAATTGAAACTGAACCTAGAGAGCAGCTACCTAAGTATCCTAGCTTCATGTGTCTCTCATTTAATAACAAGCAAGTTGTAAAAACAAGAACTTTGGCATCTATTCAATACTTTATCTCATGTTTTTACTTGTAAGAAGTCAGGCATGCATGTGCAGCCAAAGGTGTAACATTCTGAGTCCTTACATGAAAACTACATCCATTAAAAGCACAGCATTCACTCAAGCAAAACATCAGGAGAGCATTCACACTGGAGTCAGAATCTGAAGGCAGTACTGGAGGTTCTCATCTTTTGCCATCTGATTACAGAAAAAAAAATTAAAAACACTGTAAACAAGAACATTTACAAAGGAAGATATTAAAATAGGCACACCCTTTACTGTTTGTTTATTAACAGCCTGGTGCATGTTCTGAAATACTCCAGATAACATAGTAACCAAAAGCTACAAACTCACCATATAATTTTGTTGTTCTTAAAATTCTGTATTAGAATTCCAAATAGAAGTTTTTGAACAAAGAGAAGAAGTCTCTAGGCAAATTTACAAGTAACTTCTATCAATCAGTTATGTCTCAGTTCATTCTGTGGATTGACAGGAATCTCAACTACTACAGCTTTCTTTCCTAAATTAGAACCACTAATGCCAAATAGGGAAGGGTAGAAAGCTACTTCATGCATCAGTGAAGCGGCCTTAGCTTCAAGCAAATGAAGTCTCCTTTCTTCTTTCGAACACTCTGGAACTGTTGCAAAAAGTTTTGCTCTGGTCTAATGTGACAAAATTACTCACCTTCCCCATCAGAGCTCATATTTTCATAGGAATCCCAGCGTATCACTGGGTCTGATGTATTGTAATCAACTATTACTCCATGATCATTATGAAGGTGTTCACATCCTAAAATGAGACATGTGTTTGAAACCAAAAATTAGTCACATATGTAATTATATACACACACATATGTACGTATGTATGTAGCCTTCTGACAGACCTTTGCTCCCTGAATGGCAACTACCTATTCTAAAATGTAGGAAGCAGCAAAAGGGAAAGAAAGGTTAAATAAAACAGTTTAAAAAGAAGAAAAGCTTAATTTATAATTTATCATTCAGAGAATTTTATCTTGAGCTTTTTGATTATGATGTAGGCTGATAACTTGGATCAGTCCCTAAACACAGCTAACGAAGATGATCCACCCAGCCCTAGAGGGTCAGACATGATAAAGAGCTTCTGAGAATGAAACCATGAGTATCTATAAGGAGATGGTTCTAAAGGAATAATAAAATTAGACTTTGTTACAGATTTCATTCTGATTCATATAGATTATCATTCTGATACCAGAGTAATTTATCACTAAGGATAAACAGGAAGAGCTGAAAACTGTGACTTCATGTCCCTTCCAGTTCCTCCAAGGTGGCAGCTCTGCAGAATCTGAGACTAGACATCTGGCTTTCAATGTGTTTTGCTGCATTTAAGTATGCTCTGCTGAACACACCTGGAATTTTCAGCAGTAACCCATGTTTTTGTGCCCTTAACAAGGCATTAAATAATGTTCAGGTTTTAAATGGATACAGCGAGGAATTTGGGCATAATGCAGTGATTCAAAAGCAAAGCACAGGCATCAAGAATTCATGACCATGAACTTGGCTTTGATACTGATACAAATCAAACAGACTGTCTTTTCTGTCTAGATTAGGGAACAAAGAAATCCTCAGTTATCAAACCTTCGGTTGTGTCTACAAAGCAAGTCCTACTGTAAATTTTTCTAAAGCAATGGTATTATGCATATACTGTGACATTTAAAACAAAAATAGTTGCAATTAGGACAAGAATGCTATGGTCCTGTACCTCTATATGCAGTCTGGAAAAAGCCATCTATAGAGAGTTTCTGTGACGACATTTGTAACAAGGCAGATTTAGAAACTTTATTATTAAATATTCAAGGATATTATATTCTTGGCAACTGCATTCTTTCTTAAAAATAACACAGTCAGTTATGTTCTAGAACACTGTGTCCAGCTTCAAGCTACAGAATACAAGAATTATATTAACAAATTGAAGCAAATTCAGGGGAGCATGACCAGGGTGCTCAGGACTGGAAGACTCTCCCTGTGAGGAAAAGCTGAAGGGTCAGGGCTTCTTCAGTCTGGAGATGAGATGGTCTTGAAAAAGAGCTGACAGCAGCCTCCTGAAGGCTGTAGAGGAGACAGCCAGTTTGGAGCAAGGCAGAAGGAAAAGAATATTTGAAAATTATTTGAATGATTTGAATCTAGATAAATTTAGAGTCAACATGAGAAAAAATAATTCCACTGTGAGGACAGTCAGACATTTAAATAGCCCACCCACTGAGGCTGTGATGTCTCAGTCCTTGAAGATTTTCTTTATTTGACTCGACAAAGCTCTAGGGAAACTGGTCTGATCTTACAAATGAGCCTTGTTTCAGCAGGAGGATGGACCAGAGATACCCTGTAGTTATTCTATAATTCTGTAATATTTTCAGATGTGGAAAGCTCATTTTGCAGAAATGGTAAGTAAGAATTTCAAGATGTCACCAAAAACCAGGAAATAAACTCTCCAACCAATTCATAGGTTAGAAAGCCAACATAACTAGTAGTGTTGGCTGCTTGGGGATTTCTCCTCAAAGCAGGTACTCCCAGTAACCTAACAGACCACAGTATATTCCTGAAGCAAATACATACTCATCACATTTCCTGAATACATGCATATATGCTAATTATTTCTGTGGACTTATTTGGATATGGTTCCAGATTTTCTGATTAATCTCTTCTCTTTGAGAATATTTGTAATGTGGTGATGTCATAATGTCCTTCTCTTATCATTCTTTGTTCTTAGATAGATGATCCTTGTTCTCAAAACTAAGTTCTCTACTAGTACATATTAATCACTAATATAAGTAAATAAGGACGCATTAGCTGGCACAAGCTGGCACAGATGTAGAGAATTAACACAAGGTCACATTTATCTCTGGTATTTATATTAAGCACTGTATGGTGCAAAACTAAGCATTAACCATTATACAGGGATCGTATACTATTGTGCTAGAGTTAAAGAATTTTTCAACATCTTCCCAGACCGCTGCATAGACTTCTTCTTAAAAAAATATAACTTGTTGAGTAACAAAGACGAGCTGCTCTTCCTAGCTAGTTAATTCCTCAGACAGCAACTGAATTCAAATATCCAATTACCTAGAACCTTACTTTTCAACAGCTTGAAGCCTACTAAGAAATCCACACCTCTCATTTGTCATCTAAGGAAGGCAAACTTGAAAAAAATTTTGGTCCTTTTTTAGACATGTTAACTGGCCTATCTTCAAACATTTACTATCCAGAAACATTTAGAACAAGCTAGACAAATTCATTTATAAAACTGGTTTTCTTTTATTGCCTTCAAACAGGTTAAGTGAGATTTTTGTGCTCAGTTGGACAGAATCAAACTTCTTAGTGGCTATGGCCATAATTTTCTAGATTATCAAACTCATGTGGAAAAAAAAGGAGGAAAAGATACAATTCACAGGACAGTGAGGACACTGAATGGGAATATGTGTAAGCGAGACAGTTAAGAGTATTTGGTTTTCCATCAGTCTTAGGCAGAATCCATTCTTTTTGGGACAACATAAAATTATTAAGAACACATTCATTAACAGAATTAAGCTGCAATGATCTACATAATCTTAAATTCTTACTGCAAGTAAGAATTATCACATAATCTTAAACATATTAGAATAGAATTTTGGAAGCATGCAGAATATCCTACAAGCCAACTTCAAAGCAGAAGCATTTCCAAGAAAAACTACAGCTGTATCTCTTTATACTAAACTGAAGACAGTCCAAACTTCAATACTGCAAACATATTCAATTATGACAACATCCAAAAGAGGTTATGGAATAGGCCACTGCTGTCACTTATGCTGAGCCAAACCACCTACTATCTATGTTTTACACAGATACATTAAAGTTTTCTATTAGTTGTAGCAAGTGTTCTGGTATAGCTTTAAAACAAAATCTGGTGACTTCTATGCTCATATAAATGCAGAGTCTTTATTAACTTTCCCAAATTTAAACCAGTAACTAATATATTTTAATGAAAGAGTAAAATTTCAGATTTTTTACAAGACAAATTGAAGAAAAGAGGAAAAAAAAATTTTTTTTAAAAAAATGTGTATTTCAATATGATTTATTTTCAAATTAAGCATATTTTTGGTTCTCTATGCTCACCTTGAATTTTCTCTGGAGTTCCTGAAAACACTAATTCCACCTTGCTATAGTCCGGGAAACGGTCATCTGAGAAGAAAGGACAGGAATTCAGCAAGATGTTTCCCAGGAGAGCAGTTTCAGCGCACTCAGAAATCAGGATTCTCTACAGCTATCTCATGTACCCTCATCACTCTTCCCTTCCCACTTGCAGCTTAGTGATCTGGTTTTAAAAGCCGTATTTTTTGTGCCACACATTCTCCAGAAAAGACCACATAAATCCCAGCTGGAATTTTGCTTGCTTTCTAGATCAGTCAAAAGCAGAAGAGATGTACATCCTAACCCTCTCTCTAGACAGTAGATGGATGTGACTTATAAAGAAAACATATCCAGGAAAATTAAAATTGTTCCCCATATTGCTTAAACCACAATACTTGACCACAAAAGTTTTGGTATCCTTATGCTGCATGCTGCAGGAAAATATGCTTCATTTTAGTTTGCTAGTAACATGGGCTTAGGAAGTTCCAATCCTGCATATAAACACAAAAAAACTGACAATATGATTTGGAAAATATGAGGACTAGTGTGACACATTTTCAAGTGTGTCTGAAAACTGTGTCCATTCTTTGATATTCTGAAGCATATTAAAAGACTCAGACTATGTCACAAACACATTATCAGACTTTATGACTGTTTTCACTAGCCAGAAAAGAGAATAATTTAGTTCATCTTATTTCCTTCAATGGTAACAAAGAGAGTCACCATTTAAATGAGGGAGAAGGTGATAAGGACTGTGTAGGAGTATCTGAATTATTCTGACAATTAACTTGCTTGAAGAGCTTTTCCTGTCATTAGAGTTTTACTGGTATTACACACCACAATTTAACTAACTCAAAGCAGTCTCCCTTTCCCCAAAAATAAGTTAGGGGGAAAAAAAAAAGAATCCTTTTGAGAATGGGTGCTGAAGAAGATCATCACAAGCATATGCTTGCACACCCGCACATATACACATCCAACCAACCACAGAAGACAAGTACCTTTGTTGGCATTATCCAAATCTTCTTTGCCAAACACCAAGCCATGTCCTTGAATAGCTCCAGTGTGAAACTGAAGGCGAAAAATCACATCACGAGTAGCTGACCTGTATTTTTTGTGATAACACTTTATCTAGAAAAACAAAACAACATTTTATCTCAGATAATATTTTCTTACAATTCTGAACAAATGTGTATATATTAGTTGCTAATTAAAGCAGCCACAACACAATTTATTGTAGATACCTCTGATATTGAAACAAGCAGGGTATGTGTTATTCAATCCTTTAAGATTACACAGGTCCAAGGCAGGATACTTCTAGATATGTAAAAAATAATAATCACTATTTTCATTGTTATCAGTCACCCATCAGTAGGTTATGAGCCAGAATCACAAAATCTGTGATATTTCACACAGTATGTGTACAATATTGAAATGCTGACCTGTATATAGACCTCTTCCCTACCAAATTAATGAATTTCAGCACACTCTTTTCAAAATAACTGAAGAATATGAGGACTTTTTCAAAGCAAGCCTGCAAGCTGATTATATCTATTTTAGGATTTGTAAAAAACCTGCTCTAATGTTAGGATCTTATTTTAAGTTACTGCAGGAAGTTGATAGTAGTTTTCACACCTTGGCTTGAACAAGAACTCTACAAAAACATCTTGTATGAATTTCAGTAGCTAAAAGTGAACACCATACCCATTCTCTAACACCAGCTTCCCTTAGACAAAACCTACTAATTCTCTGACTTTACTGTCACACAAAGGCACTCAGCATTCTTACAGGAATATGTAAAAATTTTGGCAACCTTAGTCACAGGACTGAAAATTTTGTTATACTATCCTGATTATATCAGGATTTTACGATAAAGCAGATATTACTGAAATGCATTAAAAAGAAAACAAATATCACTTTTATTAAAGTCAGAATAAGAAAAGCATCCTAGATAGAAAATGGTAAACAATTGAAGAGAATAGAGTTACTCAAAATAAAATAATGCAAGAAAAATGTAAGAGCTTATGAAGGATGCTTCTGAAAGCTGAGGTTAAAATATAGTGATGAAATTCTTCTCACTACAGAATTAAAAATCTAACAAGATGTTACTTCATTATCTAGCCTTCATTATAGTAACCTCATGATATCCTAAATTCCAGAAGTTAATCAGCACTCACCATATACCTGGCACACAGGACAACTTCTGAAATAGTTCAGCCCATATACCAGAAATGTTTTTTTGTCAAGTATTCTGTATGCAAATCACATATTCCTAAACCATTATAAGGGCTGGGTGATTCTCTATGCACGTAATCTCTATTTAATCAGAAAGCAAGGAGGTTGGTTGTTTGTTTTAAGAGAATCCCCTACAGTATATTGGCAATACCAGGTAAAATAGTATTTGCTTCTTTCTTTAGACAGTGCTCTACATGCACTAATTATGTACACACCCCTGTTAAAGGGATCTACTTCCTTTTAGTCCAACACAACTACCAGCATGACTTGATTACCAAATTTGACTTTAATTACCAAAAGGTAAGGTATGAATAAAGTTTGACTGCTTGAGTCAATAAACAAGTGCTCAATCTCCAGCATGCCAAGCAACTCTGTAAAGACAAAACACCATCATAAAGGATGAAAAAGGCAAGTTTGCCTAGAAGTGAAAAATGGACAGAAACAGAATTAAGAGAGCCCTGATGAGAGATATTAGAACTAACCTGTTGGAAGTTTTTTTTTTTAATCATCTAGAGATGAGGCAACTGAGAGGCGTTTTAAAAACTTTATTTTCAGTCTGCTGAGAAGGTTGAGACAATACAGATGTTATAATTCATGCCATCACAATCAGAAGCCTACTATTTCTTAATTACAATACACTATAAGTGTTTCTTGGCCTATCAGCTTTTTGCCACACTGTGATGTAGATGCTTTAAAGCGAATCATCTAAAACTACCCCTCGAGGGTCTCTACAAATTTATTTCCCACATTAACCCGCTCCAAAATGTAGAATTAGTATCAAAGTAACTGTGATAACTCCATGTAATTGTATTATGTGAGCAAAAATACTTGAAAAGAGCATCTTTAAGTTTATATACATTCATACATAATTTAAATTTTGGCTTTGCACAGTTGTTGGATTTATTCAAAATGTACTGTCTTTTACATAATCTCATTTATAAAAATACTGAATGACAGAGGGAGTTCCTCCTTCTTTCTACTTTCTAATCCAAAGTACCAGCCTTAGATTTAACCCAGATTATCTTAAAATTAAATAATTTAAAGTTTTAACTAATTTAAGTTTAAATTAATTTTTGTCTTAACGAACTTACCTACGGAGAATTGTAATTTTTAATGAAAATCTGTTCTCTCTTACAATCAGTAATATTTTACCTCTATATCCATAGACTAAAAATATCTTTTAGTGCTCAGTATGCATAATAAACTTTCAATGAAGTCTAAGCATAACTTCGAATTCTGACTTCACTACCTTTTGATGCCATAATCAAGAATTAATGCAAGCCACTGTAATGTGCTGGAAAATTCCTATATGCATTTGCAGATGTCAGTGCAGCTTTTCAACAGCTGCATCTGTTCTGTATCACCACATGCAATTCACATGATGTTAACAAATTCCCTAAATCTAAGGCAAGAAAGGATATTTACCTTTTAAAAACAAACAAACATGCATTTCAAACAATTAAACCTTTTAGGAATTGGAGGTGGAGCATCTTACAGATCATTATTTTTGTCTGATACCACTGAAGATTTTGCTTAGACAGAATAAAAAAAATATTCAAAACTAAGGTTTTTGTTTAGGAAATACTGAAGTGCTGAAAAAGACACTGCTTTGCTCAGAATTATCTCAAATAATAGGATGAGATTATGGAAGATTGTCTCTTTTAAAATGATGCATTACTGAAAAGCTACATGCTCTTTTTCCATTCTAAAATCTCATTTGAGAGATACTGAGTTTACCTCAGACTGATTTCTGTTGTGATCTATTCCATTTCCTTAGGCACCAACAGTCCTTCAAAAACTAACGAAATGTCCTTAATTTGAAACTGTCTCAAACTTTCAAAGTATGCCAATTTATAATAGTATATTTAAAAATTGTTTCTCCCTTTTTCAGTGAAAGAACAAAAGAATATACAGAATTGAATAGGGAGGGGGAAAAAATAATCTGATACCAAATCTGGACACTGTTGTGGTTTAGGAATGGTATTCCCTAATTCAATGTTCCCACTGAAACATTTCAAACCACACACCATTTGATCACACTCTCTCCCGTTCTCCCCAGCAGCAAGCTGAAGAGAATTGGAGGCACGAAAGATAAGATGACAGACTGAGATAATAAAAATTTATTGAAAACAGCAGTGAAATAAGACAATGAAAAGTAACAGCAACAATACTAATAACAGAGTCTACAAAAAAAAAACCACAACAACCACAAATGAATGAGTCATATACAATTGCTCAAACCTTCCCCCCACAGAATCCCCAACAGTGCCCAACTGCTCCTTCCACCATGCAATCCAAACCAGAAGGAAGCCCTTCCCCATCCCAGGTATAGAATAATAACCTCTGTGTCCTAGCCAAGCCCCTTCTGGCTATTGTAAAAATTAAACCTGTCCTGAACAGGACCAGGACATTATCCACCCCTTATTCTATGCCATCTACGTCATGCCCAAAACCCACACCTTCCATCTACACACACACACACACACACACACACACACACACACACACACACACACACACACACATATATGTACACACACATATATATGTACACACACACATATATATACGTACATACATACACACACACACAAGCACAGGTATCATTTCCATAGCCACTGGCCTAATCCTTTCAAGTTGTCTGCTGAGTTCATTCAGTTCATGACTATCACTTCCATCTGTCCTAGGTGTCTTCTAAGGCAGAAGGGCTGGTGTGCTGTTGGGTGGTTGCAAGCTGCAACAGGAGTTCATGACTGGTGTATCTGGAGCAGTCCATTCTCACTGTTTGTTCTCACTGTTTACACTGGCAGTGTCATTCAGCAACCAACATTATACAATTTAATATTACTGTTTTCACCCAAAAATCAAGTCTACTTGAAGTACACACTACATTTCCCCTGTACCTCTCCATTACACGCCAAGTGCATCCAGGTCCCTGAGTAAAAACAATCCCATGGATGGGTTTGCCTTTGCTTGAAGCAGAACTTATTCAAACTGTCTTGCCTAACATATTCCTCATGCACCACAGGGTCTTTTTTTCCCTTCTGCAGTATGTGGAGGTTTTGATTGGGCAGGGCCAGCTCAATTGGTAGAGTTCTTGTGTTAACTTAGCAGGTGGCCTCTGCTACATCCCAATGTTTGAAGGTCCCATTGTTTTCAATATGGTTTTAACAGTCCATTGTAATGTTCAGTTTTCCCAGAGGCTGGTGCATGATAAAGAGTATGATACACCCACTCCATACCATGCTGTCTGGGCCAGGTGTCTATGAGGCAATTTTTGAAATCAGTTCCCTTGTCCAACTCACTTCTTTCTGGGGTGGCATGTCTCCACAGGACTTGCTTTTCAAAGCCCAAGATGGTGCTGCTGGCAGTGGCGTGAGGCACAAGGTACATCTCCAGTGGTTGCTTCCAGCATCGTAAGAAGGTAATGCTTGCCTTGGTGGGTTTGCCTGAGTGTGATGCAATCAATCTGCCAGACCTCCTCATATTTATATTTTGACCATTGTCCCCCATACCACAGGGGCTTTATCTGCTTGTCCTGCTTGATTGCAGCACATTTCACTGTTATGGATAACCTGAGAGATAGAGCCCATGGTTAAATCCACCCCTCAATCACAAGCCCATCTGTATGTTGCATCTCTTCCCTCATAATCTGAGGTGTCATTGGCCCACCAAGCCAGAAATAATTCACCCTTATGTTCCCAGTCCAGATCCACCTGAGACACTTTAATCTTGGCAGCTTGATCCACTTGTTGTTGCAACGTTCTTCAGTAGCCTAACTCTTCAGTATGTGTGCATCTCCATGACATACTTTTGCAGCCAACTTCTCTATCCAGGCAGCAACATCTTGATATCATTCAACAGCCCAGATAGGTTTACCTCTGTGCTACCAATTAATCTTTTTCCACCGATACAGATACTCCCACAGAACACCTGTCACCGTCCATGAGTCAGTGTACACCATCCATGGTAGAGTGCTGGCCATTTCTCTCATTCAGTAATATCTAAAGGCAACTGGATGCCCTTCAGCTCTGTGACCTGACTTGATCCACCTTGTCCCTCAACAGCTTCTGCAACTTGTTGCATGGGACTCCATACAGCAGCTTTCTGTTTTCAATGTATCCCTACAATATGGCAGGAACTGTTGGTAAAGAGAGCATATTGCTTTCATTTTCTGGGGCTGATTACATAGTGAGACCTCCTCAGCATGTCACCTTCTTCTCCTGCTTCTCTGATGTTAGTACAAAATTTTTGCCTACAGGCTAGTTTGTGATGACTTCCAAGATCCCTGGGTAATTGGGGTTTCCTATTCAAGCTAGCCATGTTATCAGCATGACTCACTCCATGAAGCATCAGTGGCATGTGTGAAATATCGTTTGAACATTCAACCCAGCACTGGTAGTTGAGGCTCCAGGAGGAGCTGTGCTTTGATGTCAATCATTCTGAAGCACCTCAAACCCCTTCATAAGCTGCCAGGATCTCTTTTTCAGTAGGGGTGTAGCAGGCCTTGGATTCCTGACTCTGGAACCCTAGGGCTTGTCCTCAGGTCTCCCTGGATATCTTTTGCCAGACACTTGAGGAAAGACCATTTACCCCCCAGCTGTGGTATAGAGCACACTTTTCACATGTTATCCTGTCTTGACTGGCCCAAGGGCTACTGCATGAGCAGTCTTTTGTTTGATTTGTTCAAAAGCTTGTTGTTGTTCAGGACCACACTTAAAACCATTCTTCTTAAAATCATTCTTCTTCACTTGATAGAGAGGTCTTACAATCTAACTAAAATCTGAAAAATACATCCTCCAAAAATCTCTATCAGCTAGGAAAGCCTGTGCTTTCTTCTTGCTGGTTGATGGGGACATAGCTGCTTTTTTTTTTTTTTTTTTTGCCTACATCCATTGGAACCTGACAACACTCATCCTGCCATTTGACTCCTAAAATCTGAATTTCCTGGGCAGGTCCATTGACCTTACTCTGCTCTATGGCACAGTCAGCTTTCAGGAGGACCTGGATTATCTTCTTCCCTTTCTCAAAAACTTCCTCTGCTGTGTAACCCCACAGAATGATGTCATTAATGTGTTGCAAGTATTCTGGAGCTTTGCCCTTTTTCACTTCTGTCTGGATCAGTACATGGCAAATAGTGGGGTTATTTCAAGTCCTGGAGCAGTCCATTTCAGGTGTACTAGACACCCCTCCATGTACACCGTTGCCTGCACTTTTCTGCTAAAGGAATGGAGAAAAATGCATTAGCAATGTGAAAAGTGACACCATTTTGCTGCCTTGGACTGCAGTTCATAGATAAGTTCCAGCATGCCCAGCACAGCAGCACTCAGAAGTGGTGTCCACTCTCCAGTGGACTTATGCACTGGTCATACAGGACTAATAAAGGGTGAGCGAGTCTCGCTCACCACTCCCTGGCTCTCTGGAGGACGAATCACTTCATTCATGAGGAATCATTGCGGCAGCCACTCTCTGGTCACAGAGAGCGACAGGCACAACTTTCCCAGGCATTGTCCTGGGGAAGGCTGTGAGAAGATCAGAGAAAAGAATGATAAACAATTCTTATCTTCACTTGCTGCACCATTTTTGCAAATCTTGCACAGATTTGTTTACCAAAGGGTAACTTCTTAATTGGCCAATGGTGATGGCATTTGGATACAAGGACCAATAGGGTCCACTTGTATCCGACTGTCTGTAAGGGATATGTTCTTCTTAATAAGTATAGTATAATAAAGCAACCTTCTGGAATCATGGAGGCAATGTTAATTATTACCCGACCAGGGCCGCCATGCTACGACAAAACATGGTGTCACTGTTTGTTGCGCTACTGTCAAGGGTACATTGTCGTGGCAGTGACTGTTACCTATTGTTTCTCAACCCTCAGAAGTCCCACAGCAGAAGGGTCCTCTGAGAGACCAGGCAAGGTGTTCAGCTGTCCAATTTCCTCTGTCTCCACAGCAGCTGTGGAGACACCAAAAGCCCAATGATGCCCTTTTGGGTCCTCAAAATACCCTCTCCTAAGGTAATCTATGCCAATGATGCACAGGGTTTCTGGACCAGTCACAGCTGGGTGTTTTTCCATTCATTCCCAGTCAGGTTCACTACAGCTGCCATTACAGTCACCTGTCACCCCGGAAACAGCAAAAGATTCTGCCCCTACATATCTCAACAGCATCAGGGTACATTGTATGCTGGTGTCAGCTAAAACCTCACACTCATGTGGGTCTGATGTTCCAGGCCATGGGATCCATGAAGTCAAATAAATCAGACTGTCCCTTTCCCACACCTGGCTGAAGGTAGGGCCCCTCCTGTAACAGTACTTGTTACTTATTTCTTGTAAGCATAGAGATCCCTTCAAGAGCATTGGAAGTAGCATCAGCCCTCCTATTCTCTCTGAGGTCTTACTCACTGGAAACTGGAGCAGGATTTATCCTTGAAGAATTTCCTGCAGTAGTTGTGCTTCCTCTCAATTCACACACCAGTGCTGCTAGGACAGAGGTGGGTTTTCCATGCCACCTCCATATATCCTCTCCATGGTTATGTAGTAAAACCACAGGTTACTTTGTAGTGTATACCCTCTCTCTTGAGCAGGACAACACTTCTTGCTAATAACAGAGACTGGTCTGTACTGGCAGGGCATGGGACATTTCTTTAAATTGCTGATAGTCCTCTCTGAATTGCAGGAGGTCCTGGGACAGTCTTTCCATGGACAAGATGCAGGCCCATAGGGAGGAAGGTCTTTGTTCACTTTCTTTCCATGATATCACTGTCAATGAGTTCATATACAGCAATGGTGCACTTCCTAGGAACTTCCACCACATGCGATGTTTGTGTACACTGGACTTCATCTGGATTTATAGGGAATTGCTCATTATTTGAATCCTTATAAAGTACCTCCAGCACAGCTAATTCTCGCAAGTACTGGATACCTTTCTCCATGGTTTTCCACTTGTCTCACTGCACTAATAGATCACCCTTGTTAAGATATAAGACACTCCCTATACTTGACAGCAGTCACCTCCTGACATTGAGATGCTGTCCTCTTCCCAATCCAAATGTACACATTCCAGGACACAAATCCCAGTTGCTTGACTTCACTACCATCTGGTTTCATATCATGGGCCACAATATCCCAGTATTAGACCAGCCATGTCATCAGGGGCTACCCAGCTGGTGGCTGAAATCTTTACTCATACCTCATAGCTCACCCAGGGACAGATATCAGGTGATTGCCTTGCTTCTTCCTCTTGTGGAGTGCCCTACTGCCTCTTCATCCCTCATTATGCCAATTGATTCAGTCTTGGATTTTTTCTTCTGTATAGGAGCAACTGCTACCAGCACATGTTGTTCCCCTGGTTCAGCTGCAGTTTGAGTGGCCACAGTGCCTGTTGATATGCTTTCCTCCCTTCCCACTGATGGTGCTGTCTGGTAATGAGAAATGTCCAATAAACAGATGCCAGAGCCCAGCACATTGCATAACTTCATTCCTCTCTGGAACTGCCACAGCATTTCTTCTTTTGCATATTTTATCACTTCAACATAGTCTTGTAGTTGTTCAGGGGTGAACTTACAAACCATTGGAGCAGAATAGTCCTTCAGAAGCTGGCTCATTTTCTCCTACCTTCCATACCACTCATGATGACCCACCCTCAGGGCAGATCTCTGAAAGACCCTCCAAAAAATATCTCCTGTAACTAACATGGTGTGGACCAGACTAAGGAAAGCTGGCAGACCTAGCCACAAGAACAAGCTTTCCTTAATATCCAAGGGGAATTCAAAATGTTCAAAAACTGTTGTAAGAGGCCTGAAAGAGAAAAAGGAGATGAAAAGCTGGGGAAAATCATTCTCCCCTGTTCCCCCCACAAACAGGATATGATTATTAATGGACTCCCAAAGGTAGTGCTGGAGGTAAGGGCAGGAGAGCAGTCAATACACATCCAAATGACCCTCACTGTCCTTGATGTTACCACATCATAAGCTTGTATCACATAGTACACCAACAAAACAATCCTGATCCCTCTCCCTGTTCTGAAAAATATCATGATGTATGGAAATATATAAAGTTAGATACCACACTACATGGACAAATTAAGCAACATTGTGACCAGTGGCTCTAGACCTAATGCAACAAAATGCTTAGATGAAATTTGTTTCAAACCCACTCTGAGCAGACCTGTTGCTATCCTAACCTTTCATGCCTCACACTGGGTGCCAAATAAGACTACCATGGTTCAGAAATGGTGTTTTCCAATTAGTCTTCCCACTGAAACACTCCAAACCACACACACTGCTCAAGCACTATCCCTCCCCCTCTCCCCGACAGCAGGCTGGAGAATTGGATGCACAAACAGTAACAGCAACAATACAAATGACAGAGAGTACAAGTAAACAAAACCTAGACAATTCACACATGATTGCTCACAGACCTCTCCCATTCTTCCTCCCCCTACCTCCCAGAAACCCTAGCAAAACCCGAGCACTCCCTCCATCACGATACCTGACCAGGAAGGAAGCCCTCCCCCTGTCCCTGAAAAATAACATGAGGTCATACAAAATAACCTTTGGGTCCAAACCATGCCCTGTCTGGCTACAGCAAAATTTAACCCTATGCTGGCCAGACCTCGGACATTATCTATCCCATATTTGGTATATCACTTTTTTGAGTGCAGAACAATTTAGAGTTACTTAGGCATTTTCTTTATAGTAGATAAGTTTTACAGTTGTGCACACTGCCTGCCAAATTAGAGGGCAAGATATTTTAATGCCAAATTACAAATACTCCCCACAGTTATTTTTATAAAGAAAAGAGTAATACCGGCCTTACTGGACTTGGTGATGCTATAAAATGAGAATGCTGAGAAGAATTGTTTTGAAAACAATTTGCTCCTAAAAACCTTTTTGTTTGAGTTTTACAAGATTTTTTATTCCCATGAAAGCCAAAAATGATGACTAAATTAACCTAAATTATTCTGTAGTATTTCCAGGCATTTGATTAAATAATTTTTTTACAGCACAAAACAGGTCAGAAACTGTAAACTAAATGTCATGTCAATAGATTTTCATTCCATACAATTAACTCACCATAATATCTCCTTTCAAAAGCTGGGCAGGGTCTATAGCAATGCAGATTCGACTTTGATTTTCTGACTGTATGCTACTTGACAGAAGAAAAAAAAATACATGGTTTAAAGACACAAAACCACAAAACAAACAAGATACCCACAAACAAAACTAAAAAAGGCTATGTAATTCTGCAATCATGGAAATTAAAACCAAAATCCAAACATAGTGGAAAATGCTTAGAACTTACTATATTCCTGATGTATAAACTGGTTGCATAGCCTGGTATAACTTCAGAAAAGACCAACAAGCTGAAAAGAACCCAACAAAAAAGGGTGTTTTGTAACATTCAGATATAGGAAAACCATTACAACTAGGAAGTTTCATGCACAACCAGACTGAGCAAAATGGCACATAAGTGGCAATGCTAGACTGTCAAAATACCTTTCAAAGCAAAACTGGCTAAAAGGTATTGTATTTTATATAATTTTATTTTATTTTAGACTAGTTCTGAACTCAATAGGGAGGGACTTTAAAGGATTCTAGTAAGGAAGGAAATAAATTCTGCAAGAAAATGAAATTAATAAAGGAAGAATGATGATGGCCAAAAGAAAGCAAACCCCCAATATAAAATAAAAATATTTTCCAAATAAACAGATTATTTGATCTTCAGATTTTTTTCAGAATTAATAAGGCCCTTAAATTTCCACCTAGAACAAACAATACCCTAACTTTATTAAAGCAGTTATTTTAGAAATAAAAAAAGATTAAACAACAATGAAAATATAACCATTTCAAATTCATGCTGATTATATTACAAAAGATCAGTGCTATTTTACCTTCGGATAATAAAAATGCAGAAACAAATCATAAATCATGAAGACCTCTAAGTTCATCAAGTGCAACCATTAAAGTTGTATCCCTTCACTGTGCTCTAGCACATTATCTCATTCTATCATTTTAATTTTAAATCCACTTAGGATAGCAAGCCACATTAGTAGCAGTGGTGAGGCCACACTTCAACTACTGTGATGAGTTCTGGGCCACTCACTTCAAGAAAGACACTGAAATGCAGTAGTGTGTCCAGAAAAGGTCAAGAGAGCTGGTGAAGAGTCTCCACATACGTCATATGAGGAGAGGCTGAGGGAGCTGGGTTGTTTAACCTGCAGAAAAGGAGGCTCAGGGAGACCTTATCACTCCATATAACTGCCTGAGGGGAGATTGCAGCAAGGGGGGAGTCAGGCTTTTCTCCTGGGCAACTAATGATACGATAAGAGGACATAGCCTCAAACTGCACAGAGAAAGCTCCTTTTGGACAGCTGGAAGAATTTTCTCACTGAAAGAGTTGTTAAACTTTGTAACAGAATGCCCAGGGAAGTGGTGGAATCACCATCCCTGCAGGTGTTCAAGAAACAACTGGACATGGCACGTAGTGCCATGATCTCATTGACAAAGTAATGATGGGTCAGAGGTTGGACTCTATGATCTTGGAGGTCCTTTTCCAAACGAAATGATTCTGTGTAATTCTGTAAGTACACCCTATCCAAACAGCTTATCAACACAAAATCCAATCTCAAAACAGAAGAGATTATATTTATAATCATTTCCCAAAACAAAGAGGAAATTACTATGAAACCTGACCAGGTTCCCAGATCCTTTGCAGTAATGGAGACCACAACTGTTCAGAGATAGGCAGAGACAAATAGCATCAACTATTCATTTAACAAAGAACAAGAAATTTATTTCACCTGCTCCAATTTTTACTCTTAGAATGCTTCTCTTCTGGCTACTTTATTGGGAATATTTGAATGGATATCAAGAAAATATTAATTCTAATTTGAGATTCATGCAGCCTTTCTAGAAAGTTCCAAAATGAAACAAGACTTTGATCCTACACCTGAATAGGAAAAATTAGGTAATTTACCTCCCCCAGCATCTAAGTTGGGGATGCCATGAAGGATAACATAGTGCAGGAAAAGAGGGGTTGCATTCATTTTCACAGATCCAGATAGAAGGCCACTTAAGAACTGCACATATCTGAAAACAAAAAGTTTATCTGAATTACATAAAACCACTAATACCAGGGAAATACATTATTTACACAATGGTATTTCCAGATTATGGGTAATTAACAGTATTGTGACAATGCACATAAATCCAAAATAATAATCTTCACAAAACAGCATGAAAAGACACTATAATTTACCACTGTATTAAATCCATGGCTGTTACATTGCTATTGTTGATATCTTTATTTTAGTTATTTACATTACTACTCTAAGTAAGAAATTAAGTAGAAGAGACAGCAAAGTCAATTGTTTTGGTACACATTCCTAATTACAACTGTAGTCTTAAATGTCTTTCATAGCAGCATGATATGGTTCCCATCCAATTTACAGTGAAGTCATCTTCATTAAAACAAGAGCAAGAAGTGCCCTCATCAGAAAACTTAAGAGCAATGCAGTCAAATAACATCTTCATAATGAGAAGTGATCTCATTCAGCACCAAACAAGAGGAAAACTACCACAGCAATGGGAAAATTATTCTATTTCTGTGATTTAATACGTGGTTTGGTCACAAGCTATTGAGCAAATACATGCAAGTAAACATCACTGCAGTGTCTTAAAATTTTCCACCAGCTTTGAGTCCCTTTTTTTTCCATGCCTATGAGACAATCTTCATTTAACTTTATTCTCAGGAATGTATAGAGAAAAATCACCTTTTTTTCACCTTTATGCACATATCTCATTAGCTGAACTTCTGGCAAAACCACAACTAAGGATATCCTGCTGAGTAACAACAGCTTTACTACCCCAGAATGGGGGTTGTGGATAATTTAAAATAGATTTAATTTTATAGAGAGCTTGCAAAGCTCAATTTATTTTAAATGCTAAGAAAAGGCAACTTTTTTGTTGTTGTTTTCTCCTTCAGTCTTTCTGAAAGGATTTGGTACATCAAAAGCACAAATTTTACAAATTGACACACCTAACCTGACAAAAAATTTTGTGTTAAATGTTTTGTCAGTGACCTCTCACGACTTTAAAAAATTATTTATTATTACCAATGTGACCATTTTCTCTTTACCAGCTTTTAATTATTACAAAAATTAGGCTGAAATTTTTGAAAACCTTTCTCAAGGCAGTGCACTTAAGGGGCCTAGAGACAGTCAGCTTATTTTTGAGAAGAGAGTTCAAACATTTATCCTGAAGGTTTGTGAGAAATTTTTTTCATTTGAAGGGTCTCTATCTGCATTTCTCATTCAGAGAAATCTTCAACTGCTTATCTGAGAATGGATTCAAAATAGATCTGGTCTACAGCTATTCTTCTTGCCATTGTTACAGTACCCAACTAGCAGTAGGAAAAAGCTAAGTGACTAAGTGGCCACAATTTATTTTTGTCTGGACAAGATTTAGTAGAGAAAAGGTTTCAAAATGTGAAAAATTGGTGTATTTTTATATTTTACAATTTTGAGATCCATTTAAATTATACCCATTTATACATCAACTGGGTTTAACAAGGATATCACTAATTAATTACCCAGCAATGGTTTCAGAGAAAAAGCATATTAAAAGGCCACTGTCTGATCAGAATGGGAACAAAGGAGTATAAAATTATCCACAAATATTAAGAGAGTTGGTTCTCCTTTCTCTACAATAAGATTGGTGGCCACTGCCAGGCCAGGCAAAGGTAGGAGAGATGAGATTTGGGATTACAGTTCTGACAAACAGTTTGGAAAACCACCTCTGCTCTCATTAGAAATTACTCTCCTAAGTATGTGTATATGTATGGAAGATGGCAAGGGCAGCTCAAGTTCAGTACTGGTGAGCAAAGATGTTAACTCCATCAGTCAAGACGCAAACTAAGTATCTCTGAGGCCCTCCCCCTGGCAGTTACCCGCAGAAGAATTAAGCAAGTGTCCTTGAAGGGGATGTAGGAAAGACAGATGCAACCATTTATACCTAATGTCTAGCTTTAGGGCTCACATACAGTTCACTTAAGTTAGTAGCTACTGAAACTTCCCATCAATATGGCTTGAAAACTGCCCTGATGCACAATTCAGAAGCTGTTGTGGAGGTTCCTGGCTCTCACTGAAATATGCCTGCTGTCTAGGGCTTCTGAATGGTAAGATTAACAATATCTCTTTCCTTTTGCTGCTATGGTTCACACTTCTCTGTCTGGTAGGCAGCATTCTCAAATCCTTATTATTGAAATGCAATACACATATACACATATATGCAAACACAAAACAGAAAGAAAAAAAAAAAAGACCAGTCAACCATGAAAAGTTTATTTCAAGTCTAATGGAATGTTGTGTTACTATTTTTCAAGTTAAAAGGAGCTGTGCATGTCACCTAATGGGTTAAAAAAGTAACTGGTAAGTTTTTATTTAGAGATTAACAGAACCAAATATCTTACATTAGTTGTTACTACTGGTTTTGTTGTTTTAATTACTAGCAAATTCTTATACTTTAAACAACTTCTAAACTACCTACTGCATGCACATGGATTAAGACAAAAAAAAAACCAAACCAGTAATTACCAAATCAAACCCAGATGATATTTTATATTTCTAAAAGAGATTCACCTATATCACAATTATTTGACTGATGGGTATCAGTCTCTTTTGGTACTGAATTCTTCAATTACCTGTCATAGTACATAGTGCACCCCAGAACTATTCACTTTCCAAAGTGCTTAATTCTTTGAATCCTAATTCAACCTTCGTCATACAGACAGACTGAAAAGATAACACATCCAGATACATGAACTTGCCATAATGAATATCACATGCTTTGACAAACATTTACTAGCATGGACATGGGGCAAGTGCATAATCTGCAGATCCTCTAAACAATAGTAAAAAGATCTTAATTGCACACTAATCAGCATACTTCGCATACTCATTATTATACCACAGAAAAATTAGTTTATTATTATCTTAGAAAAATCAAGATTGTGACATCTCTTTGTTAATAAACAATGCAGTGAGAACCCATTTAGACAACAGTTTGGTACAAAAGGTCTTGTCTGTCTGGGACCACATGCAGGAACTGAAGGAGAGATCTCATCAATCAAGGAATATTAATATAAGTAAAGTGCTGAAAATTCAGGAAGCATTGGAGGATCTTGTGGAAATAGCCTCTACATGGCTGGAAAGGGACTAAGGGATGGATGCAGAAGATAATTATGACATTTCCTATTGATATAAATTAGAAACAAATTGAATACCTTCTTTGGGACGGCTGCATTAAAGCTGAAACTTTATCATCAAAGAATTTCTTCATAGCAAATCTGTCTAGAGCCTGATCAGCACTGTCAAGAAAGAGACACATGTTATTCTGCTTCAGTGTTATCTCAAAAATTCAGCAGGCTACTGCTTGAAATATGCAAAAATATTTGGAAGAAAAAAAGGAGGGAAGTTAAGAAAAAATTAAAAAACAAGCACCTAACTAGCAACTCTAATAATTTGGATATTGTGTACAATGATGTTTATTCCACTGACACCTTCTCATTCAACACCTTAAGATAGTTTCCTTCCTGAGCAAAGCACCTACATCCTTATTCAATAAACTGAATTGCATACTTACAACAAGAATACATTGAAATCAGAATGCAAAAAATTTTGGCAGAACCAAACAGCTCAGGCTCCCAAAGAAGGATACTTGCCATAATTTTTTTAATGTGCCACTGGGAGTTCTCTCTATAAAATACAAATTCATTTTCTTTTTCAGAAAGTAATGTAGTACCAGGATAGAGGTTAATATAAGCAGTCAGTAATTCATTCAGCCTTTGTTTCCTGTACCATGAGCCATCAAGAAGAGACTGTCCTTGAAAAAGAACTATTTTACATCAGAAAACCATAAACTCTTCAAAGACACAATCAAGGAGCAACATATTCCAAAAAATACATTTTGTTCTATTCTTTATCCAGAATGGCTCTTATGTGGGTCTTTTTTGGGTGAAGGAAGGCAAGAGGTTACAGAAAAAAAGAAAAAGAAGTGCCAAAAATCAGTAAGAATGTTGTTCATCACGTATGCCAAGTAACATGCTATGGTGATTCTTTTATATCTATTCCAGATAAAAACAACGTGTCTCATAACAGATATAGTTCACAGTTTTAATTTTGCATCAGAACATAAAAGATCTGGAAGTTCCAAAATAAAAGAATGCACATGTCCTAGGGTGACGTTATGATGCTTGTATCCCCAGCCGGGTGTTCTGTTTATGCTGGATATTATATTCTGTGCCTTCAAGACTGCCTCTGAGAGCAAAGCAGGGAGAAGAAGAAGCACAGAGTTTTGTTATCAGCCTACTCTCACTCCTCCACTGTGTTCTCTGTGCACTGACAGAGCAGAACAGGCCCCTCCTTTGCTTTTTAGTTAGTTTAGCTAGCTGAGGCAGAGTTTTCCCTGGACTGGTTTTCTTTCCCTTTTCTTGGAACTGTTCCAACCTGCTCTGGACTGGGGACCTGGGGAGCACCGAGAGCTTGCACTTTGTGGCCTATGGGGGCCTACTCTGGGCAGCAGCCTTTCCCAGTGCCGGAGGGATTGATAACAGAGCAAGCAAGCATCCACAGGAGAGACTTTCTGAATTTGTTGTCTCTTCAGAGTAGCAAATGAGTTTTGTCATCTGGTATTGTTAATTTTTTGTGCTGGGGAGTGCTTTGCCTGTTAAATAAACAGTTTTTTTCCACTTCTCACCAAGAAAATTCTTCCCGAACTGGTTGGGAGGAGGGGCCATGTAGGTTTGCTTTCTGGGGGGGGTCCCTTTTGGAGGTTCTCTCTCAAATCTGCCCTAAACCAAGACAACACCAGTATCTCAACTTTTGAATTCCACAACTAGTTCAACCTAAATGAGTTCAGAGGAAAAAAAAACCTGCAAAGTACACATATGCATATCAGGATAAAAATGAAATTTATGCCTTTTCCAAAAATTAATCAGAACATGCCAATTGTCTTGACCGGGTGCTGGATCCGGCTATGAAGTCAAGCCTTTTCTTCACGGGTGCTAAAAATTACATAGTATGTACTTACAATATTCTTGACTCAAATCCTCTTTCTCACCCAATCCATCATATATCTTCATTCATCTTCCCACACTACCATCCAGAATTTAGGCAGCCCCTTCCTAACTGGCCAAAAACTGCTAGCACTTTGCTTGTTAAAATAGAGTTTGCCAAAAATTGCAAAGAGCTCTGTTTGACCTCATTATATTTGATGACACATTATTCCTTCCTAAATGAGAAAATTTGATATTACAACATATAACTAAAGGGAGGTTGCATCAATAAAGATTTTTCATAGAATCATACAATGGTTTAGCTTGGAAACAGCCTTAAAGATCATCTTGTTCCAACTCTCTTGCCACGGGCAGAACACCTTTCACCAGACTAGGTTACTCAAAACCCCATCCAACCTGGCCTTGAGCACTTCAAGAAATGTGGCATCCACAACCTCTCTGGACAACCTGTTCCAGTGTCTCACCACGCTAACATTAGAGAATTTATATTTAGTATCTAATCTAAATCTACTCTCTTTCAGTCTATAGCCATCCCCCACTTGTCCTGTCACTGCCTTACTTTGAAAAAGTCCCACTCCACCCAACTTGCAGGCCTCCTTCAGGTACTGGAGGACCACCAGAGAGTCTCCTTGGAGCCTACTCTTCTTTCAGACTGAACAACTCCAACCCTAATTGTTGTAGTGTGTTTTTATATTTTGTAATACTTTGAAGTAGTTTTGTTTTGTATTCCAATATTTTCCCAAATGGTTTATCCCAGACTGTACTCCCCTCCCTTTATATGTGTTATCCCTCTCCTGGGATGAGATCATTCCCTAAACCCCCACCCTGGCTCTCTGTCTATCACTCAGCATCCCAGCCCCCCATCCAGAAGTTTCGGTCCAAGTTGTCGAGTGATTTGCCAGAGGCCAGGGGTCAGCCCCCCAGGCCTAGTCCCATATGCTGTCCGATATGCCTGTCCCCCAGTATCTATCCCCCAGAGATACCTATTGGTCAGTAAATGTTATCTGCTTTTGGTTTCCTCCCCCCTTTAAATGTGAACTCCGGACATCCCCCGGGGCTCTCGGCAGGAGGCCCCCTGAGGTGCAGGAGCTCCTTCGGGACTCCTAGAATAAAACCTTGGATTAACCCCTGCTGAGAGTCGGCCCCTTCTCTTCTACCGATGTCTCTGCTGTCTCTGCTGCAGCGAAGGCAACCAGCCTAAGTGCCCTCAGTACCCTCGGGGCACAGACAGTGTCCCCCGCTGTCGGCCGTGTCGGGGCTGCCCTCCCCGGTGTCTGCCGACTCGGGACTGGCCCAGGGTTCCTGAGAGGCTCGCAGAGAGACTGAGACACCTAATTCTTAGTGTGTCTTTACAGCAAAGCTGCTAAGCATAAATTCACAGGATTTCATTAACCCTAGATTTCTTTGGCATGTTGTTGTGCTTCAGGAAGGGAATTCCCTAATTTAGTGCTCCTACTGACGGTCTCCAAATCACACTGCTGCTTGTTCCCTCCCTCCTTTCCCCTTCCCTGCAGTGGGATGGAGAGGAGAATTGGAGGCACAATGGCAAAGATCACAGGTTTTGGTCTATGAATAAGAACAATTTACTGGACACAGGAATGAGATAAGAAAATGAATAGTAACAACAATACTAATGACAGAGGGTAGAAGAAAGGAAACAGTATTGCTCACTGTGGAAACTCCCAACAATAGCCAATGCTGGATGGCTCTGTCTGCCACACTTTCTCAACCCAAGGGGACCCCTTCTCCCTTGAAGGATCCCCTTCCCCCCACACCTGGCAATGACATGATGTGGTCTAGAATAACCTCTGGGTACTGGCCATGCTCCCTCAAGCATACTGAAAAAATTAACCCTGTCCAGGCCAGAACCAGGACACCTATGCATGCTGACAAGTATGAACTTGCTTTAAGGCAAACATCTTCAAGGTCTTCCAAGTAACAATTCAGACACAGTAGATGGCACCCTTAACATCAGCATCTGCAGTAATTTCTGCTTCTGCAAGGTTGCTGTGTACCATTTTCAAGAGTCTTGATAATGCTAGGGATATACAAATCCTAGCAGGGAAACCCCCAATCTCATCCTTACACAGAAAAGGTAAGCTTTGGATAGCAGTTGCCAGATATCCAGAAAGTTAAAGAGGGCTTCCAAGCTCACTCCTCTCCTGCAACTTCACTGGAGGAATCTTGAATTTGTTTGGGGTAAAAGGTCATACCTTTCATTGCTGGGCTTAACAAAACACCACCTGAATGTGACTGTAATGGTGTCATTAAAATATATTTATAGCCAGGTACCACCTTTAAGGATGACATAATACTGCAACACTGAAATCACACCATAACAACTGTACTACATTCACTTGACAGTTTTTGCCATTCACAATACTTCTCAACAAAATATGAAATTGTGGCAATCACTGAAGCAAGTGGTTTTTTCAGCACATATTGGTGTACACAATGCACTTAGTTTCTTGGTCCATAATTACTTATAAATTTGGTTTACCCCAATGAACACAGATTATTTTCCAGGATTCTAGTTTGCCTGACATCCATGAGTAATTTGCCATTAACCTCTAGTGATTCAAGACTCTGTCAACTACAGTAGTGGGTCAAATCTGTTACTGACATGCTGGTGTGAATTCAGGACCAAATTTGATTTGACCATGACATTTAGAATGTATTCTTATTTTAATATATTTATGTATGTATATAAAATGTATATATGTACATTTATGTATGTGTATAGATTTAACAAACCCCAAAGGAAAACAATGTGATTAGAATACTAACAAAAATATCCAAAATGAATTTCATCCTTTTTGAGACCATTTATCAAACTGTATCTTTTTTTAATATAAATTGTCAATTGTCATTTCATAATTTGAGTACTCCAAAAGAAACAATTAAATCTAAGTAATCAGACACCTACTGTTTGAACTGACTGCAAACTCAAGTCTAGATTATTCCTTACACTTCATTCTGCACTTGGATCAATGTCTAGGAGTTCCCTATTCAAACACTCTTCCCAGATTTTAAGAACAGTTTTTCTCAAGTACTTAAGGAATAATTTCTCACCAATTGAAGAGGCTACTTGATGGATGTGGCAAACAGAGAGGTTTAACAGAATGAAGATAGTACCATGACATAAAAATGGTTTCTTGCACATTCTATCATTCATCTGAAAACATCCTTCAGAAAAGTTTTCTGCAAACCAATAAAATCTCAGTTTCAAAGGGACATTAGGCTGTCACCTAATCCAGTCTCCTACTGGAAGCAGGATTACATGAAAACTATCAGGAAAGTGGACTCTATTAAGAAAGACATGCTTCAAAACTCTTTGAGAAGAAAACCTGACAAAACATTAAGCTGACAGACAGTAATCAACTAAAAGGCATTTTTCCCAATGTTTATTGGAAAAAAACCACACAACATGCATTACTCATACTTACCTTGCAGAAACATTGGTAAAGTGCATATATGATGATATGACTACACCTATCCTTCCTTTTCCTCCCTGTATTAGGAAAAAGGGAATCATAACTTATGCATTACATTATTTGGCATTATTATAATTAAGACCCATACTAAATACAATTTCAAGGTAAGAGATTCAGAGTCCTTTCTCATGTACCCTGGGTTGATGGAAAGGTGGAAATAATGGGTAGCAGCTTATCCGTTAATGTAAGCTGGCTGACAAATGACATAAAAAACACTAAGCAGGATTTCTATGTGCATGCCTGTCAAATCTTACCAATTAAGAGGAATCAACTGGGAAAAAAGAAAAAAATTTTATGAACTACTCTAATTTTGTATTATTTTTTTAGTGATCATTCACAATTGCAGCATAGACAATGCTGCAATTCCCGGGATGAAATGCTATAATATACCTATTTTAGAAAGAATAGTCCTTTCTGGCATGTTTTCACATTTTTACCTCCCCAACACCTGAGATTTATAGTAACTGATTTTCTTTGGATAATTTCAAAAATGTTCTAAAGTATTTTTAAATAATTTACATGACAAATGCAGTAAAATTTAACATGCAGTAATTCTCACAGATTTCAAAATATTTTCAGTCTCTCAGCTGATAGTAGGTGGCTGTATCTATCTCTGTAGCTGAAAACATATATTAGCCAAAGGCATTAATCAAAAACATGCATTATCAGTTTGTATATGACTGTGTACCTAGAAATACTTTGCTCCCTTTTGTGCCAAGTATGGGCTGTTTTCCTGGCTGCATTCCTGCAACTAGTAAGATTTCAAATGCTTCATACAATAACATTCTGCCTGGAAGAATTTGGGACTGGAGACTACACAAACCAGATTTGAAGTTTCCATCCCATTATCACCATCATTTTGTTTAGAATAACATCTCCCAGTGAAACAGAGATAGGTTTGCGTCAAGTGTCATGAGCGCAGCTATCAATCCAGTTCTGAATTCATTTTATCCAAATTTAACTAAGGTCTTTCTTTATTTCTGTTTATTGTGAGCAAGCAGGAGGAAGCAACACAGCACACTGGTAGCTTTACTCTAAGGCACTGCAATGATGCTGTCAATTAAAACCTTTCAAAAGAATCCAGAAGGTCCTTAATGACCTTATTTCCTACAACCACACACAGTCTAAAGAGATGATGTGTGATACAGTACCTATCTTTTCCAGCAACAAAATTCATGAGTGTCACAGAACATGGAGAGTTTTCCATCAAGCTGGAAAAACCTCAAGCTTCTAAATACATTTACAGAAGTAACAGTGATCTTTGAAGGGTGAACTAACATCGGTTCATGCTATACCTGCAGCAAGGGCTAGGACATAAGTCATAAAAAAGAAATCTTTAACAAGCATGGAAGATCAATGGATTTCAGTTTATTTACATCAACAGAACATCTGGCACACTATTGCCAACACTGAAAACAGATCTAACTTTTTATTTTTTTAAACAAGAAGAGTAAAGAACATTTTTTTTTTAAATGAATACAAACTCATCCACAGCACTTACTCTGCAATGGATCACCACCACATGTTGAGGATCATTGTCCAGCCAGGACTCCATAGCCTTGCAGATGGTGCACACCTTATCAAGAAGTGGAGCATGGAAATCAGGCCACCCCACATCCATAATCTGCAATTAAACAAGTAACATTTACGAGAGACACCTTGACTCTAGTATCACATACTAAAATCTGGATTCAAATAAATGTCATGGTTGAAAGTTTTCAAAACTTTTCCCATCTCAGATAATCATGCAATTCAATTGTCTTGGATTGCTTACAGGTCTCTAAAGGGGAAGAGGGAATTTGTGTTTTTTTAAGATACTAGTACTTTTATAAAAACAAATAAACAAAAAACTTCCTCCTCCCCCTCCTCACCCCATCCCAATCTCACCAACCACTTAGAAGTGAATGACAACATTTCTGAAGAGCTTGATTTTTTACATGATTTTTCATTTAGACTGTCTGGTATTTTATACCAGCAAATTCAAATAGAATTAGAGCAAATAATGATTTTTGATGGCTTTAATTTTATTTTCAATTTATTTCCTTCATGTGCAACATGATTAAGCATGTAAAAATTTTGTTCAGATTTTCTATTCACTACATAATACAGTTTACTAAGCCTATTTTTATTATATGCATAGTTACTAACAAAACATATGCAATACATACATATTATGCATTCAACATATGCCTAATATTAAAAAATCCATCCTTCATGATCAATAAAGCATGCAAAAAGTTAAACTTGAGAGAGGTTTTAGTACTTTCCTCAGGTAGCTTATCTCTGTAAATCTACTGCTGTAAATACACATCTGTGCCACTCTATCTGGCCTTATAACAGATGCTGAAGTGTACCTGCACACCATTTCTTACAACAAACAAACACATGAATTAGTGAGAAGGAACAAGAGTCAGATGTCAATTATTATGAAATTCTCTATGACTTTATTGTGCAGAGAAGCAACTACTCAAAGATAAGGGAAAAAGGGAAGTCCTTATCTGAATCAAGTTCACTAGCTTCCGCTGACTGAATGTTACAGTATACAACTCCAATATCCTGTGACTGCACAAAATAAGTATACTTGAAGTAAAATTTGTATCACCCAACAGAAGTTTTTCAGAAGTCACAACAGGTTTATGGTCCTGTGTGTGAAGTCTAAGAAAATAACAGGAATAGCTGTGTAAAACACAGATCTAACAGACACAAAACAGAACTTGAGAAAAAATAAAAAAGGGATGCATGTGGGATGTTTTAGTATCTTCCAAAACTTCTTCTCTTACTCTGTATATCAATACTTGCATAGCTTCAGGGTTTATCAGGCATTTTAAGTTGTATTTAACACTAGAAAGCTATGTTACTGAAGACAGTCGATACCTTTGGGTTAAGCTTGCCAAGGTCACACCTCTTTTCAGAGAGGTTAAATACCTGTTCAGAAAGAAAGAAAAAAATATTAACCATCAATAGTCTATAATTTATGTAGTAAATAGATGTATTTGAAACATAAAAATTACCAGAAACTACAATGATATGGCTTAACATTTGACATTAGGTAGCACTAGCAAATGTATTTTAGATATTCAATTATTTTACAATGAAACTAAAGCTAAACTTAAATGCACATTTTGAAAAAGGACAATTAAATTCTACTACATCTTATTTATTTCACATGGCTTTGAGTCAGAGGTATACTGAGAGACCTGGCTACCATGAAATATAATGATGACCATAAGAATTAACAATAAGAAGTCTGGGAGGGTGGTGCACTGTTAAATATTTGAATTTGCATTCCTGACAAGTATTGGTCTATCAAAACTTTTCAGGGAAGATATGACATACCTATTTAACTACAACTTAGACTATGAGATCTTCCAACTCTTCTGTTAACCCACTAAATAGCAAGTTACCCTCTACTTACTGTTTACTTTACAGAGTAAATGAAAAGATAGACTGCAAAATGAACAAAAGAAAGCAGTGTATACAAGAATAATTGACTCTTTCATTAGAAAGTGCCTTAAATTAGTATCAATCAATAACAAAAAGTTGAAATACCATTACTCAAGAACTGAAACAATGCTAATGAGGCAGACTCTCCTTCACAGCGTGGCTATTTTACATGCTGAGTTATGTACAGATGGCATAATCATTGAAAAAGTCTCATTAATTACACTGAAAGAATGGAATAAATAGGTCATAAACATGAGAAAGAGTAAATATGAGGCAAGTCCCTTATATAGTTTAGTACTACCCAAGGACAATTTAAGAACCCTTTTCTAAAGTGTAACACTCTTCTAAAGTATTACCCTTTTGCATTAACCAGCACTCTCATCAGCTGTCTAAGCAAAGAAGCCAAAAACTGAACAGGTTAAAGCAACTACATCACTGTACTTATCCTTCCTGTAATACCAATAGTAAAACAGGAATTAAATTGTCTTCTATAAATGACACAAATTTTTTTGTAATTTTCTATTAGCTTTCCTATTTGGAAAACAACGTAACAGAGAGGTGTAGTTCTCAATACTGAATACTTAAAATGAGTGCTAAAGCTATATTAAGAAATCAATTACCTAAAATTTTCCACAGAAAAAGAAGGGGTGTTTGACAAAAACTTTTTTATTCATCTTTCTTATTGTATTTATATTTAAGAACAATTAAGAATTCCTATGTCAGGATACAGTCCTGTTCATTATGGGTATTTATAACTGTTGGGTCAGACACCAAACTCAAAGATGCTGTTGTACCCCAGTCCCCATCAAGCTACAGTGATCACATTGAGATACTCCAGGAATTCCAACAGCACAGAATAGAAACAAGAAGGTGCAGGAACCAACATTTCGCATACAACAAAGCAAGACATCATAGAAGCCTTTGAAGAGAAGTATATGGTATAAATACATGCCATTGTGTGTTGTTTTTGGCTGGGGTAGAGTTAATTTTCTTCACAGTACCTCATATGGGGCTGTGTTTTGGATTTTTATTGAAAATGGTGTTGATAAAACAGGGATGTTTTCATTATTGTTGAGCAGTGCTTACACAGTGTCAAGAGCTTTTCTTTTTCAAGAAATTTTTTTCTTTCCAAGAGCCTTCATACCACCCCACCAGTGAGTGGGCTGGGGATGCATAAGAAGCTGGGAAAGGACAGAGGCAAGACAGGTGATCTCAACAGACCAAAGGGATTTTCTATACCATATAACATGCTCAGCATATAAGCCAAAGCAAGGAGGGAGCAGTGACATTCAGAGTGGTGGTGTTTGGCTTACCAAGTCATCATTTTGGCTTATGAAGCCTGGCTGTCCTGAGGATGGTTGAACATCTGCCTGCCCATAGAAAGCAATTAATAATTCCTTGTCTTGCTTTGCTTGTGTGTAAAGCTTTTGCTTAACCTGTTAAACTCATCCTATGTATTTTCTCACTTTTACTCTACTGATTCTCTCCCCCATTCCACTGGTGAGAAAGCAAGGGAGCAGCTGTGTGGGGCTAAATTACTGGTTGGGATTAAACCATAACACAGTGGAAGATTAACTGCATCCCTTTTGGTCCCTCTTTGGCATATCCTAGGTCTACTTACTTATATTTTGGTACAACAAAGAGGAGCATTAACTTCAGTTTCTAATTTTCATCTGTTGGAAAAGTCATGTTTCTTCTGGGAACCAAAGCCTACAGGGAATATGGTTTTTTAGGACATCAAAGCAGAGAAAGAATTCACTGTAAACTATCAACAGACTTTAATCTCTGGTCTCAGACTGTCAAAGTATAATCCTCTACTGTTAAAGAAAATTAGATACTTAGGGGATTTTTTTCGTATTCTTCATACCGAACAGGAATCAAACGGGAAACAATGTGTTCACTCCCTTCACTGTAGTGAAAGGAAAACAACTAGAAAAAAAATGATAAATGCTGTAGTATATGTTCTGTTATCTGAGACCCTGACCCAATAGAAGAGTAGAATTGTTCCTATCACCTTCAGCAGGACTGCTGAGTTGTATACCATTTCATGGAGGTTTTGGGGTTTTTTTTCTTTGCTGATTCACATGTGCCTCTTGAGCAGGCTGAAGACGTATTAAAACATGAGAAACAAAAGGTAGTTTAAAAACAAGCTCTCTGAATCTACAACCTGGATGTGCTTTGTCAGGTTATTTTGCAAATTTGCAGAAACACATTTGGAGTAGATGGCATAAAGCTTTCTTTTTATCAAGATGGCTGATTTCCAAAGTACCCATTAGAAAATAAATTAATAAATAGAACAGAACTAAAACAAAAAATAAAAAAAATCCCACCTTTGCAGGGGAAACTGACTACAATCCCTTTCAGAGGCAGAGACTACAATCCTTCTGAGACACTAAGGCAGAGACTACAATCCTTCTAAGACCAGACTTACCATATATCAGATTTTTGTAATACAGTCAAGTATTAAGTGAGATTAAGTGTAGTGGAGAGACTACAAGCTTACACTGTTATTGCATGGAAATGGCCAGAGAACAGGTGAATTTGAACCTATAAAAGCTTTACACACAGGTCACCTTCACACTATTACTATCATGTGCCTTATAAGCTACCAGTGCCTGATGGAAGGGAAGCCAAGGGCAGCAAGGCAGCTGAGGACTTCAGTCCATATCACAAGTTCAGTCTGGTTTATAATGCACCTATGGCATCTCAGTTTGTGAGAAGAAGATAATGTGTATAAATCATGAGTGGAATCTCTCCGGCAACTAATTTCTACTGTGAATGAAGTTCATATTCCTTAAGTCATGGATTTAATTCTAACAATTAACACACAATACCTAAAGAGACAGTACAAGAAAAAAAGTAAATAAAATATTGGCCTTGTTTCAAATTCACCCTCATAGAACAAGCTGAGACAATACATGCCATGGCAGTAGCCAGTAAACAGCACAGGAGATTAACAGCTTTTTGTCAACATTTAAAAAAAAATCTGCACAGAGAGCTTACTATATATTTGTTTGATTTCCTGTAGAAAATTAAATGGCATGAAAAATGCACCTAAACAAGTTAATGAGGAAGAGCTGGACAGAACACAGCAACAGCAACTCTACTTTTAAATGTTGCCTTCACAAGTGAAGACATGACAGTGACATACTATCAGATACCCACCTGAGAACCCTGATATAGCTCACTGCTACAAGCAAAGAACACACTCCTCATTGCAGGGTATCTTTTAAGAGCTGGCTTTGGACAATGAAAATGGTCAGTGAAATTATTCTTCAGCATTTGACTATGTGTTATCACCACACCAACACAGAGACTGCAATGCCCCAGCAAAAGAAGTGTTTTCAATATCTAGCCACTTAAAACACTACTGAAAATCTTGAACTTGGCTTACAAGGCTGTAAAGATGGCCCAAAGAGTGAGTTTTAGTTTATAAATGTTTATGTGGACATAAAGTAGTCTTCCTGCATGACAAAGGAAGATGTGTCACAAAATGGCTGATCTTACACATACCAAGTAATTATCACCATGTTTGGATTTGAGCATTTGTGTTACTTCTTGTAGATTGTGGAGGTAAGTTTCCTCAGAACAGCCAGCAGGGAACAATACAGCAATAATCCGCTCTGTGATGTAAGTGAGATCAAGTTCAGAGCCTTCCTCCATAATGTGATCAAAGCCTGCACTTCTGGAAGAAATTAGATGTGGCAGTTTAGAGCAATGTAGCCAAGAAGAAACATGGCATATTAATGAGAAGAAATTGCAACTTAGACTCCTACACCCAAGCATCAGATTTTTCCAATAATTTCATTACAAGTGCAACTCACTAAATGGCTACAGAGCTCAAAGTATTCAGTTCAGAACACAAATGGAGTTCTTCACCAGAATTCTTCACATCAAAACTGCAGTGAAAAAATCTCTGCAACCAATAATGTGGAAAATTAATACAATCAATTTGACAAATACTAGCACAACAAATTTGTTAGTCAAATAGAAATGTATAGGTACTTCTGTCTGTACCTATCTCTCTGTAGAATTCTGTAAATGCTTTACAGATTGGAAGTTTGACCAGCAATCTGTAAAACACTGCAGATCTTGAAGCCTGCTCTGAGTAAAACTGAAGTGAATCTAAAACCAGTCCCCAAAATACAACAGACATGAATATAATTAAAATAATTTCACTGGTTAGTCTACAAATACTTCTCTTTCTTTTCCAGGTGATGGAACTTTAACACAACTCCGTCCTTCTTAATGAAATATCAGAAGATCAGCTCAGTAAATATGTCTAGTTGTTCTCTCACAAAGGCATTGTAAAAATGGAACTTGCATAGCAGATCATATCTTGCAGAAGACTGAACTCACAGAAATCACAACCACAAATAACAAAGCCTAAGCCCACCGCCACACCACATAATGCTGCTACATAAATTTGAAAGAAATACTTGCCGTGATACTTTGTCACAACTGAAAGATGAGTTCTTCAAAACACTGCTGGAATTCTGGAACAAAGAAAGCAGAAAAATCAATCCAGAACCTTAACTTGCTGTCACTGATGTCAATGTTTCTACCTTTTTTCTTCATTTATGATTTGAAAGACTATAACAACAAGAGGATACAAGAGGATCATTGCCCTATGTTCTGAATGCAAACACTGTGGTTATGCCCAAGTTTTGTCTGACTTTCTACTACTTCCATCTCACTACTGCCAGAAAAGTCTTTTGTGACATTTTTAGTGTTCTTCTTGGCATTAAGATTAGAGAAAATATAGCGGGCTTTGAGAAAATGCAAATTGAATTTTTGTATAAACCTGCAAAAGAAGTTCCTCTCCACTGATTTTCTTATGACAATATTGAAATATATACTTCTGTATCAGACTCCTGAAAATTTATTCCTGGGTATGTGTAGTAGTTTACTTTTGTAGTTCCATTTCTTCAGTAATAGTATGAATGAAAAAGTGTAAAAATATACTCCCACATGAACCATAGTAATAGAATTTTTCTCACCTAATTGTAGTGGCCTTAGATTTAAGCTCCAGTGTTATTATCATCCAAGCTCTGTATGTAACAGAGAGAAAGAGACATCTGGAGGGGGCAGTACCCCTTCCTTCTAGGACAGGTTTAAAAAGAAAAAAACTCTACAAAAAGACAGCTACTGCTATACAAACATTAAATAAAAATAAATAATATTATTCAATTTACATTTAGACATTTCTATATATACTTTTTTATCTTGTGTATATTTTGTTTTATGTACTTTTTAATTCATGTGTTTTGTATATTTTTTAATTTAGCACTTAGATACTGATATATTTTAATACAGAAAAACAGAAGTTCAATTTAGTATCATGCATCAGTAAATCAATAAGAGAAAGAGTACTCCCTCCTCTCCCTGCCCTGAATTCATGCTTATTATACAGACACATGCACATAAAAGCTTATTTATCAAGAGTTAGAGCTGAAAAACTGATAAACCCTATCAATTTTGGCTGTACACAAGTATTCCCAAACCAAATAAACTGTGTTTGAATGGAAGACGTCTTAGAACTTTCCATGAAATGATGCTGTGTATCAAAATCTGGGAATAGCTAAGACACATATAAGCATGAAAGTGGCACATTTTCTTTCAGAATTTCTCAAAGTTAACTGTTCTGGCAAATTTTAAAGCGCAACTGATGGCATAAGGTGCACCTCATGTAAGTGTTTGGTCCCAGTTTCACTAGTTTCTGTCTTTACTTAGACAACAGAAGAGGAGGAAACTTCATGGTATTTTCAGCCTCTTTTTACCCAATCCCTTCTTAGAATTTTAAAGGCTTTAGATAATATACCATGGGTGCCAAAACAAGTAAATAACTATAACTGAAATTCAAGACATAGCTTTTGGTGTATTTTGTTTTGGTTTTGAAATAGTAATTATAAGCAGGGCTCTACACTTCCTTGGTTTCTGGTGGCAATAAATGTATCCATTGTTTAGAAGTACTTCTTCAATTTACTAAAAATTTGATGACTAAACTGTCATGTATCCTGAATAATCAGACACTTAAAACAGTTTCCTCTGGTAAGAAAGTTAGTGATAAAATCATTCTCTATTTCACACTGTTGTGCCAGATAAACTAGAATAAATCCTAGTAGCATTCAGTGTATAAGCATATGAACAATAACATAATGCAAACCACTAGCAAAAAAAAACCATTAGTGAGATATATATTTACTGGATGCATGCTGTGTCACTAAACCATCAGAATACAAGTTTCCCCCAACAGGATTCAGCAGCATAGGGCAGACCATCCTTAAAGGCAAATCATCTCCATCCAAGTGACAACAAACAAACACTGTTTTCTGCTTGCTATACACTGGAGGGATAATGGCAAAAAATTTGACTAACCTTCGAAGACAGCAAATGCCATCTGGCATATCCCAGAATGGACAATTACACAGAAAATCTCACAAAACTAGGTATGATTTTCATTTCTTGACAACTAACAGCAATAGAGAAGATGCAGGGCAATGAAAAACAGTGGTTCCATATGGAGTGTTTTAATCATACCTGGCTAAAAATTTAGAGTTGCAACTACAATAGATTTGGTGAAACTAGTGCTTGATATGTTGTGAGTAGGACAGACCACCCTGAGATTATTCTTTCATTAATTTCTCCCCATGATTCTTGTTCCCCTGCTTCCCTGGGAATGCCTGGCAATGCTGCCATAACCTGTACATCTGACAGTATAACTAGTCATATAAGAAACAGTTTTAAATAAAGTAAACATCTTCTATTCACCTATTTATTCAGTTTTAAGCAATTTTGATATTCCAAACAATACCACATAGAAATTATCTCTTCATAAGCAAGTGCAAGGAACCATTTGGTCAAATTTACCTGCATTTGTATGAAGTAAGCAAGTAGAGGCAATAGCTTCTCAAAAACAACCACTTTCTCTCCAGTTACAGATTTGAATTAATAAGCAGATTCATTGCATCCAAGGTACTGTGTCATTGCCCTTTTCCAGAAAAAACTCAAGCCATACAACTCTCTCCTTTGACACAGTCTGTATTCCTTCTTTCACCGCCATTGGCTCCTGCACCTAGTACTGGACTCATCACAGAGCTTGTGATGCCAACTTTCTCAAAAATTAAGTCCTCAGACAAAACCATCTGTATTGGTTTTGCACAGCCTGGTTTTTGGTAGCAAGGGAGCCACAAAGATGGCTCCTGTGGGAAGCTGCTGGAAAAGTCACAGGTTTTGCTCCTAGTCAGAGAAGAGGAGGAAATGAGAACATGTGGAGGAAAACAACATGGCAACACCAAGGTCAATGGAGAAGGAGGGGGAAGATGTGCTCCAGGTGCTGAGCCAAGATTCCTCTGCAGGCTGTGGTGAAGACCATGGTGGAGCAGGTTGTCCCCCTGCAGTCCATGGGGGATGTAGAGATCCACCCGCAGCCCATAGAGGAGGTGTCCACGTCGGAGCACATGCCTGTCCTCCAGGCATGTGGATGCCTAGAGGAGGCTGTGATCCAGTGGAAGGCCCAGTGGAAAGAGAGGGACCCTGCTTCCAGGCTGGAGCAGCCTGTCCTTGGAGGACTGCACCCCATGGAATGAGAGACCCATGTCACAGCAGTTTTGGAAGGACTGTGCTCATTGGAGGGACTCACATTGCAGCAGGTGCAGAAGGCTGCTGCTCATGAGAGTGGACCCACACCAGAGAAGTTCACGGAGAACTGTCTCCCATGGGAGTGACCCCACAGTCTCACAGGGGAAGGACTCCTCTCCCAGAGCAGCGGGAGAAAATCTCGGTTATGAACTGACCAAAATCTCCATGCCCTGTCTCCCTGCGCTGTTGGTGGGAAGGAGGGAGGGGCTGGGGGGAAACAGTGTTTTAAGGGCTTATTTTACTTCTCTTTGTCTTACTCTAATTCTGTTAGTAATAAATTTCACTTTGCAACTTTAAGTTGAGCCTGTTCTGCCCTTGAAGTGTTTTCTCCCGCTCCTTATCTAAACTTGTGAAGCCTTCATCAACGTTTTTTCCTTCTCTGCTCGCCTGTGGCAGGGGAGGGTGAGCAAGTGACTCTCATGGGTGCCAGGCATTGGGCCAGTGTCAAACCATGACACCATCCCAGAGTCCCTTACAACCACGACATGATACAGAAACTAAGAAACAGTCACATATTTAATTCTGAATCATTTTCACCAGCTCACAACAGTATCTAGACATAAGTTTCCCCGTACAGCCTGCTATCAGTGCAGGTGTAGAAAGTGAGCCAAGCAGTCCAATTAAACTAAAGCACAGATTGAACAAAGTGGACTTTTGAGATCAGCCCTGTTTATTCACCTTCTTCTGACACCAAAGAGGGTGAATTTCTTAATGGATTTCCTGGCTTGCCTCAAATAGCAAGCTTGTGCTTGTCCCACACAGCAAACAGCACCTCATATCTTTATAATCTTACTTTAAGACGTTTCACAGCTTCAGAGCAAAAACATGACAAAGATCATGTATAGGCCATCTCACACCATGTGGCACAGAGATGGCACTGAGACAACTTTTCCACAAGTCCAGAAATAGAAGGAATAAGAAATAACCTTTCTGCTAAATCTGCATCACCTGTCCTATTCTGAAAGGCTTGAGAAGGCTCCTCAAAGAAATTGAGACAATCAAGTAAAAAATAATGCCTGCAAAAAAAAAGTATCTGTAAAAAAAATCATCTCAGCTAGATGATGATTTTCAACTTTTCCAAGAACAGAATAAGGTAACTTGGCTTACAGCCAGTAGGCTTACATACCTCATTAGGCTTACACAGTTTGTAGGCTAAAATCCTCTGTAATAGAGCTTCTGACACCAGAAAGATTATGAAAAGGACAAAGGATGAAGGTGTGGGAAATAGAAAGGTAAGAAGATTTCTAGAAAGCTGTAAAAGCAGGCCTTAGAAAGAACATACAAAAAACCACTTTTTTAACACAGTTGTTTATTCTTCAGACAACTTTAAGAAGGAACAAAAGCAGAATTTGAGTTGAACTATATGGGAAAATGTTTTGCCAAAAAATAGCTTATGAAAGGTATAGAGCAAAATCGAGTGTTACACTGGTGCTGGCTAGCTTTAATTGCTTCTTGCAGTGCAGATTTGCCTGTAGTACAACCAAAAACAAGTGTTTGGGTGACCTTAGCCAAGGCAGCAGGCTCAGACATCATATGCCTGTCCAACTTGAACCCAGAAAAGCCTTTTTCAACCTGTCTAATCAGTGTGTCAGTGAAAGATTAGCTGATACCCATATATTATGATCCCTTGACCAAAAAACAATAGTAAGCCAGGTGAAGTTGCCAACCGGAGCATCCTGTAGTTAATTGGGACATTTAGACTAAAGAACTTTCTAAAGTACCTTCTGAACCCCAAGAATTGAAGATTCTTAGTTCCTTAACAATAGGTTTCTGTCTTACATTTTTAGATAGCAATTGGCGAGACAATGATCCTCCAAAATACAATGTCACTCACAATTACTCTGCTTACAGAAACTCAAGCTTTTGGTGTAATTACTCAGTTGGGGTGGAATTTCTGGGGTTGAACAATATCCAAGACAATTACCAAAAGGATATTAGTTTATTTGTGGAGATAGGGCTTAGCAAAGCATTCCATCATGCCTTGAATGTAGTCCATGCAGTATTAGACAACTTACTGTGCTAGCACCTAGTACTAAAACAGTCATTAAGAAAAAACATAGAGGAAGAAGATTCACCCATCAATATGAAGAAAATTGAAACAGTGATTTTAGGCCCTAGAAAGCTGTGAAAAGAATTTCAGCAGGTTTGCTTCTATCCCAACTTACTTCTGCCATGGCAGTGAAACAGTTAGATCAAGTTAGATGTTGGCTGATTAAACAAACCAATGCCACTTTTGCAATTAGCGATATGCTAATAGATGTCAGCAGTGTTAGACATACTACCCTTCAAAATAGAGCAGCAATTGATTTTCTTTTACTGGCACATAGACATGGTTGTGAGGAATTTGAAGGATTGTGTTATATGAATCTGTCTGACCATTTTGAATCCATTTACAAAAGCATACAAAAGCTGAAAGATCTAACAGCTCGAATCAAAAAGACAGTAGATCACAGACAATTTGTTCAAAAGATAGAGCTTTACACCTTAGTTAAAGAAACTTTGTAAAATAGATTTTTATGTGTTATTAGTTTTAGTGGCAATACTAGTAATAGTACCTTATATACTTCAGTATGTGCAAAAAATTATAGACAAAACTATCAAAGAAGTTTTTATTGTACAAGAGAAAGATGTATGAAATAGAACCACAGAAAGTTCTCGAGATCTTAGAGAGATAGTAGATGCAAGTATAGACATAAATGAAGGCTTTAAATTAAGAACAAACGAGACTTATTAGAACAATAAATAGTAATTACTACCAGATTTGACTTCTATTCTTTGAATAGACCCGATTTTTTACAACATTAAAATTGCTGTAGTGTAAAATAGCAACACTTAAAACAAGCAAGAGAAGTGCCTCAAACAAGCAAAAAGAAATACGTATAATAATAGAGCTATGTAATGCAAGATAGTTAATAAACTGCAAAGTGAAGAAAGTTACTTTGTAGCTGTACCGAGAGAGGGAAATGTGGGAAGTAGTAAAGGTAAGATTTCCAGAAAGCTGTAAAAGCAGGCCTTAGAAACAGAAAGAACAGAAAACTTAAGAGCTAGCTGCAGCTGCAAAGTCTGAAAGTAGAAAAAGTTATAATAGTACAGCAAGCAAGGACATGAAACAATAGCTTGAATTTTAGGCTTGGTTAAGATAGACCTTAAGACTGCAGGAAAGCAGTGCAAGCAATGCTATGCTTAGCAAGTTAGTAGAAGGTTTTAAGCTTAATAATGGTGTATGGTGTATTGTTAATAGAAAGCATACAAGCACGCATTCTGTGAAGCAGGTGTACATGTTCTTTTAGTGATTGGCTAGAACAATTGTCTATAAGCTTTAGCAATACGCTATTGGCTAGAAAGTTTTTTAAATGCTTTGCAACAAAGAAATCTTCAGCTGCTGCTGGCAGTATATGAGCTGTTGCCATCTTCCTATTGTCTTAACCATGTAATGAGGTGTATACTGCAATAAAGCTCAAGGATCGTATCCCAGCAGTCCCGTCCTGTTAGTGAAAAACCCCGACAGAAAAGGGAGTTCAGTTTTGCCCCAGACAAATCTGCATTTCTGCCATACACTGAGTTACTACACAGCTCTGGAAAAGTAAGTAAATCAATATGTTACCTACTAGTTTCCAATACCAAAGTAAAACTAGACCTGTGGGCCACACATGGGCTTAGAAATCCTGCGTGGGATTATGACTTGCCCCTTTTGAGACTAGAATCAAGGACAGACTAAGGAAGCTAAATGAAAAATCAAGCAGTTGCCTTTTCTAAGACCCAGTTGCTGGCTCTGAAATACAATACAATAGTATTAGTAGAAAGACATAGTATCTGCTTAAAAATTATCTCAGCAGAATATTAGAAAACCTGGTTTCAAGGACTGGGCTAATCTAAACAGCTGAGTCAGCTGTACATCAACCATATATATGTTCCTTTGAGGAACTGCACTACTGCAAACTCAGAGCTCCAAGATCTGGCATGCATTCACGTAGCTCATCTGTTTCTCTCCTGGGCTCCCTCTTGAATGAAAGCATTGAGAGGCATAAGGATCAATGAGTAGAAACCAACTATCTGAAATATCAATCAATGACAAAGCTGTGACTTAAAGATATCAGGACATTTTGAAAGAATGACATGTATCTACTTAGAATATAAGTATTTTATTTCTGCCCATTTTTAATGGTGCTATAAGCAACAGAGTATTTGATTAGCTAATCTGCATATAATTACATTGATTTTACACAGATTTTAATCATCTTATGAAACTTTTTTTTCTGTGTGATTGTTCACCATTCAAACAGCATAAATAAAAATACAAAGAGAGAGACTCATCAGCAAGATACCTGAATGCATTTGAACCAGATCTGTGATATATTTTCATTCCTCAAGCCATGGACAGGAATCAGAAGAAATTCTCCAACCTATTCCAAGGCACAGTGTAACAGTTCTATACACTCCAGCATACTGCAGAAAAAGGGCAATGAGCTACATTGATTGTTGGACTGCTCACCATAATAATTCCTACTGACACAGTGAAACATGTTTGGATGTTTTGCATGAGAACCAGAACTTGCATAATCTTTTGGCTTCTGGCTTTAGAATGATTCCAAGTGCAGACAATATTCATGCTTTGTAAATAAAAATATCTCTGTGCTATTGTGTATCAATTCCTGTAGTAAATATAAATATTAATTTAAAATATTGTTTTAGTTGACTCCACAGAAGAGATTTATTTCTACTGCAAGCAGCTATTTGTTTGAAAGCAAATTTACTTTTGTTTTGTATACTGTGGTATAAAAATCCTGATCTGTTCCCCTGCATAGTGTGACTGCAGGAATCCAGACAAATGTGACCCTTGCAAATGGCAGTGTCCACAGAACTTATGAATCCCAGCTTGCTTTCTCTCTCTCTCTTAGCAGCTGGCAAAGCTGCTCCCATGATTCTTTCACAGGAGCTCCTACCACTTCAGCCAAAACAGCCACGCTTCCCAAACAAGTTCACTGTAGGGCTTTGTAGTCCACCTCAATTTTTAAAATGTTTGTTGGGCCCTGGGATATAGAGTCCTACCTACCAATCTGCCAGGGCAAGAAGGAAAAAGGAAAGCCTTCAGAGTGAATCTCCTGAGTTTCTCTCAGACCTAGTTAAGACGAAAATGATCAAAACTGAAGTAAAACTTTCACCACAAATTTAGACCACCTGTTAACTAACAGAAGATTATGTGCACACAATTCTTGAATAGAAAGTGACAGAATCATTTCTGCTAGCCTTTAGCTGAAACAGGAAGTTTGATTTATTTGTTTTAAATATGATAATATTAAGAATAAAATAACATTCCATGAGGAAGGCCTTTAAATGTAAGAAAAGGCACTTTTGATTTCCCAAGTAAGAATGTGCTATCCATGCCTCAGAGCTACCCTGAACACTAGAAAAAAGCTAACAAAATTTTGAATTCTAGGTAGTGTCACAACCGAGGCAAAACTGCCTTGGCTGATGTTTACATACCTTTCCTATAAAGCAGTAAGAGCTGACACTAGAAATATTCCATTAGCAGACACATTGCCAGAAAAAAGCAAGAGAGGTTTTCTTTCCTGGACCAGACGCCATGAAACAATATGCAAAGGAGAGAAGAGAAAGAAGCAGCAATTCCAGAGACAACAAACAGTTAAAGCAGTTTTTTCCAGTTTAGTTAATAAAAAAAAAAAGGAGAACAAGCACAGCACAAAATTAGAAGGAAGAGAACAGAAAGATGCATCTCCCATTAGCACCACACAGATGGGTTGTGTGCTGCAGTCACAGAACTAGACTTGCAAAAGCCTCACCCAAGCCTCATCTCATGGCTGCATCCAGCCCCACTGTCTGGGGACAGCATTCTGTGAATCACCCAGCCTCGCAGCTTTACATCTCCTCTCTTTTCCAAATATACATCTGTGTTTCAGATTGGACCTTTCTTCTGCACGTCAATCCATGTCAACCTTTGCTCCTGGTCCATAGAAAGTAACTAATGACAATTTCAGGAAGCTCACTAATGGTCAAGTAATAATCAATGCAAAACACAATAAGACAAAAGGCACAGCTGAAAAAACATTTCTTGGTATTAAAGCTGCATTCAAAACGGCTGTGCACAAAATATTACATGTACAGAAAAAAAAGTCAAGAAACATATGATCTTGGCTTGTGTAACAACCAGTAGAAACAGAAACCAGTAGAAACTCTGAAGTATTCAGATGTAATACAAAGATGCTAAAAACTTCCAACTAGCAACTAGATCAGAGAGTGATCTCACTATTTTGCTTCACATTTGTTTCACTATAAGCAGCTGTCAAAACCAATTATTCATATGCAAATAACTAAGAAGTATGCTCTTTTCTGATTTTTTAATTTTAGTCAATTTGTCTAGTTAAGGAGAACAGTGAACTGAAAGATGAAACTATCATGTCACTAGACATTTTAGCTGGTCTCAATATCAAATATATTCTATCAATTAGAAATAATTCTAATTTTACTGAAACAGAGTAGATAATAGCATAGATACAACACAGAGATACCCTTGGTTGTAGAAAAACATTTGTTGTCAGCCAAAGGAAATGAACTATACTGCTAATACAAACGTGACCTCTTTGAACATCTCCTGTCTACATAGGTAGTCAGGGATCAGAACTCTTCATGCCCTGCACAGAGTGGCACCAGCAGAAGCCTGCAGCACTGAACCATGGACAGCATCACAAAATAAATGCAATGCACAAAGGACTAATACTGTGAAACAGATGCTCATTTATTGCAATAGAGAGCTGGTCTGAAATTGAACAATAAATCAGTGAAGACCATGTGCATCTTGCAAGTCCTTTCTTCTGTCCCTTTTTAAATTTTAGCCTCATTTTCACAGTGGCAAATCAAACACCTGCATCACAGTTGCCTACTAGCAGATAGTTAACTATAGGCATCTCCCATAATTTATTTAGTAATCTACAAGATTTGACATCTCTGTTACATGGTAACTCCAAAGGACTTTAAAAGTTTTCTTTTTTGTCTTATTTATTTTACAGAAATTGTGCTAAAAGTATACTTATAAGTGTTGTTAGTATTGAAATGGGCTGTACTTCCTATTTGCAGAAATTTCTACATCAATTAGACAACTGGGTTCTACTGTACTTCAATAAATGTCATTAATACTACTTTTACCAGGAGTACTACAGCCATAGTAATAAAGGGTTGGGAAGTGGCACCTAATTTGTTTTTTAAATAACATGGCATAGCAACTGGAAAAAATATAAGCTAAAAGATCAATTTCATATTGAATACAATACAAGAATTAATACTATTCTTGCTGAAAAAAAAATCTCTTGACTTTCTGAATGCGTCTAAATACAATTGAGTCTATGAAGACTATAATATTTCCCCTTATTTCTCCCATGTTTGATTTAAAAACAAGGGATGCAGAGGTCATGTCATTGTTTCTGAAAAAACTCAGTGGTGGAAAAAAACACTAATGGTCCTAATCAGAAGTTAATTTCACACCGTACAGAAACCAAAGTGCATACTTTGAAAATGGCTAGCAACAAATGCTGTATGAAGATGTGATACAAATAAGCAGCCACAAGCAGGAAAATAAATCAGGCCAAGTAAAAGAAAAAATAATAAATAAAACAGAATTATTTACACTTCTGCTTATATGATTTTTAACCGTCTCAGAGTTATTAGCCTGTAAAAGGGAAAAGTTAACACAAACTATTTCTCCAGATAGCTTAAGTACATTTTAAGAAATTCCCTCCTAATGGCATATATATACATATACACACATACACAAAAAAAATCATTCAGAAGTACATATTCATTCTACAGTATTAATAAGCTAACTACCTTTCAAACAGATATGGAAAATTAATTAGTTTTGCATTATCGTCCTGCATATTCAAGTCTATATGACAGTATTCAGCTACTGAGAGTGTTTATTCCAAGGTACAAGATCTATGGAGATGTACATTGTCAACCACTTATTCCCTTTTGCATTTTCACCCAATCTCTCATTTTCATGCTTTTTCATGAAAAAAGACACTTGAGTGGACATTAATGAAGTGAACTACTGAGATTTTCTATAAGTACTGGACAAAAAAATATTCTCAAGGCTTAAAAACATGCTAAATTGTATCAATGGAGGCTTAAAACAAACCTTTCAAAAGGAAAGAGCCAATTCATTACTACAAAAAGTCTAATATTAGCAGTGGTACAACTAAAAATTGGTCTTCAAATCCTGCTGTGGGAAAGATGTTTTGAACTAGAGAGGCAGTTTCATAACTGTCAACTTTTTTTGCTCACTAAAGTCCAGACACACAGTAGTTACAAATGTCAACTGGAAAGAGCTATAGGTTTTCAGTGTATATAAATTACAACACCTTCAAAACCTTGCTTAGTTAAATGAACCACACACAGTTTACCAGGGCATACATCCCACATCAACCATAATGCTTACAATGTGAGACTGGCTCACGGTTAATCCATGAGAATAGGCTTTGCATTTGTTTGATTTTATTACTTAAAATTTTGACTTGCCTTATCAGCTATCAAATCTCCACAGTGTTGCAAGTACAAATCTGATAGTCAGAAGAACTAACATACAGACTGATCACTGCTGTTAATTCAATCCATGAACACTATTGTTTGAATCTTCCAGGTTCTTCTCAGCAGAAGACAAACAACTGTATAACTCTAACTTCAGTTACTATTATTTCAGTCTTAGCACATCCACTGCTACCTAGGAAAATATACAGACTCAAATAGAAAAAGACAAAACACACAAAATACAGTTTTTGGATTCACTTGGAAATCTCTGTACAAAGAGACTTCATGAGGTGCACAAGCAAAGCACTTGGGAAAACACACTGCTCACTTTGGCCCTTCACCAGAAAGTTCATACATAAGCTGAACTCAGCACCCACTCTTCCAACACAAGCCTATTTGTGTAATTGCATATAGAGATGTAAATGAGGCTTACACCTAATGTGTGCCAGTTAAAAGGGGTTTTGTCCATGTATTTCTCAGTCTGGCATTGGATTGGTGTAGTCTGCAAGTTTTCTAGGATAGCTGTAAGGTGAAATATGAAATAAGAAGCAAGAAGCCCTTCTTCTCTTTCATTTTTAATGTTTTGAATTTGCTCTCCAGTTTGTCAAGCTTCTACTGAAATATCTATATTCTCTCACGCTACTAGATGCAATAGCTCTCTCCACTTTAGTAATGAGGAAACACAGAGTGCTAAAAGCACAGGGTTTGACATAACTATCTCAGCTTGCAGGATCACACTTTTCCTTTTTTGTTCTGACTTAAGGGGAAGACTGTTGAAATGAGTTGTGCTGAAAGAACCATCTCAGGTAAACAGATGTGTTTGTATACACATGGAGTGTCTGTATGCATGTATGTAATAAGGGATTACACTCAAGCCTTCATACGCTCCCTTCACAGCTTTAAAATTGTTGCCCCAAGCCAAACATTGCTATTCCTGCTGCCTATTCATCAGCTCTAAGACTAAAATTACAAATAAACTCCTTGACTGGCTAACTTCTGTGGTACATTTTTTCGAGATGTAAACAATCCAGCTTCAAGTCTCTGACTGAACACATATGAAGAGATGCTTTGAAAGTATATTCTAATATCCAAGGTAAATATCTTAACCAAGACTATCAGCCCCATTGAGATTGAAGACTTAAACTTCAAATTCCTAAAGTTTTAGTGAAGGCTTGACATTTCCTTTGAAACTTCAACATTATTTGCTACACCTTCATGGGGTGACCATTCTAACCACTCTAAGAGATAGCTGTATAATATATAACTATAAATCTTTCTGGTTTTAAGTGCTAAAAAAAACCAAAAAGGAAGGGATCACACAATAAATCTATGGCACATCCAAGTGAAAAAAGTAAAAAAAAAATCATTAAAAAAAAAAAAAGAAAAAGAACAGCCAAACTGATTTTACAATCTCTGTAACAAAACTGTGAAAGTCCTCCCTTCCCTCCTTCCCTATTCATCTCATGGCTGCTGTTTCCAGTTTCTGACTTCTCTTCAATTTGGAAGACATACTGCCATAGGCGAAAGGTCTGATATCTCACATGGAAAACATCACCAAATATTAAAATATCTCACTGCACCATTTTTGGGGTGTTTTTTTCTAACACCATGTGTAAAAGGAGGTTTCCAGGGGGAAAATGTGATGTGTATTAAGATAATTATTTTCCAGATGTAAAACTAGAAATCAGAGACAACAGAAGATTTGATGCCTATCACATTTCATGAGCCCCATGTGTAGTCATAATACTTAAATTCAATATAAGATATTGAACACCATGATAACAGTATACTCAGTTTATTATAGCTAACCTGCGTAACACATATGTATGCTTATGACTTTACTGACATCATGGAAACATACTGGGGCAACTCCTATGACTGGAGTTTTGGAATGGAAGGGTACACGCTCTTTAGGAAGGACAGGCAGGGATGATGAGGAGGTAGTGCTGTCCTCTCTGTAAATAAGCATGGAGCTCTACCTCATGATTGATGAGGAGCTGATTTGAAAGTTTACAGGTCAGGATGTAAGGGGAGGAGGGCAGGAACAGATGACATTATAGTGCAGGTCTGCTACAGGCCACTTGACAAGGAAGACCAATATGATGAGGCCTTCTACAGCAAAACAGAATGACCTGAAGGGTCACAAGCCCTGGTCCTCATGGGGAACTTCAAACAATCCAGTATCTGTTGGAAGGATGACACAGCACGACACAGGCAATCCAGCAGGCTCCTGGAACACATTGATCCCTTCCATCTCCAAGTGACAGATGAGCCAACAAGGAGAAGAGCTGTGCTGGATTTTGTTTTTACTAACAAGGAGAGGGTGGTGGAGAACATGAAGCTCAAGGGAAGCCTGGGCTACAGTGACCACAAAGCAGCGAAATTCTAGATCCTTGGGGTAGTGAGGAGCATGCACATCAAACTCACTACCTTGGAATTCAGGAGATCAGACTTGCCCCTCTTTGGGGATCTCCTTGGTAGAATGTTGTGGGCTTAAAGCCCTGGAGGGAAAAGGAGCTCAGGAAAGCTGGATGAAATTCAAGGATTGTCTCCTCCTGGTTCAAGAGCTATGCATCCCTACCAAGAGGAAACTGGGCATAAATTTCAAGAGGCCTGCATGGATCAACAAGTTACATCTGGACAAACTCAAAGACAAAACGGTACATTATAAAAAGGTGAAGGTAGAGACTAAGAAAAACAGAAAAACTGTCTGAGCAGCCACAGAACTGACACGATCTGGCCAAGGGCATTAAAGGTAGGTTACCATAGGTATACTGGTAATGAAAGAAAGACTAGGGAAAATGTAGGTTTCATCAAGAAGGATATGGGAGACCTGGTTTCCCAGGACATAGAAAAGGCTGAGATACTCAATGAAGGCAAAGGCAGAGATTGGAAGAATGAAGAACTGTCTGCTGTAGGAGACCACAAGGTCCAAGGCCACTTAAGGAACCTGAAGGAGCACAGGTCCATGGGATATGATGAGAAATATCCATGGGTTCTGAGGGAACTGGAAGTGGCTAAGTTACTATCCATCACATTTGAGAAGCTGTAGAATTCCACTGAAGCTCCAACTGACTGGAAGAAAATGAAACATAACCCCCATTTTTATAAAGGGAAATAAGGAAGACCCAGGGAACTACAAACCAGTCAGTCCCATCTCAGTGCCTGGCAAGATCATGGAGCAGATCCTCCTGGAAACTAAGCTAAGGCACATGGAAAATAAGGTGATTGGTGATGGCCAGCATGGCTTCACTAATGGCAAATCTCACCTGACAAATCTGGTGGCCTTCTATGACAGCATTACAAAAACTGGCAGATGAAGGAAGAGTGACTGATATCATCTACCTGGTCCTGTGCATTGCATTTGGCATTGTCCCACACAACACCCTTGTCTATAAATTGGAGAGACACAGATTTCACAGATGGACCACTTGGTGGATGAAGAATTGGCTGGATAGTCACAGTGTTACAGTCAATGGCTTAATGTCCAAGTGGAGACCAGTGGCATTCCTTGGGTGGCTATTGAGACTGGCACTATAACATCTTTGTCAGTGACATGGAGAGTGGGATCAAGAGCACCCTCAGCAAGTTTGTCAACACCAATTTGGGTGATGTGATGGGCATGCTGGAGAGAAAAAATGTCATGCACAGGGACCGAGACAGGCTTGAAAGCTGGGCCTGTGTAAACTTCATGAAGTTTAACAAGGTCAAATCCAAAGTCCTGTGCCTGCCTTGAGACAATCCCAAGCATAAATATAGCCTGGGCCAAGAATGGATCAAGAGCAACCCTGGGAAGAAGGACTTGGGGATTTGGTGAACAAGCAGCTTGATACATCTCAACAACATGTGCTTCCAGTTGAGAAAGCCAACCATATCCTGGCCTGCCTCAAAAGCAGTTGGTCAGCAGGTCAAGGCAGATGGCCCCTGTGCTCCTGTGAGAACCCACCTGGAGTGCTGCATCCAGCTCTGGGGGCCACAATACAAGAAAGATGTGAACCCGCTGAAACAGGATACAGAGGAGGGCTATGAAGATGATCACCTCTCCTATGAAAACAGGGTTAGAGAGATGGGGTTGTTTAGCCTGCAGAAGAAAGGAAAGTGGAGAGGCACTGTGGGATCTCAGCACATCGTTCCTGATGTCCAGAGATGCCAGGAGAACCCTTGGGGGGGGTCTCGAAAATCCTGGAATGTTGCCAAGAGTGCTTGGTGGCTTGATTTTGATCCATCCACAGAAGTAACAAGAGTTTGAGGACAAGAGAATCACTTTAGAGTGAAGGGTGTAAAAGGGACACATTTAGAGGGTGAAATATAGACTTTAAGGTTTTTGGTACAGGGGGGTTATGGAGACAAGATGGAGGGATCAGGGCGTGTCTCGTCCTTCTTCTTTCTTCTTCTTGTCCTCCATCTCCTGTGGTGATGTTGGCACTTGGGGATTGGTTTATGGTGAAGGTGCACTTGCTAACATGGGTGAAAAGCATTGGAAAATAAAGGTAAATATTATGTACGTAGATATTAGTATAAAAAGACATGACCGCCCCTTGGTGGTCAGAGAGTGCCTGTGACTGCTTGCAGATCAGACCTCTGTTGGGCAGACAGAAAATTTTGTAGATAAAAAATAATAAACAATCAGAAGACCAAAAAGCTGAAGAGTCCAGACTCGTCCTTTGAAACGCGTGCCACCCAAGAACCACACTACCCGTGTCGGGGTAGAGACAGACAGCCGAACCCGACAAGGCACTTTTAACAAGTGTATGCAGTGGTAGGAGAAGGGGGAATGGCTTTAATGAAGGAGGGTAGTTTCAGATTAGATATTAGGAAGAAATTCTTTACTGTGAGGGTAGTGAGGCACTGGAACAGGTTGCCCAGAGAAGCTGTGGATACCCATCCCTGGAAGAGTTCAGTGCCAGGCTGGATGAGGCTCAGAGCAATCTGGTCTAGTGCAAGGTGTCTGTGCCAATGGCAGGGGAGTTGAAATTAGACAATATTTTAAGGTCCCTTCCAACCAAACCATTCTGTGATTCTATGGTTCTACCTCTGCACCTCACCAGTCATAGCATTTCAATATCAAACACAACGAAACATCCTTATCACCCCCCAATGAAGTCATCTTAAAGGAAATTAGACTGACATGGCTAGAAATAAAAACCACTTTTCCATGGAACAAGCTAAAATCATTCCAAAAACAATTCCACCTCTCCCTCCTATCATTATTGAAAAAAATCATCACAGATTTTTGACAATGACTCCCTAAAAATGGCCTCTCTGAAGGAAAAATGAAGTTATTATAGCAAAAGATAAAATGACACCACTTACAGTTTCTTCACATTTGTTAACTTTGTTTCACTCATCAGTAACACTACCTTGCCCTGAGCACTTCTCATTTGGATTGCCCTTTAAAGACTTTGAAAACCCAATTAATTCCCCCTTTCCACCCTCAAAATCTACCAGGTGGTGTTCTCCAAGACATTTCTCCGAGAAACATGCCTGAGGTTTGACTCCAGCATTCAATGACATTAAATAAGAATCAAAATAAGTTCATATGTAATACTTCTACCACATCATTTTACTTAAGATCAAGTCCTAAATTTTTGCACCAATGTGAAAAAGCTAAATTAAATGAAACAAGTATGATTTTTGACATGATAGAGAACTAAAATTGAATGGGATGCCAGAGGCTGAAGTTTAGTTAAGCAATAAACAAACAGAATTCACCATTATATAGCAGTCAGACCAAAGATCAGAATTTTACCTAAAGTATCACACTTGCTTCACAGTTCTATCTAAAGAGAAGGGTCCATGTAGATACATGATTCATTGTGCTTTTTACAATGAATTCTGACTGTAAGAAAAACAGATTTTTAAATTAACCCTAAAAGATTTGTCTTTTCCTTTTGAAAGACAAGTGGCAGTCGTTGATTACATTGTAATAACTAATGCCACAGTCATTTATTATTTTAATATTTGGCTAGCATTCACTTATAGTGATGGCATTAGTATTGCCCTATCCTTTCACACATTTCAGTGTTAAAAAAGCATTTTCAAATATTAATCAGAGGCATTTTCACAAGGGACATAAGATCTGTCACTCTCAGGATAAGCTATGAAAGAATAGAAAATTATGCAGATAAGCAGAAAAAAATACACCCTGTAGTAGTGGGTATTTCCCTTTTCCAGTGTGAGCTGTCAAGCAGAACCTATGCAAGCCCATTTGCTTTTTAGTGAGGTCAAACATATAAGAAAAATTTCTATGCCATCTGAAAACTATCTATACTGAGTAATCTGAAAAATCTGGATAATTTTGCTTTAGAAAAAGAAAGGTGGGATGGCAGAAAGAAGCATGCTGTACCTTGAAAGAAAATCATGCTTCTGGATTTATCTGCTATAGTAATTAGTGTGACATTTCTGAAAAGCAGATGCTTCTGCCTTGAAAAAGTACCACACTCAGTAGAAAGGTTTGAAGTCAATTTGGAGAAAATTAACAAGCAAGCAAACTTGGCTCTGGGAACTACCAAACCTTTCCCTCTTGCCGATTCCCTGTTTCTGTTGCTTCGATTTTTCAAAGAAAGCCTGCTTTTCATTTCATTTTGGATGAACGCTTGGAACTGAACATACTGTATTATAACAAAACTTCATCTTTTAATTCCTATTAAATCTTGTAATCCTCTAACATTCTTAGAAACAATGTGAGCCCTCCCTCCTGGCAAACACAATGACTAGCTTTTGAATTGAGTGTGCCTTGCACAGGTCAATTTGGGATCACTGCATTTCGTAATTTGAGGGATTGGGGTAGCCAATTCGTGCAGTTTTATTCTCTGTGCTCTCTTATGATTAAGTCAAAGACTTTAATGAACAAGGCACTGACTGCACTTAAACAGCATTTTGGAATTTCAACTCTGCATTTCAAGTCTTCAAAGAGCAGGGCCTTACTCTGGCAAGCACTTGAAATCTAAAACTAAAAAATAAACCTCATAGAAATGCATTACAAAGAGGCCCACACCAGCCCGGTTCTGGAGAACTGAAATCCAAAAAAAGTTTAAAACACAATCATGTCAAGTATTTCAAATCAGGTATCAGCTCATAAGTTTTGTCAAGAAAGTGTCACATTAGTCTGTTCTTCTACATATCTATGACTGCAAATCAAGAAATTGAGAAAGCTAGGAAAATCTTTTTAAGAAGCTGAAAGGAAAAAAAGGAAAGGAAGAGAAAAGCACACATCAAAATTTAATAAAGAAAAACTGAACAGCAAGACAGAGAGAGCTTTAAAAAAAGTTTCAAAAAGTTTCAAGCAAAAGTTTCACCTTTGCTTCCTTGTGAGTTCAGGAAAGCTGTATGAACCAGAAGTGAAGAAGCATCCCTCCTTTAAACATTTCTCCAAAGCCCACAGTTTTCATGGAGACATGAGCACTATTGTTCTGGATGGTGACAGAGCAGGAACTGAACAGACAAATAGAAACCTCCACTGGATATTCCCACCTTTTGCAAACAAATCAGAGAACAGAACAAGGCTGCTGCATTTCCACTCCCATGATGTGCAGGCATGTGCATGAGACAGGCAGCTATAGCCTGCAGCACTCCCTTAAGAACTGCTCTGGTGACAGTCTTGGAAGGAGCAATGAAAGTTCGTATCAATGGGAAAGTCTGGTAGATTTAGCATGTCCTTCACCTTCACCAAATCCAGCCTGCATATGCATATAATGCTTGTTTTGCATGCATTTCACAGATCCTGTGAACCAAAGTTTGAATGTCGCATATAGGGGGAAAAAAAAAAAGAAGTTTCCCTAAATAATGGAGCTGGGCATGTTCCTAGTTTTCCATAAGCTTTCCACACTATTTCTTGGAAGAAGAAAGACAGGAAAACATGAGAACTAATTAGCCATTAGTCACAGACACTTATTACAAACTAAACCCACTTGATTAATTTTTTACAAAAGCTTTTACTAATGTAAGCCAGAAACCAAACTCAGAGCTGGCAGAGCAAAATCATTGTATATATTGTATATGTCAGTTTCTAGCTCAGTTTAGATACTGTCATCATACTCCATCCACTGTGTTTGGAGGTCATGCCTGACTAACCCAAATTAACATACTATATCTTCTAGTAATGAGACTTCACTTAAAATGAAATTGGAGAATGCAATTCTTCATCTACATGCACAGACTCTCCCAATACTACAAAGAATTATTCAACTTCCCATTTCTTAAAAAATCTCTTGCATGCCCACGTTAAAAACAGATTGTGTTCCATGGGAACAGTAAATTGTGTCACATTTTTTTTCTCAAAACATGTGTTTAAAAATGAATGCAGTAGGGATAAAAATTCATTTTTTCATATTCACTGATCTTTCTCATACAAAGCTTCTGGAGAGGATTGCATTCAACAGTATGAAAAAAAAGGAAGGAGAGGGTTCTTTAGCAACAGGGGACAAGCATTCTTTCGAACACTGTTAAAAGTACTGAATTTTCTTAAAGTTTCCTGTTCTTTTCCTCACTTTACCCATACATAACTGGGAGTTTGGTTTAACTTTTATATATCAACATGTATTTTCAGTTTTTAGCTTTTAATTTTTTTTTTTTTAGAAAATACTGGCACTAGGTTTAATATATGTAGGTGTATATATGAACTACCTTGGATTTCAAGTAAAAAATGAGACAGGCAATTAAAATGAAGCCTTTGTGACTTCACACTCACTTCTTCAGCAATTTTTTCAAGGTATACTCCTGCTCCTTTTAAAAAACCAAATGCAAAATACACACACCAAAAAAAAAAAACAAAGCAAACCAATCTCTACTTCTCCCGCAAGTACTTTTATTCTGTTCTCCTCCTATTTTGAAACAGTACAGAGCACAATCTGACTTACTGTTCAAAATCAGGATTTAGTTTGTTAGGAGGAGCCTGAATGTTCAAGTCTTTGATTTTTCTTTCTACAGGCAGAAAAGAAGCTTGCATAATTAAGCAGAAGGGGGTGGGAATCAGAACCATTGACGCCCTTCCCCAGTTTCTATCAAAATCATCAAACTTCCACTCAAAGACTTAGCAAAACACCTAAACAAACTTCAGCTTGAAGTGACTGTTATGGTAAAATATACTTTACAGGTATGTGTCCATTTAATCTGTCCACATTATAACAGCAAGTTATGACAAGTGATATAGAAGTGGCAGACTAGAGGTATGCAGAATTCTTTGGTAACCATTTGGAAAAAAATGTAAGGAAAAAAGGGGGAGGGGGGAGGAAGAAAGGCTATTAAGGAAAAATCAGAAATTTCTGTGCTGAAGATCACTTTTTAAACATGTCTTAAAACTGACATGTCATGCAGTCATAAGGACCATTCATCAATGAAGTCATTTTAAGATAAGAATTCATGTATGTAAGAGGTTTGGGCCTTCACACATTTCTTTACTTCAAGAAATTTGGTGGCATAGGTGATGGGACTCTGAGGAATTAAGATTTAGTCTGCCTTATTCTTTTCAAAGATACACTCTCATGAAGGACAAAAAAGAAACTCAGTGAAGAAGACTAGCTTACTGCCCTTTTGAAGCATCTTAAAATACCCTAGACTATTTCCTGGAATCCAAAAATTATCTCTAAAATAATATGCTTCCATTGGCTTTCCTTTTCATTTTCATCTTTTTTAAGTAATAGATGAAACAAGAAGTATTCAGAGCTTTACAGTTAGGGCCTAAGCCTTTTCTTACTTTGACAGCACTAGAGAAAAAGACTTAAGTTGTCAGCATTTTTTTAAATTATAAACATCAATTTAAGGAATACTATCAACTGAGTAACTAACAATCTTTCAAAATATGATCCAATAATTCCAGTAAAGACCATTAAGACAAATCTACCATCTTTGATTTTATCTAATTTTAGAAGTACTATATAAGCTCACTCAGCTCTAAGGTAAAAACAAACAAACACAGTGACCATGACACTTCCCCCCCCCCTTTTTTTTCTTCAATTTTTGGGTTAAGCTATAATCTCTGCAATGAAAGACCATTCCCACAAATAGGCCGTTGTTTCTTCATGAAATAAAATTAAGTGCAACACAATACATCATCTTTGCTAAACATTCTAATTTAATTAATAGAGCTAGACTAACATCATCCCACATTCTGAGGAATGTGAGAATGTGCATGACACCATAAAGTAAGTAGTGTTAGAACACAGGAACTGCTTTATATTTTAACACCTGAAAGCCCAAACAGCTGCATTGAGTTGATATATAAGGCTCCTGATGTCATTACAAAGCTTCAAGACGTGGTTCATGAGAAATGGGAACGGCCAGTTTGGAAATAGACAAAAGAAAATACTCAATAAAACACACATTTTGAAGAAAAATAATATCTGTGAATTTAATCAGGCTTCAAGAAATATGTCACTGAGAGTCTAACTACTATCTTGCCAGTTTAAGGAGTGCAATATAGGCAATCTTTACATTGACTAAATGGATGCAACACTAATTTAAAGAAGGCATATGTATTGTTTATTCAGGTGAAGACTAAAAGGTTGGAATTCCTTGGCTGGAGTGAATGGGGATAAATCCATGGTTCAGCAGCAAATTACGATGCCACAATGTTTTGTTTAATTTGAATAGATGTTGCCCTCCCTATTATCTAAGCCTCTCAACTGCTTATTCTTGATCTTGTCAAAACTTTACACTCAAAACACTTGTAAAAGAAATTGCTTGCAACTATTCCTTCTTCAGAACAACAGAACTCTTCACTAAATAGAAAAAATTTACTTGTGCTGAACAAAGATTCCTAATATAAAAATGTCACCACATTACACACCAAAAGCGAACCACACTATTCAATCTCACTCTCAGCAACAAAACATATTGTATACTGTATAGTGAAAATATTTCACCTACAGATATCCCTGCAAGAAATTTAAATAGAATTCCACTCCTTCTGCCCAAACTAGTAAATGTTCATTTGGTGACTGAATACACCTCTGGCAACATTCCTGCTAGTAAACTAGAACAGGTTAGGCCAGTTATGCCATCTACACTCTTTACATGCCAGCAGGTCACAGAGTCCATTTGGACTACATTATCAGGCATTGCCCCATGCACACATAAACCAAGTTCACATAAACCAAGTTCAATAAGAATTATTAATGACTAGTAACATATCCCACAGGTTGCTATATCTTTAAAATTTCTTCTGAACCACAGTAATTGGTTTTCCATTTCAGAATCAATACGTGGGTTGTGTGCACAATACAAAAGAAAGAAACTGCAGTTGCCAGTATGCCCCTAATACTGTGAGCTACAAAGAAAGGGTTTATTTTAAAAATTCTTCTTTTAATAATTTTAGCAGTGATGCTATACAAGATCCTCAGGCTCTGATATGGGTTAATTACTGCGTAAAATCTAGGAGAGATCTTGAATGAGTTGATACTCACATTCCTCATAATACCAGAAATTACTGATTTCAGTTTCCAGGCTTTGCTTTACAGGATAATAATTTTAAAAGCACCTTTTGACTTCTGTGGTTCATGAAGGTATGTACCATTACCTCTATTTTTCCAGCAGGGAAATCAAGACACAAAAATGTACAAAGTAACTTGGCCAATTCACAAGCAATGCAGAAGTGAGATGTAGGATTCCTAATTGCCAGTGCTTGTACCACTTACCTAAAATACATAGAGTTCTTAGCTGACACTGGTGCATCAGCTGTTGGCTGCTTAGTCCTAGTAATGACACTAGCAGCTGCCAGTGCTGGTTCAATAAGTAACTGTTACAATCCATCTTCTGAGTATCACTCATATTACCCTTGGAGCTAAAATAACCAAATACAGTATTTCAAGCCAGAAAAGGCTTAAGGTTTTTCTATCCTAACCAAGTATGGGTTCCACCAGGAACAAACAGGTCCCAAATAAATCTTACACTACTTATACTTCCAAATTGACATGAGACATGAGTATGTTGAAACAAATAATTACTGAAGTATTTTTTTAAATTTAAAACACACAAAAGCACAAAACATGTGGATTCCTGCATGGGATAGGACACAGTAACAAGCTTCAGGAACAGACCCTTCATTTGCCAAGCCTTCAGAGAGGAAGGTGATAGCACAGTACTGAAATAATAAGAGGTTACAGGAGACTACAAGAATAATCTAACCCCTAACCTAATAAAACCTGATGGATATCAGTAGTGCCAAAAATACTTACCAGCTCATAGCTGCTTGGAAGAAAGCAGGGTGTCTCCACCTGGAATAAAAAATGATGATAAAATAAGGAAAAAAAAGATAGTACCTTTGAAAATGTCCCAGCTGCATTGTTTGAGCTCTTTCCAGACAGTCAAAGAAGCACCAATCAGATCAGGTGCAGAACCTGAGCATCCACTGCTGCTCTCAGCTGTACTATCTACTTTCAGCTCCCTAAAAAGTTAGCACTAGCTCAATGCAGACTCAGTGCCCTGCTCACATACTCTAATCAATGAAACAGGTTGAAGAGTAATGCCTTCACTCACGTCACATATACAGGGAAACACAAAGGGTTTTCTCCCTTCCTCTATCCTTTATAGCATTCTTTAATCATCATCTAAGTTTTAGTTAATGGGTAAATATTCTGCTTTTCAAGAAATCTAGAACTTCAGCAGTTCCCAACACCTTACCCTTGTTCTGGAACTGACTTTGGGTCAGCAGTTTAGCAGAGGAAGCAGAACAGATTCTGTGGACTCACCTATCTTCACAGATTTGTCTCCAAATTAAAAACACTTCCTATGAAGAACATAGTCTGTATACATCACACCAAAAAAACACAAACCACCTTATTTTGATATTCAGAAACCAAAACACAAAGAAAGCCAGGAAAAGCATGACTGACTTGGATTACATGATGATCTAGGGAAAACCAAGTGTTAGATTATTTCTACAATCTCATATAGCAGGCACCCTCAAATCTCACACATACAGTCTAAAGACTGTAGGTTCATCCCTTTACACCACTCAACTGAGCTGTGGAGGAATGGCTACATGACAGGGGCCACTTCCTGGACCAAGAATCGGGAGGATGAAGCTAATCTGGGTCCCAGCACCTTCAAAACACTGTGTCCTTGAGCATAGCCGTAGTACAATAACAAGTAGTGAGAGAGACATGAGAAAAGAAAGATATAATCCCTAAGGAATGAGGAAGAGCTGATATTGTAGTATAGCCAATAGATTGCTTAGCTTGCAGAATATGTATGAGCTTATTACTTGTTTTGCATAAAAGTTTGATGCTCTCTTCAATAAACGAAGCTTGCTAAACACTCATATTGAGCGTCCAAGTTTCCCTCACCGTGATACTGAGCTTCAGTAGTAGTCATCATGTGTGCTCACTTTAGCAAGCACATTGAGGTTAGCCCCAGTGAAAACTGTTTCATTTAACATATTCACCTTTTCCGGGACAGATTTGTCTCTCAGCCAGCAGAGCCAGAAACTCTGCAGCAACACCTGGACAACAAAGGTGGAGTTTTCTTTCAGAACAGCTGCTATGATCTTCTGAACACTCCTATGATGACTCAATTCATGGTACACAGAGGGGATTACTGAGTAGAGGGGGCCTCAGGTCATCTATAATCCTTAGAATATTAAAAAGAAGATGCAGCCCACGTGTCATGGTTTGACACTGGCACAATGCTAGTGCCTCTATGAAGATACTTTCTCTTTGGTTTCTGCTGTGAGATGTGACTAGGAATAAGCAAAGCAGGCTTCTGCTTAGGGAAAAAAAAGAACCAGAACTTTATTAACTACTCTACAACTACAAATAAAAAGGAACACACACATACAGGGAAAATGAAAACTTCACAAGTGCATTTCTTCTTCTCTTCACTAAATTTCTAACACAATACATTTGTTCTTCAAATCACCAACTCTCGGTCCAGCACTACTTTTTAGACAATCAATCTTTAGTTCATCAAGAGGAGAGGAGTCTTTCTTGTACCATGGGCTTCCCCTGGAAACACAGTCGAAGCCTCGTGTGTTCTTGTGTTACTTGTGGCACCGCCTGGAGTACATCTGCCGTCGTGACTTCTTCTTTTATATGTCTAGTGCTCTCACTACTGAACACGGACCAGAACTGCTTCTAGGGTTGTCTTTTAAGGATGCTCTGTCTCGATCTAAAAAAGGCACAGTTTCTCTTTTGGGACACTTGTCTCTACAATTTCTCTTTTGGGACACCTGTCCCTCTCATATTTTCACTCCCTGGGGCTGAGGGGCATCAACACTGAGCAGTCTCTGTATCACAAACAATCTCTCTTTTGGGACACCTGTCCCCCCCATATTTTCACTCCCTGGGGCCGAGGGGCATCAACACTGAACAGTCTCTGTATCACAAACAATCTCTCCTTTGGGACACCTGTCCTCCCCATATTTTCACTCCCTGGGGCCGAGGGGCATCAACACTGAACCCTCTTGGTTCTGAGGCCATTGCCTCCCCCTAGAATGCAGTCTCTGTATCACAAGGAACATGGTTTTGTCCATGGCTATACAAAAAGAGTCCAGCAAAAGCCACTCCATCATCTCTTCCTACTAGGATTCTTCTCTATTCTTCTATTATCTCTCACTCGCCCAGACCTCTCTCACACTGGCCCATTTCTTTCTTCATCTTCTACTCTATCTTCTAGAAAAGGTCAATGTTCTGTAAAGTTCTCATTCTCTAAAAAGGGGTTAAAAGCTCCTACAGGCGGCCGGCTGAACCCCCCCCTCTTCTCCGTCTCAGCCGTGCTGCCGGCGCAGGCCCATGTTTATCAAGTCTCAAGGTTACAGTCCCAGGCAGCGGCTCTTTTTCTCTCTCTCTCTGTGTCTCTCAGGTTGGCTGCCCGATGGCTCTCGGTGTCTCTCTCTCTCTCTGTGTCTCTCTTCTACCCTTCCACCCCCGGGCTCAGGCCTACCTCTCTCGGCCACATGGCTTTCCCCTCCCCCTGCCCAGCCAGCAGCTGGGCCGGGGGAGAGACCCGAACTCTTTCCCGCCGGAAACCCAAGAGGACCTTCCCAGGGGAGAGCTCTGCTTTTAACTCCGTGTTCTCAGAGGCGTGTCCATGTCTCAATGGTCAGGTTAAATGCCAATATTAAAGTTTGAATATCCATTGGCCAAAAACACAGCATCCCAAAAAACACATTTCCTGTCAAACCACCACACCACGCAACAGAACAAGCTGCAAGAACAAAAAGAAACATCAGTTCTGTACACAACACAAGCAAAGAGTCAAAGGGGCTACTACCTGAATACACGAGGACAACCCACTCCAGCTTAAACACTCAGGAACAGCTTTTAACCACTAGCATAGAAGAGACTGCATTTGACTCCGTAAATGGTTATGAAAAAGATTGATCTCCAATTCTCAATGCTTCTTAAATCATAAATTACTCATAAAAAGGGAAAAAAAAAAAAGTAGCACATGAGTGAGTCGCAGCTCACTCATGACCTCTACACTACCCCTAAAGAAAACAGGACAGACTGAACTTTTGTAGTTTGTTGGCTCTCCCTTCTGACTCCTCAGTGGGCTTGCAAGTCCTAGGTTTTAATACACTGCACTTCTGCGGTTCATTTGTGACTGTGACTCATGATTCACTACTCTATCCAACCAAACACCCATACTTCCATACATGGAAGATGTTAACTAACCTGTCATAATAGCATGCCTATTGCTGGAAGCAAGGACATCATCTGCCTTGGTGACCTCGTGCCTGACATAGCGTGTAAAACTTCATATGCCACCTTGAATTACAACCACCAACTCTCCTTTCAAGCCAAAGTGACAAATCACCAAGCAGAACAGTGCCCAGCTGAAAGAATCAAAGCCACATGCGCCCTACACCACCACCACAAGCAGCAAACACCTGCATCTAGAGAGGAAAGACTATCTCAGTTGTCCTCACCATGCGATTACCTCATACTTATAAACTGGTTTTGCTCATGTTCTCATTAGCAACACTTAAGGTTAAAGTAGATAAACATGACATTTCAATTTCTTTCCTCTCACTGCATACACTAGGAAGAAATAATTAACGGAAACACCAAAGGAGCTGGCAGACTGGCTGAGTAGTGCAATGGAAGAGATGAACTAACATTACATGCTCATGTAATTATTAACGGGAACCACTGTGGCATAAAATTGTCATCACTGACATACATAAATATAGTCTCTGCTGTCTCCCTTCCCTCCACTTATCAAGACCCTTGAGGAATCAAGCATATCTTTACCCCTTTGGCTAACTAAAACACAGTTTTGCTGTAATTTGCTAGCTAATTACAGCTGACTCACTGTTTAAGAAAAATCCCCTTTCTTCTAACACAAGAACACTGGGGACATCCAGTGGACAAGAACTTAAGAACAGAATTGCAGATCTCTGCAGATTTGTGGCATCTTATTCAGGCAACTCTGGACTGTGAGAAGATGAGAGCTAACACTAAAAATAACACTTTTTTTTTCTTTCAAGAGCTCTCTATACTTGAAACAGCTATATATAGCAAACTGACTTTACCAAAAAATTTTGTCTTCTTCTAATTCTGTGCCTTCTGCACTTCTTTTTACAGAAAACAAATACTTTGATGTTCTGCTGCTGTTTTTGAGCTACAAAACTCAATGAACCACCCAGATGCCCTGACCTTTTTTTCTTCTAACTCCATGTACACAAATAGCACATTTCTTCCCAGATGAAGCAAAATAATCAAGACCTTGCTGTATTCTAACTTCAGTTCTTATGAGCAGTTGAAGCAAATTCTTCCACTGTTAACCCAGACACAGGCTAAAAGCAAGAGTTTTTAAACCCATTAACAGATAACAGAGGATATTATGACATCCAAACAATCTATGTTAAGAATATATGAGTGGCTCCAATTCTCCTTCCTAGTTTTCAAAGGTCCAGGACATGCTAAAAAATAAGGTTATATAAAAAGTATAGAGCCAAAAAGTAAAACAGCAAGACTTAAATCCAGTGACAATGCAGAAACAGGAAACCAAGTATAAAGGTTCAGTCATTGGTTTAGAAAGTTACACACTCTGTACCAACTGCACAAAACAATAAATTTCAGAAGGACTTTTCTGGTCCACCTACTGAAACTACAGCTAATCTTAAAGACATCTACAATAACCAGGTTTGTCAGCTTTCAATAGTTTCTTTATTCTTATAGGAAATGTACTGCATATGCATTAGTGCAATATTTCATAGTTCCACACCAAGGTGGATTTAGCTTCTGTACTTCTGTACAGTCACATATTAACAAGCCATACCAGAATGTAAGAATGCTTTGCCTAGTTTAAGAAATACCTACCTTTTCGATGCCAGCACTTAGACACAGAGGTACATTGTTAGTCTATTCACAAATAATCAAGGAACTATTTCAACGACAAACTGCCTGTTCTTGCATACACAGTTAATATGAAAACATTTTCCCAGTGTGATATTTCCTGCATTCAGCCTTAGTTTGAAAAAGTCCAATAGTGATGGAAAAAAGATTAAAAATAATTTCTTTTATGAAGAATTCTGATTCCAATGAATCAGTGGGTAATTTTTCTTCATATGACTATAACATCAGCCACATCAGTTAATGAGTAACTGACTAACATGAGATAAATGTTAAGTCAAACAAACAAAAAAAAAATCAACAAATGGCAGGATATCTGGCGCTAGGAAAATAAAATATGTTCCTGCTTGCTCTTAAAAGCAACACAATAATGCCCCCACACAACACACAACAGTTCATTGGCTGAGATAACCATAGCTACATTTCGGTGGGGTTTTTTTCCCACTTCCAGATGCATATTTCATTTTTATCTTCCTACCTTTTCATTCTCTATTTGCAAGAAGTATGTGAACAACTATCTTCAAAGAATGAGCAAGTTATTACCAAAGTTGCATTTCAAAGTCCAAATCTCAAACACTATTATATAGCTTTTGCAAAAACAATTTAACCACATAGCTATAATTAATCACTTTCTTTCAAGCTACAGTTTTATCAAGTAAGGCATTCTAGTATGCTTGCCACAGGTTATGTGTAACACTAACTCATCTATAAAGTAAGCTACTAAAAAACCTATTCACTCTAGCCCACTACTTATGTTACAAAATGGAGGAGAAAGGGTGAAAAGACCAGCAAAATAAAGTCACTGACATCCTGAAAATAGCGTGAAATTACAGTCATGTTGTGAGGTTATCTGAATGTTACATATATATTATATATATATATATATATATATATATAAACAGACACACATTTACACACACACATCTTTTTTTTTTTTTTTTTTTTTTTTTTTTTACAGAAACCACACACACCTATTTATTCCAATCTAGAGCTCTCGAGTTAAGCCTGGGGAAAAAAAAATATTAGTTATTGTTCCCCTTTTCCAACCTACCCTTCAAAACACTCATGACAAATGCTGGCTTTCTTCCATGCTATATTTCATTTTGCAATGTCACAGTCCTGACCTACATCGTGAAAGTTCTTCAATTCTCTGAAGAACACATACAAGGCAAAGACACTTGGTACATAGGTTATTTGGGGAAAAGATTTTTTTAAATCTTCTAATAAAATAGAAGGTACTTGGAAGCAAAAATTGATGAGTTTCCCTTGATAACTGTAAACTAGTAAACAGAGATGAAGTCCTTTCCTTCTTAAAATAATGGATTTGTTCAAAATTAGTTCAGAAGCAAAGGAAAAGAAAGTCAGAATTTGGGTGTTTCTAACAGGGGTTAAACCAGACAGCAGAAACCAAGATCTTAAAACTAGATCTTACTGGACTTTGCACTAGCTCTCTGCACTGTGGTTTAATTTGCCAACCTGAACTGTAAATGCTAGCTACTGCCCCTCCTGATTTAATCTGTGTAACAGATGAAAGAGCTTTGTAAAGTAGATTGAAATTATTTAACACAAATAAGTGCAAAAATATATTCTATTTGCTCAAAATGTCTCATTTTGCTGCCTCTTCAGCTAAAAAAAAAAAAATCCTAATTTTGACAATTGTATACATCTGTTTGAGACTTCTGCTCTCTTTGTATCTGATCTGACTTCTCCAAGCTTTATGAGGCATAGATTACTCACAGAACTATGCTACTCTTTAAGTATTCCATGTGTATGTATTTTGGTACAATCTCCATGAGAAAACATTCTTCATTTGGAAAGCCAAACAAAATTTGCAACATTACCAGATATGGAGGGGGCCAGGAAGCAGAGGGGTTCTTTGTTCTGCCAACACTTTCCTCTCCCAAATGAACAAACTACCAGCATGGATTGAATTTTCTTGAATGGAAACAAACTGTGTACCAGAAAGGCTGTATCTCAGAGTTCTTGACCTATAACATAAGTATCGGTCTGGTTTTCTCAGTCTGCTTCCAATACCTGAATAATAGTGATAAGAGCTTTAGGCATTGTGGTTCCTATGGTCATAAATAGCACTTCAGACAACAGTATCAGAAGTTTTAGGGTGAGGAGACAGGAGTTCTGTCACAACAAACTGCTCAGCCCACAGATTTCACTGCATCTATTGTATGTCTAAGACGTGGGACAGATCTATGCCCATCAAATAAAGGGATGAAAGATAAGGTAAAAGCAATATTTAAACAACAAGCATAGGTTAAAATGGGGGAGAAGTGTGGGTTGGTTTTTTTTAATAATAATGGGGTAGAGAAGGGCACCAGAAGGCAGCAATGTCAGTCTTTTCTACTCAACATCACAGAAAAATATGAAGGCAGAAGATACATGTCAAACTTGTGGGTAAAAAAGCAAAAATCAAAAATTTGTTTGGGGGTCATTTTGGTTTGTTGCTTTATTTCCCTATGTTGGATGGTAGAAAACCATCCATCTATAGGATGACTCTTTGCATCTCCCTAAGGTAAATTTAATGCTTAATGTATTAAATCATAAGAAGGAAAAAAAGCTCTTTCCATCAGGCAATACTAAGATGCATACAGCAATTTAGCACAGGCCTGATTTCAATCTGTGATAGAAGGTCTGCAAGAATCATGTCAAAAAGGCAGTGACCTCTCCAGCAGCAGGAAATTTATAGAACATTTGAAAACACTTTAGGAATATGCTGCTTAGTAAGCCAAAGGAGGCTAAACTAGCCTAGAGAGTTGTGAACCAAGCACGACCCTTCCACTTTCTCACAAAGAAGTGGGCACATGCCATGTTGTAAAGATGCGATCTGCTCTGTGAGGACCCAATTCGCCCATTTTTGAGATTGAGAACATTTTGTTGGAGGTAGACATGGAAACACCTGAATTTTACAGCATTATTTCTGACTTTCATATACCACAGTACTGACTTTAACAGCTCTCTAGTAATTTTTAAAAAGGTCCTCCTCTCAGAGCACATTAGAATAAATGTGCTCTGAAAAAAGAGAAATTTACATTCCAAATATATCTTCAGTTTTCCAGCTATTTGGAAAAGAGATAATGCAATGAAATGGTACAGAATGACATTTAAAATACATACTTTATCATCAAAACTAGCTCTCCCAGACTAAGACTGAACTTCAATTGTTACACTTTAACTGTAGGAAGTATTTTAAATGCTTTCTTCAGTTACACAGAACATGACAAGGGAAGTACCCTTTTAGAAATAATTACTAGCAAAATGCTATTAAATGCTGTATTATCAACAGAAGTAGTAAAAGCAAATTCTAACAAAGGTCAGACATTTCAGCTAGCTGATAAAAAAACAGTCAGAACTGCTGGGATAAAGCTTCATAATGGGTAATACTGTCATTCTGTTTCTACCAAATTGGGGTTATTCATTATGTCTGTCTCCAGTTTTCAACATTCTATCAAGCCAGTAAGGCAACTCCTTGCTGTTGGAGGTTAGAATTTTAGAACTTCTCATTTTTTCTTTCTTTTTGGTTTTTGTTTGTTTGATTTTGTGTTGGGGGTTTTGTTTTTATTTTTGTTTCTCTCAGGGAATTTTCTCCTATGTGTTGCCTAACAGATGGAAACTACAAGACTTAAGAGACAAAAGATGTGGATGGGAGAAGGAGGAGGGGGAAGGATGCAGTTTGCTACAATCTGTTAACTGGGCAGTTTTCTCTTGAGAAGTGCAGAAACACCACAAGATATGGGTGGGGGGTGAGGGGCTGGACTCCATCCTCACTCGCTCTCTCCTTCTCTGGATCAGAGGGGAGACGGTAGTGGTTTTATTGTGGGACTGTTGCAGCGAGAATTCACTGCCACTGTGGAGTTCTGCCCTGCACAGTTTCTCCTTACCATCGGGAGCCTTTGTTCGTAACAGCTGCCATTGAACTGGGACCTTTTCAACATCTGATTGCACTGGAAAGGACCCTCACCATCTACTCGGATGCCTCAGGGGAAAACCCGGGACCCTGACCCCCTTCAGCCTCCGGAGGGAGCGTCTCCCGTCTGCTTAAGCCCAGCCACCACTGCCCAGCCCCACTGTTTTCTGCCACTGCTTCGGGCTTTTTTTTTGCTTTTTTTTGCTTTTTTTTTTTTTGCTACATTTTAATCCATCATCCTGTGTCTGCTGGGACACCCTGCGGCTCCTGCTATGGCTTTGGAATTTTTGCTACACTTAGTTTGCCACCCTGGGTGCGCCTGCCTCTGCTGTTCCAACCTGCTGCTTTGAGGTTCCTGCTACAGCCCATTTCACCATCGGGAGGAGCACTGGGACAGCCTACTACCCCTGCGGTTGTAAAGAAAGCACCCTTCTATCGCTTCTGCTGGCTGAGCCGTCATTACCGATGTAGAGAGAGGCAGCTGAGCTCACACCACAGCTGCCCTTGCAGCTGTGGGGGAATCATTGCACCTGACCAGGAGCCACCAGCGCCCCTGACGGTTGTTTGCCTTGTTTTATATATATATGTGTGTGTGTGTGTGTGTGTATATATATACATATATATATTCTAATGAACTGTTATTCCTTTTCCCATATCTTTCCCTGAAAGCCCCACAATTTCAAAGTTACAATAATTTGGAGGGTTGGGGTCATATTTTTCATTCCAAAGGACGTTCCCACCTACTTTGGCAGGCACCTGTCTTTCAAACCAAGACAGCTGCAATGAAAGCCTGGGGTGGCTCCAACTTTTCAGATGCAATACTGCAAGAGGGATTTCTGTCGTGAACGGCGGAAGAAATGCTTCACACAATATGCGTGAATTGCAAATCTTGAAGTTTATTGAAACCCCACACATATTTATATTGGTGTTCATGAAGCTTATACATATTGCAAAAGCTGAGCTCATTATTGGTTAAAGCACACTTAGATCAACCACACCTACTTCTATCTTCTAACAATTATTTTGCTTCTATGTTTGCATTCTTCTAACTTTTCTACCTAAGATAACTACATTTTCTGGCAAGCGATTTTCTCCCCCGTCTTCCCGTTTCAGAGAAGGTCACTGTGACCTTTGTCAGTGATTGGACACTGGTTGCTCAGTTCCCAGCTTGTTTCTCCTATCCTTATCCATTGGTATCACATCAAAATGTCCTTTCTCAGCTAACCAATTATCCAAAAAGCTCTCTACATCTCCCCTGTTTTTCTGTTGAACAAGCATGGTTTGATTAAATGCGGTAGTTATCATCTTTTGCACCATATTCTATAAGCATATACAAAAACAAGGCAAGACTAATACTAACAGCAAAGCTACAATAGCTACTACAATGCTAATCTTAACAACAGAACGTAACTATGATCTTAAGTTTAAAGATTTGAGCCATCTATCAATACCAAGGCCTGATTTTACCTGTAAGTTCTTAGTTAACTTCTGTAACTCAGAGAGCTGTGAGTGTACATTGTGCATGATCAGAGAGATTCATGTAACACATGCTCTCAAATTCATCACAACCATGGCCTTGTGCAAGTAAGAGAAAATCAATTGCAGCTCTATTTTGAAGCGTCGCATGGCGAATAGAATCTACATCAAGCAAAAGACTGGAAATTGCTAAAGAAGTTGCATTTGTTTGTTTAGCAAGCCAACACCCTAACTTATTTAAAATAGCATGAGCACCTGCTGCTGATACCCCTGGAGTTAAAAAAGATGCTGCAACTATGGCCGCTGGGGACCAAAACTTTACATCATCCCGGCAGTTGGCTGCAAAAGCATGAGCCATTCGTCTGCCTCTACGATGGCGGCGGCTCATGTTCAGTATCATGGACATGTTGGGTGTAAGTAGAGACAGCCGTCCAAGTGTACATGGTCCCCTGTGCAGCATTGATGGGATACCGGCCCAAGCACGGTCTCCACATATCAGGAAATATCCTGCTGGCAATTGCATAGGGTCATTTGATGAGACTGACACTCTCTTGGTTGTATAATTGCACCAGGCCGATGCATTACGGTAGACAGCCATGCTGGAAGTTACAACATTAGAATGGTTCTTGACTGACAGCAGGCTTCTATGGTTAAAATGAATGCATGCATCTGCCATCACTGACCCTAACACTCTAACTCTTGGGGCTCCTGTGGTGCTATAGGAAAGCGGGAAATCCATTGATCCCAATTGTCCACACTCATCCTAGCATTGCTGACCTTACAAGTTGGCACATGTAAAGGGCACGGCCAGGGATCTGCTGGTAGTCCAACCAAACAAGTTGTGAAAGGATTGCCAGGAGAGGACAGTGACAGGCAAATAGTCTCTTGTTTGGTTAAGTTTGCCAGGGTGACCCACATGTTAGTTTTGGGCTGAGGTGGGGCCCATGCCTGATGGTCTACACTGTCCCCAAAAGAAGCAAAAGTTAATAAAGCAACAACATAAAGTTTCCATCCCATCTTGATTTTCTCAGGCACCCTTTTGGGCCACTCAGCTATCATGTCTGTCACAAACTCTTAAGAACGTCTCTTTCTCCTCAGCTTCAGCTTCCTTAAGTTCTTCAGACAATCCTCTCACACTTGGTTGGGACCCTGACCTCCCAAAATAGGACCTATCACGTTCGACTGTGCCAGAGGAATATTTCTACCACACAAGTGGAAAAAATATACTGTAGCCAAAATACCCCTTTTAAAATGAACAAATAGTTTAGATGCCTGATCTGTGTGAAGCCTTTGTTTCAGTGAAGTCTGATGTATCAACAAAGTCCTTCAGCATCTTGGTTAGACACAGGAAACAGAGAAAAATGACTCAGAACTAACTCACCTATAAAATATTAAGAAATACAAATCAGATGACGTGTTTTAGATCAGATATTTGAGACAAATAAGCAGTGTAGAATAACTCATGTGCTTGTGGATCTCCTTATGCAAAACCAGTGAAGAACTTAACACATGAGAGACAAGCTACAGCTCACACTGGTTATTTTCAGAGGGAAAGAAATATAAGAAGTGATGGAGAAGTTACAAGTTGAGTCAGGTGCTTAGAGTATTGTGGGTTTGCTTTAAATTGAACCAGGTACAAGAAATATGTTTCTAAGTGCAAAGGGACGTCAATGCTGTGGTATGATTTTTAAACCCATATTCTCTTTCAGATTAAAATGTAAATTAAATGAGAGAATATTTTAAATGACATATTGTGTTCTCACTTGGACAAAGAAAAGGGATAACAACTAAGTACAAAATACTCTTTGTTCGATGTTACAGGAAAAGCTAAGCAACAGTTTTCTTGTAAACTGAAATCATTATTCAAACAATAGAATGAATGTTTTCTAGGCCTCAAACATCAGTGTTTATGTTTTATGTTTTAAAAGTCAATTGATGCTTGAACAGTAGGGATGAATATATTCTTTTTGGTAATTATTTATCAGAATTGTCCACAATAATAATAATAATAATAATAATAATAATAATAATAATAATAATAATAATAATAATAATAATAATAATAATAATAATAATAATAATAATAATATGGTTGGAAGTCTATTATATATTTTAGTATCTGTTTTGAGTGGGAGTTTTGTTGTTTTTGTTGTTTGGAGGGAGTTGTTTTTTTTTTTTTTGTGCAAACTAATATTCAGGTTAAATTATAATTCTAAATGTTACATGACATCCAGTCCAGTTTTCTAAACATATAAATATGTACAATGAGTAACAGTTGTTTGGATTTTCTTCCTGCATCTGTGTAAGCAGTTATAGCATCCAATAAGGGCTTTAGTGATCTTTTTGGGCATTGAATCCAACCCCACTGTCCTATCACGACCTTTTTTGAGCAAATCAGCTAAACTTTCAATTTTCTGAAAAAGGGTTTTATGTTGTTGAAGTGGAGGAGATATCCATTCCAAGGCCCATATCTCCCCCGTTTTTCTGTTATGCTGAGTAAGTGCACCCAGTAAAAATTTTTGTCCACACCAAACTGTCAGCTGTACAGGCAGATCGAGATCACATCTCCGAACACTGCCTTGTGTAACACAGTCTAATATCTGCTGCAGTGTCTCAAGGATGAAGAGCAATAGTAAAGAAGCAGTCCTTCAGATCAATAATCAAAAGTGGCCAGTCCCTTGGCAACATAGCCGGGTTAGGTAAAACAAATAATCCCATCATTGTAGCTGAGGAACGTCCTAAAAGCAAAACTCCCATAGGTAATCCATCAATAACGAGTGGTCTCTTTACTCCAGTTGGAACTTTTCTGGGTGAGCAGATATCAGGGTCACTGTCCGCTGCTGCTGCCAGGTCCACTCCGAGGCTCCCGGCGGTGGCGGGCTGGAGGCCGGTTGAGCCGAGGAGGTGACAGCTTCTACTGGTGTCCGGGCGCAGGGAGCTGGTGGCCGGGAAGCAGAACCGCGCCGGGCAGCCGCGGGGCGGGCGGACTCACCGGAGCCCGCTTCTCCACGGGGGGTGGGAGGCCCGTCCTGCCGCCCCCTCGGCTCGGGGGTCGGGGCGGCTGCGGAGCGGAGCGGGACGGGAGGCGGCCGGGCTGCAGCTGTTAAGTTGCCCAGGGCCGGGGCCGGCACGAGCCTCTCCGGCGGGGCGGCTGCGGACCCGGAGCGGGAGGAGGCGGAGGCGGTGTAGGGTTTAACACTGGGACAGGCGGCGCGGACGGCACGGCTGGAGTACGCGCGGGGGGGGGCTGCTGCCCGAAGCAGGAGCTGATAGCTGCAGGGAGCTGCTGTCTGGAGCGGGAACTCGTGTCGGCAGGAAGCCGCCGCTCAACGTAGATGCCGGTGCCGGCAGGGGACCGCCGTATGGGGCAGGAACCGCAGTCGGCGAGGGGGTGCCACTTAGAACAGGCGCTGATGTCGGCGGGGCCGTGTTGCTTAGAGCAGGAGCCGATGGGGGTGGGGAACTGCCGTTCAGAGCAGGAGCTAGTGTCGGCGGGGACCCAAACCAGTCTCTGTAACTCCTGTTTCTTTCACGGGCTACGCTAGTCTGCTGGGCAGCTCTTTCCTCTGCCTGGTGTTTCAAGAATTCAGCATGCACGACTCGCCATAAATTTCCCAACTTTCTCGCGACTTTATCAGCATCTATGACAGCCTGCCACAACTAATCCCCAAATATACGGCAGTCTGATAACCTATGCACTGTGCAAGGAGTCCGAAAAAGTCTTTGAGCATACGCATGAGCTAACAACCCATGAAGCTCTTTCTGCAAATCTATCCCGTAACCTTACGCTTATATAATAAGCTAGGAAATAAATTATATGCTGCTTGCCTGTCTTTATCCGTGTTGAACGATAATAGCGCGCTTCTTGCAGCCCTTTTCCAGCTTCGGCAACACGTGTCAGCCGGGCCCTGCTATCAGGTCGCCCGGAGCCGGCACCGTCCCTTTTCCAGCCGTCCTCGGCTGCGATAGGACCTGACCCCACTCACGCCGCTGACCGTGGCTATTCCCGCAGAAAGACGTCCGGGGTCACCATTTGTCGTGAACGGCGGAAGAAATGCTTCACACAATATGCGTGAATTGCAAATCTCGAAGTTTATTGAAACCCCACACATATTTATATTGGTGTTCATGAAGCTTATACATATTGCAAAAGCTGAGCTCATTATTGGTTAATGCACACTTAGATCAACCACACCTACTTCTATCTTCTAACAATTATTTTGCTTCTATGTTTGCATTCTTCTAACTTTTCTACCTAAGATAACTACATTTTCTGGCAAGCGATTTTCTCCCCCGTCTTCCCGTTTCAGAGAAGGTCACTGTGACCTTTGTCAGTGATTGGACACTGGTTGCTCAGTTCCCAGCTTGTTTCTCCTATCCTTATCCATTGGTATCACATCAAAATGTCCTTTCTCAGCTAACCAATTATCCAAAAAGCTCTCTACAGATTTCAACCAGTTTCTATGTGTATACATGCTTCATCAAAATACCCAGCAAAAGCAATATAGTAAATAAAAGCAGCACAGCAAAAGCAAAATAGTATGACACAGCAATGTTGCAGAAGTCTATACATCACTGGAGCCCAGTGCATTTTGCCTGCTACCCAATGGTAGCCACTATTGATACTCAGAATACCCTTCAAGATGTTGCTATTGCCTTTAGCTGCAATAGCGGATGTGCAGGCAATGCCTCTTCAGTAGAAGCTACGAGTAGAATGTAAGTAAGGGCAAACAACTTTTTGTAACAAAAACTGAAGAAGAAAGGAGTGGTATATTTTTGTAAGCTACTTAATTCCCTTTTCCCCAAAACAAACATGGCATGAGCTACATAATGTTATCTAAGGGAGCGTTTCAAGCAGCAGCAATGTAAAATGCATAGTTTCTAGGTTCTTTGATCCACTTTCAAAGTCTAAAGGATGCTTTTCTTCTTTTAAAAAAAGAAAGAAAAAAGTTACACAGCAAGTCTCTGTAAGATCTCTTGCATCTATATAAAAAGGATCAGAGCTAATCAGCTAATACCTGAACCAGTAAAGAGGTTCTTCCCCAAATCATGCAGAACAGGATAAGTCATGGGAGGATAAAAGAACTAACCAACCAAAACAAAACAAAACAAAAGCTCCTAAAAACATTCTACAGCATCCTGTGATATCTAGTGGAAACTTCAAATCCATCATGAAAAAGTAACTCATCCATATTTTGGTGGTGAACAAAGACAAGCGGAAATAATTCTGTTTCTTTCTCTCACTAATATCATCTCAATAACTTTTCCCCTTGCCAGCATATTTTTTTTTTTTATTTTAATGAAAAACAGCAACCAAAAAAACCCAACCTCAAAGTTATACATGTATGTTGGAGGTTAGGATTTTTCTTTTTTTTTTCCTTTTCTCTCAGGGAATTTTGTTCCATTTGTTGCCTAAGAGATGATAATGACCAGTATTTCAGAGAGAAAAAAGGATGTAGCCAAGGAGGACGGGGAGGGGGTGGAGCTGGCTGCACACTCCCCCTCTATCTCCCCTTCTCTCTCCCTCTCCCTCTCCATGGAGTCCATCCCGGCTCTGGTTCTTTTTTACCATGGGTGACACTCTGTTCATAAGACCAGCTGGTGAACTGGGACCTTAGTAACACCCAATCGCACTGCAAAGGACCCTCACCATCTACTCGGGTGTCTCAGGGGAAAAACACAGGACCCCTCCCCCCTCCCCGAGGGGCGCATCTCCCCAGCTTGTGTGGCAGCCAGAGAAACTCAGCTGCCACTGAGTTTCTCTGCCACTACAGAGAAACACAGGTGCCCAGCTTCACTGTTTTCTGCCGCTGCCTCCGTTTTCGCTACACTCTACCCTGACACCCAGTGTCCACCCACCCTGGGCTCCTGCTAAGGCTGGGGCGTTTTCTGTTACATGTTGTTTGCCACCTGGGACGCACCTGCCTCTGCCATTCCACAGGATCAGCTGCCCCTGTGACGCTGTAAAAAAAGCCCCTTATCTATCTCTCCTGCTGAAGCGCCCACCACTACCCATGTGGAAAGATGAAGCCGAGTTCATACCACAGTGCCCCCTGCACCTATGGGGGAATCATTACACCTGTTCTGTCTGGCCAGGAGCCACCAGCGCCCCTGCCAGCTGTAACCATAACTACAACAAAGGGGAAAGTGCTTGACAGCCAAAAGAAAGCTGTTACTGAGTTTCTGGTTCTGTTTGTTGTTGCTGTCATTGTGGTTGTTTGTTTGCCTTGTTGTACACACATACATATGTACAGATATATATATATATATACTAATAAATAACTGTTATTCATTTCCCCCTATCTTTGTCTGAAAGCCTGTCAGTTCAAAGTTATAATAAATTGGAGGGGAGAGGGTCACATTTTCCATTCCAAGGGAGGTTCCCACCTTCCTTGGCAGACACCTGTCCTTTAAACCAGGACAATGTATCAGCTGGATCTTACACAACACAACCAACTATCTGAAACTGTGGAAAAGGTTTTACGGTGACTTCTGTGAGCCAGAGAGAAGTCTGATAAGAGGATCCATGTTTGCCCCTGAAAAAATTTTCTACCAAGGTCATTGACATAGAAACCAAGAAAGAAAGAAGGATAAATAGGAGAAACATGCAACTGTCTATTCCAATTAGCACTTTGTTTGTCTTTCCTGACCAATGGGTAAGGTGTAAAATTATGAGTTTTGTAAGAATGTATAAAAAGCCTGCATACCATAATAAAACCAGGTTTGAAGCCTTCTGAAAATGGAGTGTTGCTTTGTCTTGTGACCATCTCAACTATAACATTAAACTACATACACAGATGGGTGCAGAAATCATGACCCTTAGAAAGTAGTCGGAAAGAAAAAAAGACTCATAGAAAAGTTCTGAATTTAGGCTGTGCTGACTACTTCTCTGAAATCAGAAAATAAGCCTCTTGTAAGAAATAATTGATTATTGAATTTTATCTTCTTTTAATAATTTTTATTATTCTGTAACAAATGCTAATAATTTTATTTCAGTTATTCAAAAATCGTAAAACATGACAGTCAGTATCTAGATGTTAGGCTATTAAATATTTTTGATAATCCATATACTACTCTTTTTGACACTCAACACCCAAATGCCTGAGAGCTAAAATGAGTTTCCTGTTTTAATCATAAGGCACGCATATTAAATTGTTCATCTCCAAAACAAGTTCAAAAAATCACATCAGTCTCTAGAATCATTTAAATATGATCATTTCTGGTTCCATGCAGCACCTACCCAAGTAAACCTGTGAGCTACCAATGTTATCAACAAATCAGATTCTTTCTTATACAACTGGTAGAATTCCATACTGCAAGTACTATTTTGAGAACCAAAGCTACTGTGCAAAGAGGGATCAATTACATCATCTGGTCTAACAAAAAGTACATCTTTCTGCTAAACTGTTTTGCTTCTAGCAATTGACCACTATTATTATAGTATTATTACTAGTCATTATTGAATGTATGTCAGTGATGAAACCCTTTAAAAGGTAGTACCTTACCTCAAGGTATTATTACCACTGTGTATTTTATTATCTTATTTCATTAAAAAACCCAGATTTCTGCATTTACCCAGCATACCACACATTTTCAAATGCACATGTACCATTTTTACTCAAAATGGGAAATGCTTAGCCTATTGAAACTTGTATTTACTAGAATTTCCCAAAATGTCCTGAAAAATCTCCAAGTCCTTCACAAAGCAAAGATTCTTCTCTTGGATACACGTTGGATGCAGTGAATCAAACAAATACTTGCAAACATCAAGGTAACAACACAGATATTAGGTCTAGATCTTTGGTCTCCACAAGAGAATATAAAATATGCTGTCTTAGTAGATAGCAAGTACTAATCAAAAGTTTAAGTTAAAAGAAGGGAATATTACCCCATAAAAGTGCTGCTGGAAAAATAAAGCCCTCCAAGACTTTAGACTGAATCTGTATCTCTGATTTACACAAATCTAGCAATGGGGAAATTAAGTGACGTGAGACCATGGAACTACTGATCTCATTTTGTGCAAAAGGAACTTAAAGATTTTCTAAAGTAACAAAAATCTAGTAATGAAACTGAACTGGGAGAATCTATAGCAATTACTGAAAAATAATAATATGTTTGTACTTTTATAATCCAATGCCAAAAGTTTGCCTTTAAATCTCTGTTGCTGTACAAATTATATATATAACTGTATAGATGTGTGTATACACACATACATGGGGGCTCATATAAAAGTGTGCAAGTGTCAGAGACTGAAATATTATAGTTTTTGACTTAAACATTTTCATTAAGGACTTTTAGAACTGTATTACAAAAGCTGCAGAGAATACCACCACACCCTGAACAGGCCTTCAGAATGAGGCCCTGGACCATTCACTGATGAAGATAAAACTCAGGAACTGGAGACATCCACAAAGCACAAGCTTAGCACCTTTTAGGGAGAACACCACAGTCCCGGGGTGATTAGCTGCGAGGCTTCCCACAGATCCTCCCACCAAAGGGCACTGGGTGGGGGAGGAGAGGCACAATGTGCAGACCAGCTCAGCTGAGGGGCCCTCCTCCAGGGGAAAGCTTATGGGAAAGCTTATCTACAGCAGAAGGGGGTGACACCATCCATCAAAAGGCCACTCCCAGGGGTCTCCAGACCCTGCACCACAGCACCAGAGATGATGCAACAGACCTTCAGTGTTGCAAAGGACAATGTCAAACTGGTCCCCTGCAAGTGGGGTAAAGTATATAATAATACACAGAATTCTGTACTCCTCAGCATGTGGCGGTGTGGCATGGAACCCTCACCACCAAGAAGACCAAATGGAAGGGAGCAACAAGACCACCTTGGGACCCTTAGGTGGGTGATATGCTGCCACCTAACTCCTGTCACTTTCTCTCCCCACACCCCCCACACATACTTCTTTTCTTTTTTCTTTTTCTTTTTCTTTTTCTCTTTCTTTCTTTCTTTCTTTCTTTCTTTCTTTCTTTCTTTCTTTCTTTCTTTCTTTCTTTCTTTCTTTCTTTCTTTCTTTCTTTCTTTCTTTCTTTCTTTCTTTCTTTCTTCTTTTTTTCTTTCTTTCTTTCTTTTTTTCTTTCTTTCTCTCTCTTTTTCTTTCTTTCTTTCTTTTTCTTTCTTTCTCTCTTTCTCTCTTTCTTTCTTTTTCTTTCTTTCTTTCTTTCTTTCTTTCTTTCACTTTCTTTCTTTCTCTCTTTTTCTTTCTTTTTTCTTTTCTTTCTTTCTCTTTCTTTCTTTCTTTCTCTTTCATTCATTCTTTTTCTTTTTCCTTTCCTCTTTCCTCTTTTCTTTTCTTTTCTTTTTTCTTTTCTTTTCTTTTCTTTTCTTTTCTTTTCTTTTCTTTTCTTTTCTTTTCTTTTCTTTTCTTTTCTTTCTTTCTTTCTTCTTTTCTTTTTTCTTTTCTTTTTTTCTTTCTCTCTGCCTCTTCTACTATTAAATAAAATGCATCCGTTTTTTGGCACCAAGATCTAACCTTGTTTGGTTTTAATCCCACTTTTGGGTACATTTTGAACCACCCCCCCCAAGTTCTTTCCAGTTAACACACAGAGAGTTAATGTTCTTTACTTTTCTGGGTTTAAATCAGATCATAACAGCATGTATACCTTATTTACTTGGATATATTTTTTTTTTCTGGCAGAACTGTGTGATTTGTATTTCACCCACTTGACGTTTTCAACTTAAAAATCTCCTCCTGTGGGAAGAATGAGAAATTCAACCATTGGTGCAAATGTTTCAACTAAATTGGGATTTTTTTTTTAATCAATGGCAAGAACAATACCCCAGCTAGGCAGCTTATTCTTAATCACCGCATACAGAATTTGTCACCTCGATTTTGAATAGATGTAGATCAACAGCAAGAAGGGAGGCCAAAAAAACATGCTTACCTTTTCTTCACATTTCCTGTTGCAGGCATACTTGCAAACTAAAACAAAAAAAAACCCCAAAATATATGACTAAAAGAGTAAGTGGACTGTCCCCTCCTTTTCTTTACATCAGCTTTCTATAAGACCTGGCCAAACTCAAGTCTGTATCTCTAAAAGTATTTACATACTTCAAAACAAAACTAAACTAAAAGAAAAGATGCATGTTAGTTTCCATCCATTCCTGAAAGACTAGTTAATTACAGCAGTGTTGACAGATTTGTGCATTCTATCAGCTCATGATACCACATGTCTGGTTAAACATCGTGGGCTGAATATCTTGACACTTAAAGCTTCACATATACCAGAGGTGTTACCATTTAAATAGCACAGATAGTAAATTGTTCCCAGTGTAACCTCTGAATCTTAGTCATATCAGCAGGCCCAGAGATATAAGAAAAACAGGTTGACTTCAAACTCACAGGACACTAGTGCTGGCCAGACTGTAATTTCTGATTATGAAATTCAGGTTATACAGTGTTGCAAACATTACTTTCAAGAGGTAAGCACTTTTAAATTCCTTCTTCCTAGAGCAGGATGAATTATAGGATGAATTGTTCCAGCAATCTTCGATTCAGGAAACAGCATTAAGATATAAAGCAGCCAGATGAGCAGTGATGTAACTGTGATGTAAAGCACAATAGCTAGAATGTGACACAAGCTGTTTTTAATTTGATTTTCCATATGCACTTCCTCCTTTACTCTGAAATTTGCTTTAACTCTATGCAGTGTCTATCCTTTGGGTTACCATGAGCTAACCTGTATTTTAAATTCAGGACAAATTTACTTATTCAATCTCCAAGATCAGTAAGCTGCAGAATACCACAGAGGTTTAACTGCAAGATTAACCAGGGCATAACCTCAGACCACTGAAGTTGAAAGCCATGTTTGTTTCTTTGTGCTTTCTGACCCAACAGGAAAGATACAAGTACCAAGGTGTGAGGTCAGCAAATTCTCATACTCATATTCAAGTGCAACAACTCATAAAGCCTTCATGCTCCAATCACTGCTCAGGGGGAAAAAAAGTAAGGCCTACTGACACATCTTCTATTCTACCTTGTACATGTGTCCTGGTTTAGGGCAAATTTGGGAGAAAACCTCCAAAACGGGGCTCCCCCAGAAAGCTCACCCACACATCCCCTCCCCACAACCAGATTAGAAAAAATTTCCTCGGAGAGAAGTGGAAAAAAACCTGTTTATTTAACAGGCAAAGCACTCCCCAGCACAAAAAATGAACAATACCAGATGACAAAACTCATTCACCGCTCTGAAGAGATTACAAATTCAGAAAGTCTCTCCTGTGGGTGCTCGCTCTGTTATTAATCCCACTGGCACTGGGAAAGGCTGCTGCCCAGAGTAGGCCCCCATAGGCCACAAAGTGCAAGCTCTCGGTGCTCCCCAGGTCCCCAGTCCAGAGCAGGTTGGAACAGTTCCAAGAAAAGGGAAAGAAAACCAATCCAGGGAAAACCTTCTCTGCCTCAGCTAGCTAAACTAACTAAAAAGCAAAGGAGGGGCCTGTTCTGCCCCATCCATGCCCAGACAACACAGTCAGCAGAATGTGGAGGAGCAAGTGCAGGCTGATAACAAACTCTGTGCTTCTGCTTCTCCCCGCCTTTGCTCTCAGAGGCAGTCTCGAAGGCACAGAATATAATATCCAGCATAAACAGAACACACGATTGGGGATACAAGCATCATAACATCACCCTAGGACAACATGCTATGTTCATTTATTTCCCCCACATATAAGTTAGAAGCAAGTTCTATGTCCATAGTGCCTTACAGGATCAAGTTTCTTTATTCTCAAAATGTATTAACATTCACACAAATACACTATTAGCATTGATAATGATATATACCACTTAAAAACTCTATCAACCTTAAAGCAAATGGAAGACTTCTCTTAAACCATGAGGAAAAACTACCTTTTCTTGCATGACAGCATAGGGGATAAATGGCTAAATTCGTTAAGTGATTTCACATACCAAAACTGTCTATTTAGTAGAATCCATACTTTACATCAGTATGGTTTATCATCAATGAAGATAGGCAGGGAGACTGAGAGGTGGTCAGAAGCTGTCTTTATTGTGGACTACGTATGCTTATATACTCTTCCAGGAAGGCTAGTAATTTTTTACTACAATGATTGGGTTAATCATCACATAAAGAAACTTACACAGCAACATCTATTGCTTGTAGAAGTCTTGATGCAATCTTCTTTCTTGATTCTACCTTCTTGCTCTGTTCTTGCCAAGGCATCCTGATTATTAAATCTCATACGCGAATCAGGTCCAAAGTACAATGATTAGCTTTAACTTTGCAAAAGGCTAACAAATGCTCTAAAAATATACATATTATCTCTTCATTCTGTAAGCTACTTTGAGATTTCCTCCAAAAACAAAGATAACCACAAATAAAGTAAATTAAAAAATGGTGAATCTATCAGAAATGTCTGATATTACAGACAAGGTCTCATTTACTTTATAGATGCTTAGACCTACATTTCTGTGAGGCAAGAAGAAATATAAAACAGATTTAATTCCATGACAACTTCCATGATTTTGCTACTGGTTCAGGTAAAACCAAATCACAAATATCACCAAAACACAAAACCTCTATTAAAGTTGTTGATAACTAAATGGAAGCATTGATTAATTTTATTTTTTTTTAAGTTTCCATGTACAAGGAAATCAGCATTTTCTGCACTTGTGTAACACAACAGCTCTTACAGTTGTTTCTGGAAACAAATCACTCAAATCAAATGTGAACTTAACCTTGACAGCAACTTCAAGATTGAGTCTTTCAGAAGCTTCAAGAACAACTATGCCAAGCTGGCTAGTAGTAAAATGGAGACTAAGCCATATTTAGTCAATTTACTGCACTTCAAAACAGTTCCTAAACAACAGGGAGAAAAAGGGAGTAAGGGCATCTAAATGAAGATGTGTTAACTCCTGCAAGTTACCAATATTGCTGCCAGGGTAAAGAGAGAAGAATAAGCATAGTGAATCATATTTTTTAGACTTCAGCTCCAAAGGCTTTGTAAAATGAAAATTCTGCTTCTTACATTCTTGTGTGTAAGAAGCGAAAACCATTAGCAATGTTTTTACAAAGTAAGAAACAACTGCTGTAAACGAACCGTAGAATGATTTATGCTTTACCAGGACAACCTTTTCTCTGTCTGGTAAGGGCTCTGCACCTTGACACATTTAAGCATTTAATGGACTTATGTTATGGCAAGATGTTTCATATATTCCATCACACTGCACATGTAGTGAATATGGCTGGTTTATAAAGACAACCATGCACTTAACCACAACTTTTATCAAGTGATTCTCTGTGATAGGTTTTTGTGTGTTTGTTTATAAACCCCACCATGTATGGCAAGGGTAGAAAGAAGATAATTCAGGAATACTCTTGGGGTAGAAACTTGCATATAAATAGAGAATCAAAGAGATGTAACCCTTTTTAATGCCTTTCTGATCCCTAAGAAAAATTACTTGTTCCAAAAACATATACCTAACAGGCCTGGATATTCATTTTTAACTTCCTGGTAACAAAATAAACTGGGATGCTAAATCAAAGGCGTAGATGTTTGAAAGATACTTTCTTTCCCTCAGCATCTCCAATTCAGCAAAACAGACACATGCTATTAAAGATAGATTTTGAAAGTAATAGCAGAGTCCTTGAAAATTCAGAACAGAATGTAATCTAAACCAAGCATATAAAAAGATTTGTGTAGTCAAGACTTAAGTTTTATAGTTCCCAACTACAGACTTCTCTCTTAATACCAGGACAGGTAGGTATCAGAGGGTAATAGAATCTGTAGAGCCCAGCTATTTTAATATGTAGGCTAGTGATACTGCTACTGACCAACAGCTCACACCTGCAGGAAATATCCTGCACAAAATATTAGGCCTGTCATTGGCTCTGAAGAAAATTTGTTTTCTTTTTGTTAATATAACTTGATTTGGTTTCTGAAAATGCAAATTACAGCCACCACAACAAAGTCTCACTGGGGCACAGAAGGAGAAGAGGCTCACCACAACAAAATCTCACTGGGGCACAGAAGGAGAAGAGGCTATTTTTGACCAAAATCTCCCAAATGGCTACTGGCTACAGCAAACCAGTCTGGTTGAAATGGCATTGTGGATGAAATGTGACTACAAGTGCAGTTTGCCAGCTATTTTTATTTCAACAAATGTTTAATAATGTTGTGACCAGATTATGAGAAAAAAAACTCACACCACCACACTTTTCTGCTGATCTGTTCCCACCAACTTTGCAACAATTCAACTCAAGAAAAAAATCAAAAGGAAAGCAGCATGAAAATCAGACACACAGAAATTAAGTACAGCATTAAAAATACGTTGGTATGCAATTTCGTGTGAGGCAGTTTTGTGCCTGCAGCCCACTTTGTGTAGAGGGTGGGATAGGTGTAGCCTAGCTGAACATATTAGTCATTGGATGCAAAAGTAAACACTTCTATTTTTAAGAAGTTACCAAAGCCACATGCCAAAGGTATCACTACTATAACAGCCACATTACAGCAACAACATCTGCTAGTGCATTTCCCGAGCTTCAAATACTATCTTTCATTTACTTTTGTTCTTTTCCTCATATTCAGCCAACCACTGTCTCCTCACCTGAGTATTGCTCCCACTACTTCATGACAGTGACATTGTTTTTGAAGATGAAGGCTGTAGTGGTATTGGTTTGCCGATCTGAGTTTCCCAGTCAACGCACCAATATACCTAGTGGGTTTAGTGCTGGTCAAATGGCAGTGTACCCACTAGAAATTATTTACTCATTTCTTGCTGTGAAATGTGGATTAGGAGGAGGAGAGCAAAACTTTAAAGTTCAAAACTTTAAAGAGTATAAAGAAAACTTTACTAACAGAATTACAGAAAAGTTATAAGAAAATCAGAATAAACCTTCAGAACACTTCTCCCCCCACATCCTCTTTTCTTTCCCACCAAACGTAAAGAGACAAAACTTGCAATTTTCAGTCAGTTTACGACCTCTAAAATAATCTTTCTTCAGTCCGCTTAGGAGAGGAGTCACTCCTGCCATGCTATGGAGACTTCTCCACAACAGTTCTCTCAGGAGTCTTGGCTTCCATGTCACAGCCAATCAGCTGCCTGGGTAAGGAAAATCAATTCCCAGTGTGAAAGTCCCTCCCATGTCTTTCTGTTTTAATGGGCCATGTCAACTTAGAGGGTACTATTTTAAGGATGAGCTGTTTTAGCATAAAAACAAAAGTTCTCTTCTTTTATCTCTGGGAACAAGGTTTTTCTTCTTCGATCCCTGGGGCAAAGTTTCTCATCTCTCTCATCTCTCTCTGTTCAAGTTTCTCATTGAATTAGAGCTTTTCAGCATCCACACACTCCAGCATGAGTGCCCCTTCTTCATGGGCTGCAAGTGAATGCTGCATCTCCCCATGTGCTTCACGAATTACAGGGAAAAAACAAAATCTGATATACAAAAAAATATATCTTCATCATAGCCTCAGAAAAGAATTTCAGTCCAAGACTAAGGCATCTCCCCAATCTCCTCCCATCTAGAATTTGATTTGCTTCTTTACTGACCTCAGTGTCTCATGTTGTTTTCCCTACATGTCTTCACCTTTTCCTCTTCCTGATTCGGGGGAGTATTGGTGTTCGTAGGTTCATTTGTTCTCTTTATCAACTGAAACATTTTTATAGAGTTTTCTGGCACTCAAAGGTTGATCTTATCCAGGCTCTGCATCAGGGAAATTGATGTGTCTTTTGCTGCTATTGATGTGGTCTCCACCGACACCGTGAGAGCCTTGGCAGCTGCCAGCTTTACTTAACACTTTTCCTTCACTCCGAGCACCAAAACCAAGAAAAGCTGCTGCTGCCGGTTTTGTCTTTCTGTCCACAGTATGTCTTGCTAAAAGCAGCTAAACAAACAAAGTCCATTATGAGCCATGCCGAGGCAACCATGGCTGTGCCCCTTTGTCTTGGTCGATTTCATCTGCACAGTCTCAGCCATGTGGCCCCTCCCAATCCAGGCTGCTGGCAGCCACAGAGCCACCCCAGATCTGGCCACTCCTGGCCTCAGGGCTGCACCCAGCGCCCACCGCGGGGCCACTCCCAGTGCTGGTCCCCACTGCATGATTGCTCCTGATGCCAATATAGTTTCCGGCCGGCATGGCGCAGCAGCGCCAGTAGAACAAAGGACTAGGGGGCTTTGCTGGGAAGGGGCCCCAGTAGGCCGCTGGGATGGGGCCCAACAGGCTCCTCAGTGAGGGGCTCAGCAGCCCATGCACCACCCCTCAGAGGGCAGAAATCTCAGCTGCGCGGCGGGAAAAGCCGACCTAGCCACACGGTGCCACCCCAGCCCAGCCATGCAGGCCAGGCGATGGCGGCCCAGCCCAGCCTAGTCCAGCCCTGCCCAACCTGGCCACACAGGGCCAGGTCAGCCAGCTACCTCCTCAAAAGCCAGAAGCCAAGAAAGCTTTCCCTGGCTTTGTTAGTTTTTAAATGTGCTTTTCCACAGAGGCGTATTCAACTCTTTTAAGTAGTTTAACCAGATATCAATCTTCAAACCTAGCCAGATGATTGGCTCTTCAAAACTAGCCAGCTCATTGGCTCCACCAGTTTCCCCACAGGGAACCACCTCCCCCAACTGAAAACATATGGTTTTCCTTAAATCTTTACAAGGCTAAGAGACAGTTATGGGAAATTTGTGCAGAACTTCAGCATTTTCTTGGGGGGCGGAGGGGGGGAGCGATACAGTGTTGTGAATGAGCCTTCCCACAGATGAAATATTTCCACTCCTGTTGCCAACAAAAGTAGTGGAAAATCTTTATAAAGAGAAAAATATTTTGGCACTACAGCTGCAATAGCATGTCCTTTCTTTTCCTTTACTACCACCTTCTTCCTGTCCTGCAGAAAAATCTTCATCACAAAAAGTTTACAAAGGTAGAACAGTAGCAACAATGAAAATGTATTAACATTTTAAAAAATACTGTTAATTTCTCCAGTCTTTTTAAGGTACACTTGCCAATCAATTAGGAAATTGATAAACCTTACTCCAGTTTAGAAACAAAGGTAATTTTTAGACCTCCTTCCTCCAGCTAAAAAGATAACCCCATGTTGCAACATGGGGTTTGTTCATCCACAAAACCATTTCAACCAGACTGTGGATTACTGTAGACAGCAACCCACATGAAACCCAAAAAATGGCTGGACTGTCTCCAGGTTTTCTTCTATCTTCAGCTGCAGACAGTATAAGATCTCAAGAGCTTGCATGTCTGTGATGGATCTTGAAAACATATCCTGCATAAATTATGCTAAGAGCACGGATCAAAGAAAAATAAGAAGAGATCAGCTTAAAGCTCCAAAGTAAGTAAGAAGGCAGATGTTGCTAGATTATGTGGGTAAAACATTATGGGCCTAGAAGTTCTGATTCACAGTTGTTCTTAAAGCTCATTAAAAAAAATATAAGTGACAAAGACCACCACCAGATGAAAATATAATACAGCTATGAAAAGAAAACCATCAATATGATCTGAATATTATCAATATGATATGCTGTCTTGGTTTGAAAAGACAGGTGTCCTCTAAGGAAAGCAGGAGCTGCTCCTGAAATGGAAAACGCCAATGCTCTCCCCTCCAAATTATTATAATTTTGAAATCTAGGGGCTCTCAGGTAAAGATATGGGAGTAGGAATAACAGTTCTTTATCAGGAAAAAATAAAAATTAAAAGAAAAATAAAAATGCAGTAATACAAAACAACACTAACAGAGTCAGAATATGACCTGAGAGTCAGAATATGTTGGTCAGGGTGTGGGTAGCAGTCTGATTAAATGGTGGCTGCAGTCCTCCTGCAGTGATAGATGTGGTTCTGTTGAAGCAGTGATCATGTTAGGAGGGTGCTGTTTTCCTCTGAAGGCCCAGTGGTGGTGTAGGTAGGCTTAGTCTTCCTCTGGGAATCCAGTGGAAAAGGCTGACTGTGGTGTTTCAAATCTCAGATTATATTCAGGTAGGAATGCCTGGCTCCTCCCCCTGGGTGGAGCATCTCACAATGTGATGATGTAATTTTATTAGTCATGCAGTGAGACTTAATGGCCCATTAACAGAAGATATTTTCCAGAGGGAGGATTGGTTGTGGAAGAGATAAAAAACTGCCCCACCTGGTTTTAAGTGGTGGCCCAATTGACAGAAGATAACTGCCCCACCTCTAACAGATGGCAATAGAATACACACCCCCAGCCACATCTTGCATTTCCAACCTAAGACATATGCTTATATAATCAATATGTTATGCTTGTAGCCTGCCTCGGTCTTGAAGCTTTCTTCATTTACCAAAACAAACTCTTCAGTATTAAAACAATTTCCTTCACCCCACCTTTTCTTTAAATAATATTTTATCTTCCTATACATTATTTCCGTCTCCCATTGTAGTTGTTCCCCTGGCCCCACCCTTTGTTCTGAAGCTAATTAGAAGGGTGAAGTTGTTTTTGAAATGCAACAATATTTACTTTGAGGTTCCTCTCCTCACATAGCATAGGAAGTTTGTCACATTCACTCTAAAGATACTAGCATTTCATTTCAGATTTTCCCAATAGAGCAGATAATTCTAATTTCCAATTACCCTTAGGAATTTTATGTTTCCTTCAAGTGGGCTAAGCTTATAAAATTGCAGGAATATCAGATGAAATAGCCAATAGTCATTGGCTTTGCTGGCAAAAACTGTGGGGTGAGGGATCAAATTTACTTTTTATTTAATTATTTATTGGCCATAATAAAGAGAAGTTGCAGCTTTTTAGAAACCTTAGGAGCACTAAGGTTAAACGTAAGGTTTAAACATTAACTTTAAATTAAATAATCACAGATCAAATTCTGGTGTCATTAAGTTGGTGCTTCTGAGGTAAACAAATACAGAACTCAGGTTCTACAGACAATTTTCTGAAACATCATGTAACAGCTGTGAACATTAAACATTCCACAGAGGTCTTTGCCTTGTGCATTTTTTATTTTTAAGTTAGTAGGAACTTACCTTAGAGATTTCTGCCAAAATTCCTCCCCTCTCCCCGAGTTCTTACTAAGGTACCAATATTCCATCAAAGGATGCCAATTTTACTCTCTCTCTCAGCTACAGAGTGGGTGTGTTCAGCCAGAATGCTTATGTACCAGTTGCGTAATGACTGTTGATTACAGTGGCTTCTTTTGTATCTCTATATGCTCCAGTAAGTCTGTAACCATCATTCCCTTTCATGTCTGTGCTGTTGTCATGCACATAACTTCCATGGTGTGCACAATTTCCATGTCTCACTAGCTAAGCTCTGCACTGAAATATTAATGCATATCTTGAAGAATTGTGTTAGAGTACATTTTACTAATCCAGTGGAACTTGCTATTTACTGTGTGCAGCTTTTATCTAGAGAAGAGGGGCTGACAATCCCAAGCTTTCAATGCCACAGATGGGCTGCAGTCCATATTTCTTTCTTCACTCTCCTCCTTTCTAGGACAGCACACTCCGTGTCACTCATATCCAGGTCAACATCCACCCATTTCTGAGGGGTCACTAAAAAGACTTCTCTGCTTCAATTAACACAGTCTCACTTGGACATCGTCACAAACAAGACTGAAAGTCAAATTAAATTTTACAGCAATAGCTTGGGTCCCTACCTAACTCAGCCTTGCTTGGGCAATTTTCTAATCTCTCTTCCTTAGAGTTCACCAGAGCTGTTAAGTTATTCATCTGCTCTAGGGACGACAACAACAGACCATGCCATTTGGTCCTATAAGCTGCATATCCTACTTTAAATTTGGAGGTAATTAGTAGTTAATTGCTTTGGAAAATAGTATGGTTGTCTGGTTTGTTTTCTGCTATTTCTTGGTGAGTCTAAGCCATACATACAAGAGATTCAAAGCCATCTTAAAACAGTCCTGCAGAAGACAATCTGATCTGCTGGATCAGTCCTCAAGAAAACATGTAAGTGTACAAACACCACACAGAGCGCAAATAGTGATATGATGAAAATCCCCTTCAATTTGATGACAATCTTTTCATTCTCTCAAAGATTTCCCGTGTTATAACATCAACATGAGTTGATGGGTATGCCTGTTGGCATAATTAATGATCTTATGGGTAATCAACCAATGTCCATTGCCATAATTAACTAGAAGGTGGGTTAGTTGTGTTGAAGTTACAGTGTGTGTATATATATGTGTATATATATATATATATATACACACATAAATATTAGATAGATAGCTAGACAGATAGATAGATACATAGATACATCTCATACTACACCCATGTAAGCACCTTGCAGAATCTTAATTCACAAGGATCACTCAATGGAAATCAGACTGACACAAATACTCGTACCTCACTGCACTCTTTGCCATTTAGAGCCATCTGTAATGCCACTATCCCAAGCAGGATACAAATTCTAGTATTCTAGTTTGTCAATTCAAATTCAATTTCAAGCTTTCTAGCTTGTTGTCAGGACTGTAACAAGAGACATGCTTTGCACATTATGAAGATGCTCATAAGTTATTACTGGTCTTAACACTTACTGAAAAACAGAGTATATAAAACCACCTGCAACATAATAATATAAAATTACATACGCATATATTTACACACACAGTGCGCCCAAACAATCTGTCATGTCCATATGAGTCTTAATATAAAAATGTATTTTGACTTGCCATGAATTTGAAAAGCAATGAATTTGATTAAATACAGAAGGCTTTTTCAATTGAGTAACACCAACTAACCCAAAAGTGAGATATTAAGTGGATCACTAGACAACCACAAGCACAGTCACAAACAAGTAGGTGAATTTCAAAGAAAAATATCAAACCTCTTAAAGAAGAAAAATTGTTCCAATTGTCTTCAAATCTTGATCTACGGTCTGTAAGCATGTGAAAGCACTTGATTAAACAGATATTGTAATTTGATGAGAACATAGTTTCTATCATTAACCAGCTCAATGAAATAGTCCTGGACTTATTTACTATAAGCCGATTAACAAATGAATGAAACAAATGTTAATACAATTTACAATTTACATTTAAAAATGTATAATATCTTACAAATAAGACAAGAAGATGAATTGTATTCTTTATTACACTCAGCTTGCACACAGTATCATGGTAAGCATTTCTCTGCTCACAATAGTTAACAGCACATACCAATATAATGTGGCACCTCTAGCTAACACTTATACATGTTTTAAAGTAAGAAAGTACCAAAGGAAGAAAGCAAAACTCAAATATAGGTAAAGCATCATGGAAAAAGGTTTCAAGAAAAAAAAACCTAAGACAGGAGAACTAAAATTCTACAAGAACTCCTATTTGCATCACTCCAACATATGTATTTCCAAAACAAACACATTCATAGCTACATTAGATGAACAAAAAGACACTCAATTCATTCAAAGAACCACTAATTGCTTTAAGTTCAAAAATTAGTTTATGGAATGCTTTGTATTGCATGTAAAGCCTCACTAGCAGCTAAACCTAAACTAGGTAACTTAACTATCAACTGGAGATGAGGGGAATTTAATCAAAAGACATCTGTACAGTGCTTCAACTTTTCACATATATTTCACCCATCACATCAATGTTCTAAGAGCTGTGAAATTATACTTTCTGATTTAAAATTACTCAAATCTCCCAAATCTGGTCTCCAGTTTTTTTTCCTTGCCAGGAAGTCTAGAGATTCAGGAGGTTCAGAGCTCTCTGTTCTACACTAAAAATTATTCAATCACAACACAACAAAGATAAATAATAATTTTTAAAAGGAAACGAAAATAAAAGAAAATTTTAACATCTATTTTATATATATAAAATATAACGTAAAAATAATAAAATAGAAATCCACTTGTAAAGACAGAAATTACATCCTTTTGACAGCTTGTTTACTGTTAGAACCCTGTTGCACAGGGAATATTTCTCTGTCTGTCCTGAGAAGTCCTGATCCCCAGGAGAATACTGCTTTTAACCTTCATCCATGGAGAAAGCTTCCAAGACTTTGGGATTATTTGAAATCTACAAGTGTGTGAAATAGATAGTAGTATAGTTTATCACAGAGTGAAAAACTTGGAGCTTTGGGTTTTTAGTATGGAGGTAGACAGAAGACAAGATGGAGGATTTTGGGCGTTGTCTGATTGCTTTCTTGTTCTTCATCTGCTCCATTTTCTGCAGTATAGAATATTAATCCCGATGTTTCCGGGTGTGTCGTGCCTGGTTTGTCTAGCTCTTGCTGCTGGACCAAAGGCGGCAGCTGTGGTGTTTCACCCCAGAGATACCTTTGGCCGGCTGGATGCTGCAGCTAGGCACTCGGAACAAATCCAGGCAAAGTAGGAACTCAGTTTACCTCTGGTGGAAAAGGTTCAGGCGACGGTGAAAAGAAAAGAGCGGATTCTATCGTAGAGTCTTAATCCAGAGTTTTATTTTAGGATGGTAGACCTCTGAACGCGGTAACAGCTCGCAATAGAACGCCAGGCCACATGGTCTCGTGTCCTTTTAAGCCCCAGGGACAGGGGGAGGGGAAGGGACAGGTGAGGGCCAACCAGGTGGGAGGAGGGGAAGGCTCAACGGATATAGACGCTTGGACAGGCCAATGAGCCCAGACCTGAAGGGCATCTTTTGAACTTCTGCCAACCACACTACGCCTCTGCTGGAATGTTAAGATTGATGGACAGCTCTCAGCAGGAGGGCAAAAGCGGGAGGGGGAAGGTTGGCACACCTGAGAGGTTGGGATAGGTGAAACAGGAAATCACACTGCAACACTGCAGTGTTGGTAGCACAGAGTGATTGGTTAGAAAGAACCGCAATGCAGATGTTGCATTAACAGACAAATAATTAGTTATTGGTAGAAAGATAGAAATAAACTACATTCTAAGAGTTAATTGGACAAGATAGCTTTAAAAGACCTTGAACCGGTGTGCCTTGTGACTTTTGGTGCCTTCTCTTTGTATGCTAAGTCTGAGATGTAGACAGTGTGCTGAACCTTTGAAAAGAAAAAAATAAACTGCAACCTGAAGACCAAAAAAACCAAAAGTCCCATTCATCTGTCAATACTGGCACAGAATATTTAGGGGTCTCCCCATCAGGGGGACCCTCGGGGGTGGGGGTTTCTACATTTACAAATAAGGTAAAATAGTGAACATTCAACATTTAGGGTAAGCAGCTTTAAAAAAATCAAAAGGCTCCTGTAACTCTAGTGGCCTTTTGCTAACCATGTAAATGTGCAAGATTATTATGTATTATTTGCTTAGCCGTGAATTAAATCATACTGTACTTCAGGGAAAATCAAACCAGAACATTCAAGTTTGAGGTAGTGCTGAAGAGACACTGGGAGTTGTGCAGTCCTGGGCATACTGCAATATATGCAGGTACTGTCAAAATCAATCCACAGCTTTTTGTCCTTACTTCATAATAAGAATCTGTATCAAAGACAAACATGCTTACCATGCAGAAGAAGAGCGAGGAGCTTCCCCTCCTTCAACTCTCTTTCCTTTCTGACACTGCTTTTGTAAAAAAACTGTAACTGAGAATGCTTTACTGGGACAGAATGAAGTATGAAAGGATAAAGGGACACCATTCAAAGGCACCTTTCATTCAAACGTTCATTGTTCACAGTAAGTTTTTACGCACCACATTTACAAGACACACCCCCAAAATGACTACCACATACGACTAAAAACCTACACAACACTCACTCACAGCTTTTTTATCCAAAACTGACTTTGATATAGACACAGATGTATCATAGACATGAATGTATTTGAATGGGGAGTGTGTTGGAAGGAAGTGGCATTTAAAAGACACATCAATATGGCCCTTTAGGACATGGTTTAGTGTTATACTTGGACGTGATGGGCTAGCACTTGGACACAATGATGTCAGAGGTCTTTACCAGTCTAAATCATTCTATGAATCAAAGTTCTGATTCTCTCCTGATACAGTACTTTTTACACTGAAGCTGATCAAGAGGGTCTTTAGGCAGTTCCTTCACTAAACAGTCTTCCTTCCAAAAAATTTCTGCTAATTTGAAAACAACTAAATTCTAAGAACTTTGGAATCAACCTCCAGAAGGACAGACTAATTTTTTTTTTTAATGCATACATAATTACCATTCCTATGATGCTAGCTATAATGCTGAATATATAGCTTTTCTATGGTGCAGTCTGTACCATAGCTCCAAAAATGGCCACATTCCTTCCACATCCTCTCACACTTCCCTCTCAAACCCTCAGAGGGATCCTAATGTGTCTGAAGAATATGGAAGGGTGGAGATGGGAGAAGGAGATTCAACTAGAACCTGAAGTTGGTGCAAACACCTCTAACTGAAAGCAGCAACCACTTTTTAGATGAACAGACAATAACATTCTCATTCTGGGAAGTAAACCATGCATAAAGCAAGTAAAGAAACTGTTTGATTAATGTAGAATAACAGGAGTCAAACATTAACCAGGCGGAACCAGGGGATCAAAAGCCCTATCCCTGGATAACCTGCAGAAAAGACATATTAAGCTTTCCCAATTTTATCACAGGTATCCCCATGGAGAAGATGAAAGGATGGGCAATTCTACAAGGGAGAAGAGTGAGGGAACACACCAGTAAGGTGCAGGCAGGAATGCCGCGGGCAGAAAGTCTCTAGTCTGTGTTATCCAGGAGATCTTTATTCTTTCAGTGAGTGATTAGACTGAAGGACTAAGGATTAGACAGAGCATAATGCAAATAGAAAAATTAAAGGAAACAGACAACTGCTCTTGTGATTTTTTTTGCAAATTAACATAGAATATCCTTCATGCCTCAGAGAGCAAGGGTCACACACTTCCTCATTTGTAGACTGAATTCCAGAGCCAAGTGTTATCCACCATGCAAATGTCACTCATATGTCCCCTCAAGATCCTCGGCAGGCACTGCCTTATTCTGTCTGAATAGCATAGTAGTAAAAGCACATGATTATACAAGTCCAATTACCTACTACAGAACCCTATTCCCTGACAGTAGCAGGGAACCTAACTGTACAAAGGAAGGAAATAAACCAAAGGTAACTTAGTCCGAGGGGAATTACCAGAAACATGTATTCCTAGAAACTTTAACATTAATATAAAACTAATTTTCTTAACAAAGCAAGAAAGTAAAAACCACATCATATATTACTCACCTCTGTAGGAAATTCCTTGGCTATCAATGACTTGTTTGCAGAATCCACAGATACTGGATTTCTTAAAAGACTTATTTTTGAAGGTGTGAGACCTTGAAGCTGTTTCTTGATGCTGGAAGCAAGGAGAATAACAACAGACCTTCATTCAGCTTTTGAGTCAGAATTTTAAGGGAAATATAAATAATTTTAAAATAAAAATAACAGTGGTGTTATATATAGTGGTGTATATATATAAAATAATTTAACAGTATACTTTTGTATATAATACAATTTAACAGTAATGTTATATTTAGCAGTATAATAGTAGTAACATGAAAGTGCTCTCAGTCGCTCTCTCATCCTTGCTCTTCAACTCTCAAGTGTGGGAGACAACAAAATGTGAGGAATCTCTTCCATATCAGCACATGGCCACTGCAATTAATTTTTTATCATAATTTCACAATTCCCTCTATAACTTATCTTTTAAGTGGAAATGCACAATAATGTCTATGATATGACCAACAGTCTTCTGACCTAAGGTCTTATCTACATAAAAACTAGCATTGGTTCAGTTTAAACTGATTAAAAATATCATTAGTACTGCCCTATCACAGCAGCCAATTTAACCAAAGCCTTAAAACCCCTTTGTCTCTTTCCTGTACAACAAACATACACTAGTTTAAAGTAGCACTATTTCCACAGTAGCTGAAATATCATATCGTAATATAATGCAATTATTACATTTCTAACTGGGGACAGAATTCAAAAAGTCAATACCATATTTGTAACATGTATTTTATGGCTTCTATAACTTAGGAAACATTTAGGTAGAAAAACAGAGAAGGCTACCAAAAGCCTTTGACAGCTGTTATCTTTTTTACAAGGTGCAGAACAACATTCATATTCATTGGCAGACTTTTTGGAAATATCAGTCACCTATTCAGAAATAAATGTACATGTCACCAGACCATGAAAACCTCCCAGCACTTTTCACGTTTCTTCATTTTCATTTCACATTTGCACCTTACTGCCCTTAAAATACTGCAAACAAGTGTGCATTCAACACTAACACCTGTGCTGAGCTTTAGCCTCACAAGTGTCTAGAAGCAGAAAGCTGTCCCATGGCTGTACCATTGTAACACCAGACTTCCACCCGTATGTTGGTTGAGAGAGTTTCCCAGCATGGCGCAATGCCTAAGGTAACATGATAAAGAGGTATCACAAGATTTCTTTCTGGCTTTAAGCAACTTACCATGGCTCTAGGTGAAAGGCTCATTGACTCCAAAAATAACTTCAACACAACTACATGACAGGCACAACAACAGTAATAAAATCAATTACACTTTTCACATACAGCCTCCACATGGGCCTATCCAAAACTCCACAGAAGCCCCGAGGAGCAGAGATTGCAACAACTGACCACACTGAGCAGTGTGGGGGCTCAGAGGCTATCCCCACTGGGGGTTCACAGTCAGCTTGATCTTAAGAATAGCTTCAGGAAATATTATTGGTCTTACCCACAGTGCAAAGCCAAGATAATTCACTTACATCCATAAACAATAAATTAGAGACTACAGGAATAAACTTTCAGGAAAATCTTTCCCATGATAAGGTATATTAATCAGAAGAAATTAGTGAGAGAAATAACCTACTAGTCTACATCCTTGGAAGTCTAGAAGAGAAGTTGAAACATTTGAGAAATAAAACTGAATTGTATACAGTGCTTAATAATGTATTGGGTTTGCATGGCCAGGTTTTGGTGGGCAGGGTGACTACAGCAGTGGCTTCTATGAGAAATTGATAGAAGTTTCCTCCATTTCCAGCACAGCCAATACCAGCCAGCTCCAAGACAGCCACTGCTGGTCAAGGCTGGACCAATCAGAAATGGTTTGTAATGCCTTTATGATAACATTTTTAAGAAGAAAAAAGTTATTGTGCAGATATAATTTTGGCCAGAGAAGAGCAGGGTGAGAATGCGTAAGAGGAACCACTCTGCAAACACCAAGGTCAGTAGAGACGGAGGGGGCGGAGGTGCTCCAAGCATGGGAGCTGAGTTCCTCTGCAGTCTGTGGTAAAGACCATGGTGAAGCAGCTGTACCTCTGCAGGCCACGGAGGAACACAGGGGTGTAGAAATCCACCTGCAGCCCATGGAGGAGACCCACGCTGGAGCAGGTAGATGCCTGAGAGGAGGCTGTAAACCTATGAGAGGCCTGTGCTAGAACAGACTGCTGGCAGGGACCTGCAGACCCTTGCAGAGGAAGGAGCAGGGAGCAGGTTTCCTAGTAAGACTTGTGATACTATGGAGGACCCACACTGGGGCAGGCTGTTCTCAAAGGACCTGTGGAACAGTGACCCACATTGCAGCAGTTTATGCAGAACCGCAGCCTATGGGATTGATTCATTTTGGTGAAGTTTGTGGAGCACCGCCTTCCATAGGAGGGACCTCATGCTGGAGGCAGGGGAAACTCCTCTCCCTGAGCAGCAGCAGAAACAACTCATCAATTGATGTGCATCCCCATTCCCCATCTCCCTGCACCGCTGGGGGGGAGGAGGTAGAGCTGGGGAAAACGTAGGGGTGGGGAAAGGTATTTTTAAGGTCTAATTTAATTTTTCATTAGCCTGCTCTCATTTTGTTAACAACAAATTCAATTAATATCTCTAATGTGAGCCTAGTTTGCCCACAATGGCATTTGGTGAGTCACCTGGCTCTGTCCTTATCTCAACTCTTGAGCCCTTCCCTGTCCAGTAGCAGAGAAAAGTGATAGAGAAGCTTTGGTGAGTGCCTGTCATCCAGTCAGGATCAACCCACTATAGTCTTTTTGGTGCCAGAACTCAGGAAGGGGCCTGCTGTGGTTTAAGCCCAGATGGAAATTAACAGCTGCTGAGTCAGCTCCCCTCTTTCTTCCCCCTCCACCCCGCATGGAATGTTAAACTTGTACATTGAGATAAGAACAATTTATTATTAATTATTATTGTATTGTACTTAATTTTCAATGGTAAATAATAATGATAATAAAAAGGAAACAGTAAGCGATGCACAATGCAATTGCTCACTACCTGCTGACTGATGCCAGACCACCTCCTCCTGAATGCAGACTGGCCACCCTTTCAGTAATTCATCCCAGTTTATATATATATAGGGCATGATGTTTTATGGTGTGGCATATCTATTTGGTCAGCTCAGGTCACCTGTCCCATCTACACTCCCTCCCAGATTGTTTTGCTCGCCTTCTCACCAGCAGAGCGTGAGACAAGGAGGAGAAAAAAGTTTTTGACTTAGTTATAAACACAACTTGGCAAAACACAAAACATCAGTTTGTTACCAACACCATTTCATTCCAAATCCAACACAGCACTGTAACAGCTACTGAGAAGAAATTAACTCTACCCTAGCTAAAACCAGGGTAATTAGACACTTTGATCACTCTTTGTAGAAATCAAAGGCACAAATTCCCCTGTATGACATTTGCAGCATGTTACTTCAGGTTAAATTGGATGATGGTGTCAGAAGTATGATTAATATCAAAAATAAACAATAAAGAAAAAGAATAGCTGAACTCCAGAATTACATAGGAACATAGCTGATGGCAAACAGATCAAAGTTTATTGTTTTGAAAAATCTCTGTCATGACTGGGTTTTTTGCCTTTGAAACTACAGGAGATGCTTTTAAGGAGACAGGGGTCTAGGAGGAAGAAAAAATGCCATTACACGCAGGTTACTTCTCTAATCCAAGACAAGGAGGTTCTGTACTGGGTTTGGGCATTTTTCGCAAAGAGCTGGGAGTCCCTCATTTCCATAGCCTCTCCTACATATATATTTTAAAAAGAGAGAAAAAAAGGGGGGGAAAAAAGCGATCTCCACTGGTTGCTGCAGTTTCTCTTTGTAAACTTCTAAACAAAAAATCCACAATTCTCATTTTAGATTTATCTTCCCTTCTTCCCTACAAAGTTCTACTTTTGGGACATGTCTGTGATGCTCTCTAAAAATGAGCTTAGCAGAACTTGCACTATTGAAGAAATTAATGGATAAACTTCACTGTAAATTTATTCTGTTGCTAGGCCTGCTTCTCCTTATTTCCTACCTAACAAACACTTCTTCGCAAACCCTGGCACCTGCACTCTTACAAAGAAAGACAATTACCATAACTCACAGTTTATATACTGAAGTTTAGTTTAAGAAGGTCTTGACATTAGTTGATCAACTAGTCAACCTGTCCATTTAATTTATAACATAAACATCAAATGCAATTTTTCTCTGTGGTATTTAGGAAATATTCTGCACTGCAGTCTTGGCATTTGTATTTTAACATGTGCATGTTTTGTTCCCTGTTGTTCATTTTAGGCCACTGTGGGCTCTCCAAGCAATTCAGTACCCACAACTTACAGTCTCCTTATACAAGAACTCATCATAACCTACTCTGAAATCTACAGAAGCCTAGACAAAGTTTTTTTTGTTGTCACCTGGTAAAGCTTTAGTGGAGAATCACAAAGAAAGACATCAAGGAAAAAGAAAGAAAAATATATAAAAAGAAGGGGGGCCGGGGGGGGACAGAGTAGGGGGAGGGGAAGGGAACTGAAGGTAAGGCAAAGCAAATACACCAAACAGTAAGCAATGCTGCTTTCATGAGGCTCAAGATTGGAATCCAAAGTACTCATAATTGTTAGGAGCAAAAACTGGAAGAAAACAATGCAGAACCACAGGCTCCAGACTCAGGTTTTGCCGAAAGAAAAGGCTGTAATTACATGTGGTCTCAATTGATAGCATTATAACAATTACTCTGGAAGTATTTTGCTATGTTGCGCTCCCTTTGGCACGCAGAAATCTAATGAAGCTGGAAATCTGTCCCAGGCTTACATCAATGTAACTTTGAGAACTGTGTAAAAACTTACAGATGCATCCTTAGCTGTCCTCATCAGCTGATGAATTTCAAATACTACTAATGACAGAGCAATTTCATTAGGTAGCTACCGGCTAAACATTATCAGATACAAAATTCACAGCAACTCTGTCAAAGGCAGTTTACACAAAAAACTCTCAAGACTGAAATTAAGCCAATATAGAATAAAACAGTCAAAATCCACAACTTTGTTTTTGGCAATACCAGTGCAGCAATTCCTTCTTAACAGAGACTTAGCACTGGTTCATTACACCCATGGAGTAGGTATTCCTAATATTATTCCCAAATATCATATCACAACATAACAGTTAATGTTTCAATGAATAACAGACCTTAGCAACATTAGTTTATTTCAGCTTCATGTTTCCAACATGCAAACTGCAACTGTAATAACAGTTCATTCTTTAAAGAGGCAGTCAGAGGGTTTAGATTATTTTATTAAATAATCAAGGAAATATTTTTAAATTAAACCTTTTCAAATAATCTTCACAAAAACTATATAACTATAGTTATATTCACACACATACATGCTCCATTAAAAACAAACCAAAAAAAGGCACTTAGCTGAACAGAATTGGTTCCCTAAAAAGTCATCCAGGCAGTGACTAATTTATACTTATGAGAAAATTTTCAAAAACCTAATCAAAAATGATTAGACTTTTGAAATGAATTAATTTATTTCAGGTGTTTCTCTGTATTGATGAGATAGAGAAATAATGTGCAAACAGGTTTTGGCTATCTCCAAAACTTGTAAAAATCCATGTCACATTCCAGCTAAAAGAAAATTATAAATATACATAAAAAGCCCTATTAACTCTCCCTATGGCAGACTCTAGTCCTACTGAATTTTACATGGCCTCTTAGCATAACTGCAGAATCATATTAAAAAAATATGTTTTGTTCACTTCCCACCTGTGGTCATACAAATTCCTTTTCCTTATCCTCTAACTTACCAACCTATACTGCAATTTCCTAGGACTCTCCTTGTGCATTCTTCTACTCTCCAAGGTAGCTTTAAATCCACTGAATTATATAATGGTTACAACTATTATTTTAAATACATGGAGGGAGGGGCTAGCAATGTATTATTAGCAGAATCGGTATTCCACCACCTTTCATAGGCTAAAGAAATGTCCATAGATGTTTCCAAAAGAAAGGTTCAGACAAGAGATGACTGAAAGAAGTCTTCATGAAAAGTCTCAGCCCCAGTACAAAAAACGAAACCTTTGCAAAACTAAGCTATATAAATAAACCATATTACTAACAGAAAAACAGCACACCAAACAGAGGAATGTCATCTCTCAGCCCTTTCTGTTAAGTTTGCTCATTGTTACTTCTCCACTTCCTCTCTTCCTTCTTACTTGAATGCACCACAGAAGCTGCATGATTTCTGCCCAGTTACTTAAAAATCCCAGGGGAAAATCAAAGAATAAAATCTCTTCAGGCTACCTACACTTTCCCATAACCAGCATTCCTCAAGCAAATACTGATGAGATAGAGCTTCCCAGAATGCAACAGTTGGTATTATACTGATGAAACAAAATAGCTTTGAGTTTCTCTACTCTCCACGCAGTAAAAGAGGATATTTTAACTTTCCTCTTCCTGAACCGGTACTCCACATTTGCTGATTTCATTTCCAGAAAAATATTTAAGAATGCCTACTGTGCATACAGACCAAGTAATATATTGTCCATCTCCCCTCTAAACCTGGCTTTTAGAACAGGACTGACCACAACTTCTTGGTGAATAAAAGAAGTGATTATGTCAAAAGTCTCACACGAGGATAATATGAATATACAATTAAGAACTCCCAGAAATAGCAAAGAGCAAAGCATATGAGATTCCTTAAAGCTCTCATATAAGAATCTCTTGGAAAACATATTATTGCTTCAAAAGTAGCACTGTATTTTAACCAAATGACATCAACTAAACCTAACCTGCACATTTAAGTACATCCACAAGTACCACCAGTGAATATATAAATATTGTAGAACCTATGCTACATGACAAGAATATGGGATGATGGCAAAAGAATTAGAGCACCAAAGTATTTTTACACTGGCTGAAATAAGTCATTTCTGGCTGTATATATATGTATGTATGTTTGTATGTATGTATGTATGTATAAAAATACGGTTTTATTTTCACACAGACATCCTAAAATGTACACAAATGGCTAGTTATAGTACTAACACTATTACTAACTTAAGAGGAATTTCAAAGACAATGGAGTCTTTGTTATAGATAACCCATTTTCTCCTCATTCATTCAAGGTGTTTCACAGAAAGATAAACAAGTAGACCAAGCTAGAGAAGAGAGCTATGACTTAGGATCATACAACCTGAACCAGCAATACATCTTCAAGTGGAGTCTGCTCCTGACTTGCGATTCAAGTGACAGCACATGGAGAATTTAGTGAGGAAAAAAATGTCTCACCAAAACAGCTGAGTAAAGTTCATGTCAAAAAGAAAAAAATCATGTTATTCAGTAGCACAAAATTGCCTTACTATACAAGCATAAGGGGCCAAAAAAGTAACATAAAATGACAGAAAGTACTTTTATCCCAGCTTGCTGAAAATACTTCATGTTACAATTTCAAGCAGCAGAGGCCTTTGTAGTTTCTGAGACTAAAGACAGGTCTTCATTATTTTAATAAAAATTAGAAAAAAAAATAGAAATTCTGCACAGGTACTAGGGTTTCTATACACTTTTCAAAAAACAAACAAATAAATAAACCCAACCAAAAAAGCCCCTAAAAAGCAGGCTCCAAATGACCTTACAATCCATACAGATTTAAAAAAAAAGGTCAGAGGTGAAAAGCACGAGCACTCAATGTTTATTCAGTGTATCAACAGCCAATTGCAAAAAACATGGCTCAAAATATAAACTTTGCCTAACTGGGTTAGCACAACATCCACCTCCTTCACACAAGTACTTCATTGTTGTTTCAGAGAGACACTATTCAAGCAGAGCAAGCCAGCCCTGTGCCTTCTGTGTCCCACTCCCTTCATGCTCCTGCATGTACATGAGAAGGTCTAGAAGGTCTATCACAGACCCATCCTTCCCATTTATGCTAATGGATACATTTCCCACTAGTTCTGTCAAATTCTTGCTTTGAACATGCTGGTACTGTCTGCCCCACAATATTCTGCAGCAGAATGCTCCAAAAAGTCATACTCTCCTTTGTTTAAAGTATCTTTATTTGTTCGCTTTAAAGTAAACTCCCACTGTGTCTGACACTTACTAGTTTCTGCATTGTGGGACTGCGTAACTTGCCCCATGTTTTTGGAAAACCAAAGTGAAGAGTCCCCATCTTTTCAGTCCCTTCCCAAAAAGCAACTCTTCCATCCCCTTGACCATTTTCATAACCCTACCACATGCTTTTATACAGGCTGGGATCTGACATATACTTCAAAGTTTCAAGTTAACAATCCAAAAGAATAAATTTGCTCCACAGCCTATTTATACAGCCTAGTACTCTAGATCTAGATTTCCAGACATAGCTGCTTCTAATTCCTGCTGTCAGAATAAAAAAAACACCTTGGTAGCTGAAAGGAAAATTGTATTGGCCATCACACACAAAGCTTTTCACCTCAGCTCTCTCACTTCCAGCTCTGAACTAACAAGTTAAAAGCCAGACAGACACAAGGCAGTGCAAGATGCAACAGAGAAGCAGCAGAACAAACCTAGTTTCACATTGGGTTCTAGAACATGGGTCCGGAGCCTTAGCTATCCTATCAGGTGACCTGTCCAGAGAGAGCCATGACTAAACGTAACAACAACTTCACTGCTCACTAACAAGAGAGTGGATCTATGTCTCATGTACTATTCTTTCATGCACATTTGTCCTTTGTAGACAGTTCACCTCAGAGGAGGCCCTTTATCTAGACCATCTAGGTCCTTCATCAATTGCAGGTGCTCTTCTCAAAATTTTCAGTTCTTGAGACGAAACACTATCAGCTTTCTTTGAAAAACGATTTCTACAGGATGCAAACATAACGTAAGAGAATAAAGTGTTTGAAAAAGACTGGTAATTAAGATAAATTTCTTTTCCCTTTTTAAACTTTGAAGTTGATCACCTCCAACTTTAAACAACAAATACAAACTTCATAACGTTTGCAATTTTCCAAAAAGTTCTTCCCAACATGATCTGGCTGAGATTTCAGCCCAGAAAATAATATATCCAGATCTGCACAGAAGTGGGTAACTGAAGAAAAAGTGGGTATGCTGAAGAAAAACAGCACCCAGGATTGTCTGAATGCATGCCCATTAGTAGTCTAACTTCCTTCCACCAGAACGGAGGCAGAGTGACACACCTGCTGGAGAGAAACAACCTTCTTGCCTTTCTCCAGCCAAATCCTCACTGCTTTCTTTTATCCTAATATCCCTATGAATCAGTAACCAGTATAGAGCAGTGGTTCATCCCCACTCTTCCCAACAGGAGCAAACAGGGAGCCTGAGGTTCACTCCTCGCATAAAACAGCAGCAGATCTCACATCTTTTCATTTCATCACTTCTTTGCATTTTTGTTTCAACACCTCCATTTCTCCACTGCTCATGCATCTGTATAAGCAGAATAGCAATTAGGAGACAGACGGACAGTCCATTAAGACAATCATTACTCCAGACTGAAAAGCTTGTCTATTTTATCCTCATCTCATTGGCAAGCCAACATTTGTTTTGTATGGGAAAATACCACAGAAAGGAAACGTGTGAAAGCAGCAAAGTACTATCCCTTCACTTTTCATAAAATTTCAGTGTTTGTCAACGGCTATTTTCCTTCTTTTTTAAATGAACTGGCCTTGTCTTCTCTGAGACTATAACACTGCTTTTATTACGTAATGACTGGAACTCCCACATAGTCAGAACTAGACAGCTGAAGACTAGAATTCACGTATTTAAATAACAGGGGGAAAAAGGCCATATCTGAACATACTTGGTTTATTCTGCTAACAGGAAAAAAAAAGAAGATCATAAGAAAAGTTACAATTCAAATACATCAGGCATCTACCCTCAAAATGTTGCCAGCTAACCAGGTTTTTTTAAAATCATCTGACACACAGAATCTCCAATCAAATCTTTTCCAATCAAATCAAATTATTTTTCCAATCATACCTGCAGATGAATTCTTGCAGGTACAACAAATACATTGAGTTTACATGCATGTTTTATCTCTCTATCTTGATAGTCCCTAATGAGAACGTTTCCAGAAGGAACAAAGGGCTGCAGCAATGTGCAATTAAACCCTCTTGTGACACAATGCAGATACAAGGCCAAATACCAAAGAGCTACCAAGAGTTCCCTTGTAGTGATTTCTGATGTGGTAGAACCAGATATTAAAAACAACAGAAACAAACAAAATAATAATTTAAAACAAAAATCACAAAACACCCAACCAGGAAATCTCCCAAGGAAACAACTAGGAACAAGGAATAACCAGGAAATTTACCAAGTTCTGCAGAGAAAGGAGAGAAAGCAAAAGAAGAGGTCAGATCTGCACTAGAGAAAGGACAGACAGAAAGCAGCTATGTGTCAGAACATTGGTCAGAAGAAAAACAGCTGAGAGGAATGAAGATGTATGTCACTAAATCAGTCACAAAGAAGTAGAAAAAATATTACTGATACTAATGTAGTGAGTATTTTTACCCATTTCATTTAGGCTCAAAGCTTGAGTTTGCTCTCCTACCCTAACAATCCTGCTTGAGGCAAGTGTGCTACATTAATACATATACAATTTAGCACTTCAAGCAGGTAATGTACGCAGCACATAAGTGCTATCTTACAGATACATCTTTTCTACCCACTATCCTTCAGAAAAAAAATCAGCATCCAGGACAGAAGTACACAGAGGTAAGGAAGTTGACAGCTGCACACTGCATATATATGTGCATTCAGTAGATGCCGTACTAAGGAAGAATTAACACTGAAAGTGCATTTATCAGGGAGATCATCAGTCTGACCATTACATCTTCAAAAGCAGAAGATAACAAGCTTTCCAAGTCTGCAGGAAGATCTCATTAAAGGCATTCAGGCAGGATGAAGAAATGGCAATCTCAGTTCAGTTTCCTCCTCTCCCCACACACATCCTTATTTACCTACTTCATTTTAACCCAGGCCATCAGCATGGCTCATATGACCTACTGACAAATACAGTATTAGTGACTGCATGAAGTCTACCTGGCTGTTATACTTTGAAAGGCTGGAGTTACACTAAGCAAGAGAGCAGTGTAACAAGAGCGCGGACCAGCATCTGTGGCCAAAACATCTTCATTCAACACCTTCACTCTCCACACCAAAGCAGGTACTTCAATTTATTCCTCTAGGTCAGAAGCAACGGTATTCCAAACACTCCTGTTTCAGTGTGTAAGCAGCTCTAGTTAAACAAGTAATCCTATACAGATTACCATCTGCACTAATGATAGTAACTCATATTGAAAACAACACGCTGTGTGTATGCCTGGAATTATGTCCTTATCTATTTCCTCTTTTTATTTTATTTTAGACTATTCTAAACAGTAATCTAAACAAACATGTTTCATATAACAACTTAAAATAGAAACATTTTTTGCATTTCATTAAACCTGAGGACTCAACATTTTTTGCTTACAAAATTTTTCATTCAGTAATTTAGGAAGCAGGAGTGAACCTCATGTGGAAAACTAAAATGTCCATTGTGCACTTTTGGGTAAAGCCTAATTTCCTTCATAACATCTAGTTTCACTTTTTCCTGCTCTTTTACTGAAGCTTTGACATTTTTTTTCCATCAAGTTATAATCAACCATTTTCAGGAAAGAGAATCTAACTAGTATTACACAGACTTCTACAAAAAATTATATAGAATAAGTGCCACTCCAAAAATCAGAAATAGTCTTGCTCCGGGATACAAATTCATTATTTTCACTGGAGAGCAGACAACTTGTGGTTAGTCATTTATTTTGCATTTATCCTGGTGTTCCTGTGTGGTCTTTAAAAACACAAGCTGATGAAAAACACTCTACTTGGAACTGTAGATTTTGCATACCTTCTGGGTTTGTTTTTTTTTTTTTTTTTTAATAATACAAGATTGGTGGTACCGACCACTGAACACAAGTATTTCTTGTTAAAGCAGTATACTGGATCAAAGCCTTGATCATATTCCCTTATTGTTACTCACCATAGATAATATACAGAAAACCACACCCACCACCTAAACAAATCAGAGGAAACTTTGAGATGGTGCAGGTACTAGGTAGGCTTGTATTTTTACTAAAGAACCTGAATGACACACACACAAAAAAAAAAAAAAAACCCAAACAAACAAAAACCAGCAAGCATTAGTGTCAAAACTTCCTGGTTAAAACTGTAATTTATATTACAACAACATTTTCATGATGTACAACAATTTTTAAAAATGCTAAGGAGGAATCAGTGTTCACCTGATGGTAACAGACACATTGCTTACTGTGACAAATAGCAAAACAAGGCTCTTCTTCCAATCTGCACACTGCTTCCAGCTCTAACCATCCTTTACACTCTGGTACTTGAATCAGTAGTATGGAAAGTAGGCTATTCAGGCTTTGGCAGACATGAAGGGGAAAGCACTTGCCATATCAGGTTCAACCTTACCTCTATTTAAGAGAGCAAATGAAAGAAATATTTAGCAGCAAAGCGTACCATGCTATGGTAAAAGAATGCATCAATAGCAGGCCAATAATGATAATTATACCTACTTCTGCTGAACCTCAGATTTTTATACATAAAAGAATTTTACTTAAATTAACCTTAATCCCACCTTATTAAGAATAATTTTCACAGTCACTTCAGTCACAGGCTGGAGATGGGATAACACCCTTGCCTGCCTGTCCAAATGGTCTCCACCTTTTCAGTTAGCTATTCCCATTCAAACGTTTACCTCTAGCAAGAGTACAAGAAAATAGCTGTCTTGACAAATTTCATCAATTCAGGTCACTGACAAGTGCAGGCTGCAACCAACTGGGACCATTCTATGTTCTCATCCAGCCAAGAAAAGATTTGTTGCTACTGGCCTGAGGCTTGGAACTTGAATTCCTCTGCTCTACCATATGAATGGACCAGAATAATGTAAAATGGCGTAAGTACAAGGATCACATTCAGCTACAAAATCTAAAGCTCTTGTGGAAATGGAAATCAAACACAAGAGACAATTATGGAGTTATTATACAGTGCCTGCTCCGTAGCTGGTTAACTTGGGACACTCGCCCAAGGACAAACAGTTAAACTATTACATCAAAAAAAATACATAAAATGCAATTGTTGCTTAACTCAACTAACCTGCTCTTTTCTTTTGGCTCAAAAAACAACACACTTTAAATTTCTAAATAGCTATTCTGGTTATTTCTCTGGCACTAAAATCAGGATCTCTTACCACAAGTAAAGAAAAACTCACAAAGACACATGCCTAACTTGATTTTCATGATCCTTTTCAAAGGCCCAAAGAATCCACTTGAAACACCAACTTCTTCCCTTGACCAACAACAAAGCTCCACAAACCCTTATTCTTATCAAATACTCTCCAATCTCATCAGTATCCCTTCATCAGGGATCTCCGGTTTCCATTCACATCTGTAGCACCAAGGGTACTTTCATATTGGTACACTGGAAAAGTACTCTGCTTTTTTACTCTTTTCTTACAAAAAAGTTTCCTTTAAAGCCTTCATAGTTTCTACTTTATCATAGGTTAGATTCTTTTTCTTGCACTTTTAGAGGGTTTCATTATCAGAGCAGTTACTACTCCTTCTGCCCCACAGGAGAAAAAAAAAAAAAAAAAAAAAAAAACCAGAAAGCACTTCTAGATAGATTCTTCAAATAAAGTAATTTTCTAGATCACAGCAATTTACTCTCATAATCTCTGATGGTCAGTGACCCCGAGATGCGTTAGAAAGTCTCTTTTCCCAGCCTGGCAGTCGAAGAAGGAGTCAGAACTCTTCTATTCCCATTCTCAAGGTTGTTTATTGTTTCTTATCTATAAAATTCTTTCTCTGACCTGCCGAGGTCTGTCTGGCAGGTCGGGTTGAGGCACACTGACCACCTCAGAGGCGGTGTTATCTTTTTATACTAAAAACTACGTGTACATTATTTACAATAACTTCCCAGTACCTATCACCTATGTTAGACAGTGAGCTTCTACTCTAAACCAATCTAAAAATGCCACCATCACCCAGAACATGGAGGCTAGGAAGAAGAAGGAAAAGGGACAAGGCATGCCCAAATTCCTCTATCTTGGGACCCTGAGCCCCCATTCTAAAAACCTCAAAAATCTATTTTTTCACCCCGTGACAAACTATTATTCTACTTAAACTCTCTTGACTTGTAATTCTGCATATAAAGGTGGTAATTTGATCCATGGGTCAAGATCAAAGGCACAGGGGTCTTGGACTCTGTGCCAAGGTCTCTGAGCACCCCAGGCAGGGGCTCGAGTCCTCTAGGACAGCCAGAGGAATTTCCTGGGTTCCAATAATTTACAAAGGCAATAGTCCCGTTATCCACTTGCCAAAATCTGAAATTTCATGGAAATAAATACCAAAAAATATGTGAGACCACTGAATGCTTATTTAAAAGGCTTAGTTAGTTTTGACATCCAATTATTTGGTAACATTTTCATTATTACAGAGTATATCGTGTATCAATACTGCTGTTGAAATCAACTACAACTTCTGAAGCATCTTTATTGCCTGGACATGTTTGTCTGCAGGTCGGTTTACAAGGCAGATCTGCAGGCTGGTATTTTTATAAATGTTGTGAAGGGAAAGCACAAATACTGTTTTGTCAAAATCTGAGGTGCGTCTGCAATCATCTATTAATGAAGAAGAGGTAATCTTTCCAGAAAAAGCTACCAAGTCCAAAAAGCCAGATGGTTAGAGGTTTTGCTCTTTCAAAATATTTTTATCTGGCAAAGTAGACTTCTTAACAAGCAGCAAGTCATTTGACAAAACTAAGCATCTAAGAACAAGCAGTGATTCTGCAGTACTGGGAAAACAGAACCTGCAAGTGTACAGTTAACTACTCAAGATTTGTATGTTGACCTTTTAGAATTATGTGACTTTCTTTGTATAATGCAGTTTAGGGCAGGAAAATTTGTAAAATTTTTCAACTGTAGCTGTATATCAACATAGGGCCTGTCCTGTCCTTTCCCTTACAGCAAAAGCAGAATTTCCAAACAATAACTCACTTTCCTACAAACACATATAAGCATATTGAGCAAACTACAGATCTCCCAAGCAAGAGCATACAGAAGAGAAAGGGGAAAAGAGAGACCTGCCTCTTTATAGTATTCTTTCAGCAAAGATTTATAATGTCTTAATGTTGCCAAACAAACCTAATACTAACAGCCAAAGAGAGCCTATGACTATATGCTTGTTTTGTTTGTTAATTTTCACTACACACAAGATTGTAAGGCAGTAAAATTTTTTATAAGATGCAGCCCTCAGCAGTAGAGAAACCACAAGGAATGCACAGATGTGATTACATTCTTCCAAGTTAAAAGCATTACTTCAGAAACATCAGCATATAAAATATGTTGAATCACTGATGAATGAACGTACCTCAGTTTGCCCACAAGCCAATTCTCCAGATGAATTGAGCCTGTTTTAAATAAAGGGTTGCTTCAATTAGTGAAATATTACTAACTGACAGGGCAAATTCCAAAAATACTTCAGTAGAATTAGAAATCTTTTTCCCCTCACTAAAACAATTTTTAAATAGCACTTAACCCCTACACAGCCACATAGGTATGCTCTAAGCATCTCCATTTCCCCTCTGTACATCAAAAAAGCAGTTAAGTGAGAAATAAAAATGTTTACCAAAGCATCTGAAAAAGCTTCCCAACGTTTTTAACGGAGATGAAGGCAACATTTTCTTTCACATCTCTATCAGATCCCACTTGGTCTGAATTTTTTTACAGGGGGCAAAAGGAAGGGTGACGGCACAGGGGGAAATGTGTAAAGGAAAATAAAATGCCAGACAGCTGTGCAAACTAATGTTCAGTTCAGCTTAAGTTCAATTCACAGCCTGTTATTACACTGACTGCAGCTGTCACCTTCCCCTACCTGCAATTAATTGTCCACCTTTTTGCTTTCCAGTTATTCTTTCACCACCTTGAATAACCTAACATGCCACAGTTCACCATGTGAACCTGAGACTCCAACCTGTCTCCAAGTCCTCCATACAGTCACAAGCGTACTGTGTTTATATATGATAGCAGCTTGAACTCTGGAAACCAAAATTTACTGCTGATAGAACAGGTAGTAAGTACGTTGATAGAACAGGCAGGAAGACATCAGTAGTAGTGCAGAAATTTATAACAAAGAAATACCATTTTGCAAGCAAATAAAGGATGAAGTATTTTTCTTAGAATAAGTGATAAAATTCTTTAAAGTTAAGCCAAAACAAATTCTGCAATTTCATAACCTGAACTACTGTATTTTATTCACCCAACCATGACAAATTAATCTTTTCCATGCAAAACATGCACATATACACAACCTATTAATTGTATAATTCCTGTACCACAACATACAGATCCCTTTTTGCTCTTACTGCTAGCAGGTGCTGTGAGTACAGAGAGATGTCTTCAGACTAAATGATATGTCTTTGTCATGGTAACCCTTTGCAGAAAATTTAATATCTTTCTATTACTCTGCCTCTTGAAGAATGGCTGTGTGTAACTGTCTCACTGTGACTGAATGTGCTTTGTGAAAAGGAGAGAACCCTTTATAGACTTCTTGGTTTATGTGAAGCATCCTCCAAACATCAGGCTGCTTGAACTGAGATTCAGTATTCCAGTGAGCTCAGTCTCAGGAAAGCAAGGTGATCCTACAAGGTCATCTAAGTGAAAATTTCTAGCAGAATCAGATGACCTGGAATTTAGACTCATAGTTGTCCAACTCATGTCATCATTTCCAAGCATTCCAGTCAGCATAAGCTTGTATAGCTTATAATCTACTGCAATGCTTACTTGCATCATGACCTAGGCTAAGACTTCCTCTTCACTACTGACTGACCTATCTAAATCTAGAAGCAAATACTACCACAGAGACAGCAACAAAAAATTATCCTCCAAGGTGTCCCAGAGGTGCTCCTGTAATAAGTGCCAATATCTAACACGGTCCTCAAAAAAAAAAAAATCATTTTTACAGGCATTGCACAGTTTATGTTCTTTGACTCACTCAACTTGCTTTAGTCATCAGCTTCTTAAAGAGACATTTGTTAAGAAAGCAATTCAATTACTAGAAACCACTTACTGCTCTTCAAAAATGGTAGCAGATGGCGGAATTGCCAATTCTTTTAATTTTTTTTAATACTACTATATCACCCAAGGTCTCTCAAACACAAAAAAAAAAACCAAAAACAAAACAAAAAAAAAGAAACAAAAAAAACCCCATGCTTTATTCAGTTTACTCAAATTTAACCCCAAATACACAATCTCCTGTTAGCAGAGGCCCAGCTACCAGCAGGTGACAGTCACTGTGAGTTCAGGAGGTTTCAACTGCCCCTGGTTTCTTTTAAAAAGACCTCTGTGAGGTGGGTGAGAAGAATGAGAAGAGTGTTTAATATTCTTTCCTTAGGACCCAATGCACCTAGAATGAGCCACCAACCACAAAAGCATCAAGGTAAATCATCTAACCAAAGCTGGACAGACTACATTTATTCATCCTAGAAAACGGTCTTTATCAAACACATTTCTGAACAAAATTCTGAGAGATCTTAAAATAATCAAAGAGTGATCCCAATCCAAAGCAAACTCCTAAAATCTTTGAATGTAGAAGCAACACTGGGGGAAATTCCACTAAAAAAAAAAAACCCTATAAGCTTATGCCAAGACTCTGACTCTCCGTGCTGCTAGTTTCTACCATAATAAGAAATAAATACCCTCAGAGAGACAAAAAGTTACAAATGACACATGCACACATAAAAATCTTTTGAAAATGTCTTCTGGTGTGGGGAAGAGGTAAGGGATTAAATCTCTCTGTAACCTGATGAGTGCTATCTTACCTGCAGGATAAGCGCCCAAGCAGAATTCTGAGAAAATTCAGTGCAAAGAAAATCCTAATTCTTTTGGAAAATCTTGACTTAAAAAAGAGCAACTTAAGAGGAGGCAGGGCAATACAAGTTCAACAGAGAACAAGCTTAACAGTCTTTAAGATGTTTGCTTGAGAAGCAGAGCATAAAATTTGCAATCAGCAGTCCCTTGTCCATGTATATGATCCCTTCTACCCACATTTAAAAGGTCTGAAGTTGAAATTACCAAGAAAAACATATTCATGAGAGTGAACTATTGTGGATTGTCAAGAAATAAAATTTTCCTACACTCACTAAAATTTCTACATAGTAACCAAATACTACAGAGGAAGCTCAGAGTGCTACTGAGCAAGTTTATTTCCCTCATCCTGCAGAATACATGATGTTGTTCTAGACAATTAATGTCAATTTCTTCAAGACTTGTAGCTTAGGAGTTGTGCAGCCCTGCTTCCCATCCACATTCTTCTTGTATTCTCTCTATCTAGTCTGGAACTCCATGTCAGCAGACAGAGAAATGTCTTCCAGCAAGCAAGAATGAACAATCCCTCCCCAGTTACAGAGTCATGTGTGGGCTATAAGCAATTTTTCAAACATAAAAGGAAGGCGGGAATTTGCTATCCCTATATTAGCAAGCTAAAACAAGCCAGCCTGCAGATGGCAAGGATCAAAGCATCTAAGTTACCTCAAAATTAATCCCCTTCAGGAATGTTCACCACCTCCCATTCACACATACTATATCCCTCCTGTCCCTCCCAGAGCAACAAAGTCTTTGAAATTAGAATGATTATCCAGAATACTGTCGTGGTTTGACACTAGCCAAACGCCAGGCACACAAGAAAGTCACCCATTCACCCTTCTACAGCTGGGCAAAGGGTTCACGAGCTAAGGACTGGAAGAAGACACTCCAAGGGCAAAACAGGCTCAATTTAGAAGCATAAAGTAAATTTATTATTAATAAAATCAGAGGAGGATAATGAGAAGTAAAATAAGCCCTTAATACCCCTTTTTTTTCCCCCAATGCCTCCCTCCTTCCCACCGACAGTGCACGGAGACAGGGGGCAGAGTTTTGGTCAGTTCATCACCCCAGATCTTCTTCTACTGTTCAGGGAGAGAAGTTCTTCCACTGTGAGACCGTGGGGTTCCTTCCCACAGGATACAGTTCTCCGTTAACTTCCCCAATGTGGCTCCAATCTCATGAGCAGCAGCATTCCCAAAACCACTGCAACGTGAGTCCCTCCCACAGACAAAGAGTCTCCCAAAACTGCTGCAGCATGGGTGAGTCTTCCACAGGGTGCAGTCCCCGAGGACAGGCTGCTCCAGCCTAGAAGCAGGGACCCGCTGTCTCCATTGGGTTTCCCACTGGATCGCAGCTTCCTCCAAGCATCCACCCACTCCAGCATGAGCACCTCCCCCACGGGCTGCAGATCTCTGCATCCCCCATGGATCTCCATGGGCTGCAGGGGCACAGCTGCTTCACCATGGTCATCAGTCACCACAGCCTGCAGAGGTATCTTGGCTCTGGCACCTGGAGCACCTCTTCCCACTCCTTCTTCACTGACCTTGGTGTCTCCATATTGTTTCCCTCACATGTTCTTACCTCCTCCTCTTCTCTAGATAGAAAAACACTATGCCCCCACTTTGTTTTGATTTTCTTCTTAAATATGTTATCACAGAGGCATTACTATAACTTCTAATTGGCCCAGCTTTGGCCAAAGGCATGTCCATCTTCAGACCCATCAGGGATTGTCTCTGCTGGACATGGTGGAAACTTCTAGCAGCTTCTCACTGAAGCCACCTCTGTGACCCCCCGCTACCAAAAACCAGGCCATGCACAACCAATATGGCTTTACTCACATTTCAGCCAAACCAAGTTTTCTACATTAAGCAGAATAACTATGTTTTCACAAAATCTCACACCTGCAGGGGACATAGTCTCACTTGAAAGCACACAGCTAAAGGCACTAACCAGGACAACTGGATCTTTTATATGAAGTGTTAATTCAACTAGGGGCTGCCTTCTTCACAAATAGGCACAAGCCATTAGAAAACAATTCTCAAAGATTCTTCTGATTATTTATCAGTTCCTTCTAGCAACATGTGATCTTGCACCACACGATCATTGACCATTTTGAATCTATAGTCTTAAGCTAAACTGAGAATCAATGCTTCAGTCCTGGTTTTCCTCAGAAGTACTGTTCTGTACTTGTAGATTCAAGATGTCACAGCTGAATACAGCCACTCTTTCCCAATTAGCCCCCAAATCCTCTTTCTTGGTAAGAGGCATATTATCTCCTGTAGACCAGAATGAAAGCTGGAGTGCCTCATTATGTCTCTAACTTTTGGTAAAGGTCAGCTTGTTCCTACACTTTATTACCCTAACATACAAGGAGAACAGCTATTCTCTTTTCAGGGCAGAATGAGCATCTGCATTCCAAAATAAAATAGAGTAACAGCTTGTATACACACAGGGAACAGTCAAAGCGTTTTAATGACATAGAATTAAAAAGTTAAAACTGCAATTTTTTTTTAAATTGGTTTTCTTCAAATTACCTCTGCATAGCAGAGAGAGCAGGTATTAAACAAAAGAATACTCCCTGCGAAAGCTAAAAGATTTTGACATGCTACTCTTGCACTTCCTGGGGAATGGAGTTTTAACTGGCTTCTGGCATAACTCCTCTAGAGGTTCATTTCCTAGATGGAACTATAAATCTTATGATGCATTTTATCAGTGCTAACAATAAAACTATTGTGCTTCAGGAAAGCTACTCCTTGGAGAAAAGTCCAGTGTGCTTACCAAGGCTAGGGGTGGGGGAGGGGGGAGAAGAATATCACAAATTAAGCACATTCCAGAAAGCAGTACAGAAGTCAAAGCACAATATTAGACTGAAAAGGCAGAATTTTTAAGCTTCAAAAGGCAAGAACTTTATGGAAGAATATTAAGTGTCAAGCCAGAACTAAAACTAATTCCTCCTCTGGCCCATCATTCAATGTCTTGAAACAACATAGATAATTTAATATAGACAGACAAATCTTAACATAAGATTCGAGCTTTCACATTTAAATATACTTTTGGAAGGCAGGCAGGTAAAGGAGCAGAAGGGCAGCACCAAAATATTTTATGTAACCACAGTATATAAGACAGAAAGAAATTAGACAAAAAGAATACTAGCATCCATAAAATACTGCAGAATACAAAAAGCTCTCAAATACAATAAGCCCTCAAAATAACAGAACAGCTGGTATCAACTGCAGCAAGGCCACTGCTGAATACCTGCTGAAAGGGAATACCTGCAAAGTTACAAAAAGCACAGAATTGTCAGTCATTTGTTTCCACAGTCATAAAGAAAATATGTAAAGACTTGCCCATATTTATATACTATAATTTGCTTATGAAGATGCACTTCTGAAACATGCATATTGCTGATATTTGAAAGACAGTTTTATTTCAACAAACCATACTCAAAGAGCAAGAGCAACTATAATAGAATAGCAGGGTTTTTTTTAAATGTTTATAACCTTACAGGTCAAAAAAAAAATCCAAAATTGGGCTAGACTAGAGCCCCAGTAGAGAACAGACAGAAATTTTAGGAAACAGGCTAATAATAATCTCAGTGGTTCAGTTGAAATCTACTAATCCAAACATTTATTACTTAAAATCCAGTCTACTACTTTAAAAAAACTCTGCATTTCCCCCCAGAGTTTGATCTTAAACACCCTAACCTATTGAATTTGCCACTGGAAATGCCAAGTTTCCCAGAACCTGCAGTAATAGGTTGTACTTGACTTTTCATCTTCCAAATCAAATCCATCTCAACTGAAAATAAAACTAGTCCTAAAGACTGAGTGTGGCTGATAACTGCAAGAATAATTGAATGACTGGAAAAAAGATTACATGCCTCAGGAATTACTTATTTCTAACTTAGTGAAATACTAAGGAAGTATTACTAATACTAATACTAAGGAAGTAAGTGTTCTTAAAGGAAGCGTTTTCAGAGGTTTTTCAAGCACAAATTAAATTGATTACATACTAAAATCAGCAGCAATTCATTAAATCATAGACCTACGCTCTCATTTCTTGACCACCACAACAGTCTATGTATTTATTAGCTATAATCAGGTAACAATACATTCATCAAAGCCAGAGGGAACAGTTTGTTACCAAAATCCAAGCAGCTAAAGTTTCTTCATGTATACATAATAAATTAAAAAACAGCAAATCACCCATAACCTGGCAGACATACAATATAAACAATTTGTTAAAAATTACATTTCAGTTGCAAACACAACAGAAAAGGCCACCAGGTAAACAAAACCTAGCATACATTTTCAGAAAACCTGATGTTCCCAGAAGTACACAATACCCACAAAGATATTCTTTATAGCTACTATTTCCAGGACACAGACTGTTAGAAAAGTATCCTGTAACAAGTCACTATCATCCATTCATGTAAAACTTGCATGCACAAAAGCTGTATTTTCATAACTAACTCATATACAATTAGGGTAAAAGTCACACCAGGCTGTGGAACACATATCATGTCTCCCTCTTCACTAGCTCCATGAGACAGAAGACAAGGATGCTCAACAATGCGGTACAGAATCTAACACTGCTAAAGCTAGGCATTACAAACCATCCATCTCTGGAAGAAACCTCTAATGGAGCAATCCACTAGCTTGTGGTTGGTATAAAACAGTCAGGAACGCCTGACCTGAGCACATCTCAGTCTCTCCTGTTACAGCAATTGCTCCTCAATACTAAAGCACTGAAGCAGGAAGGGGATAATCTGCATGTACAGCATACTAAAAGGCATACCGGAAGACTTCTAAGCCAGTAAACTGTCCTCTGAAGAGGAAGGCTCACCTTCAAGCGCCTTCTCACCTTTTCTTCCAGATTGCACATGAGCACCCCAAACACAGTGCTGTGGTATCTGCCTTTTCTTGGCTCTCTGAATAATGGATTATTTACCACAACGATCTAGTCTCAGATTCCAACGCCAATTTTACCGCTCTTCTTCACAGTGGGTTGCCCTCAATTCCCCCTACGTTGCTAAACTACCAACTTGTCTAACAGCAGCAAGCTATCTCTGCTAACCACTACAAACACAGCCACAGCCCTGAAACAGGAAAAAACCTCAGTATATCAGAGGATTGAGCTACTGACACTACTGCTGCCAGAGGACTGGAGAAGGAAGATGTACCCACTTATATGCAAGGACAAGAAGCAACAGCAGCATCCTGACACTGACCAGCAGCATGAAAGAAGGTGCAGAATGCAGAATACAGTTCTCTGGGCCTTCTTCATCCCCTCCAGAGAACAGGTGGCAAGCCAGATCAAAGTGTTCTCTGGGTCACTTTCAACTGCAGCAACTTGCTGAATCACTAAACCAAGAGATATGGAAACCTAAGTGCACAAAAAAGCCCCCAAAATGCACTAACTGAGATTAATAAAGATGATTAGGACGTAAAAAATGTCCTATTTTGGCAACCAAGAAGCCTTACAAAAACCTGACATTTTTGTCTGCCTAAAGATAAGAGGTGCAACATGCTTTATATGGCACAAAGAAACACTGATAGAGAAAATATTTCAGCAGAGACCCTGGTATACAACAAGGCAATATTACACAAATATAAATATCCCTCATCAAATTAGATACTAGCAATTTCTTTTTACCTTATCTCCACAAAAGAATTTTAGTAGTACTAGCTGCAAAAAAAGAACAAGTACAGAAAGACCTATTGAAGAAGAGAGGCCACCCATTTTACTTCAACTAAAAAGACAGCTGTAAATACAGTTCTTCTACTGATCAATGATAATGTGCTTACAAAGCATTGAGTCTGAGATACTGTATGCAAGGTACACAAGGTAGTATAGTACATTGAAAATTTTACATATGGTCTAATGTACATTCTTCCTTGAATTGAAAAGAGCTCAAACTCACATCACAGGATTCCACAGTTTCCCCAACTAAAATTATCCTTCAAGAAAAACCATAATACAGCATTTTAATTGAAAGTAAAATCAGATGTCTACAATCACCTTTTCACTCCGTCTGCAAGCATATAGATTTGACCAAGTTGGGAGGAAAAAAGATGCCCTCTACCCTGCTTTTTGTTTGTTTCATGGTTAAGGCTTAAAACATATCACCACCAAAGTTTTGTTTTTTCAGTAAATTAATGCAAGACCAAAAGTTAAAAAGCTAAGTTACAGAGGTTTCTCCTGAACATATAAAACCTGTTCTCTAAACACCACCACTCTTTTTCTTATTCCCCAAATCACAAATAAATACACTCCTAAATGGAATCACATCCTCTTTCTGCCATCCCCAAAGCTAAGAGAGTGTCTGTGAAGCTCATGGAACTACAAAGATATAACAGCATCTTCCCTTCCTCTGTCTCTGAGGCTGCTTAATTTCCTCAGGTCCTTTTCAGTGGATGTACACTGAAAGCAGGCTGCATCAACACATCTGTCCATTGATACTGCATGATACTGCATATCAATATGCCACCTTATGCCTCAAGCAATTCATTATCTCAATTCTGTTATCACAAAGGTCTGTACCTGCAAGGTAATTAGATAGTAGCATGGTGGGGTAGGCAAGATGAGAGAGGGAGTAGTGAGCAAAAGAAAAAAGAAAGGTGGACACCCAATCCCTGTGAAGCAAGGCAATGTTAATTTCCTGTCACTGGCAGATCGCTACAACAGACCCTGCAGATCATGAAAATTCTGGCTTAAGGTATCAAGCACAGAAAAGCTATACTCTTTTCCAGAAGTTAACAAGTCCTGAGTATGCAAATCCAGTTATATTCTTAAACTGTGAAAAAAGCAACTTTAAAAGCACAGTTACATTGTGAAATACATCAATACAGAAGACTATCAAGTGGGGAAAAAAGGGTGAGGGGGCACTTACACACATTAAGTGTATTACCATTATCACTGCAGACTCCCTCACACTACCATAAATGTAAGAAAACCTCAGACGTACCTCAGGGTGATAGTGACTTGTTACAGGATACTTTTCTGAACAGTCAGTGTCCTGGAAATAGCAGCTATAAAGAATATCTTTGTGGGTATTGTGTACTTCTGGGAACATCTGATTTTCTGAAAATATGTGCTAGGTTTTGTTTACCTGGTGCGCTTTCCTGTCGTGTTTGCAATTGAAATGTAATTTTTAACAAACTGCTGATATTGTATGTCTTTTATCAGAAACACCAGCCTGCTCTATCCCTAGCTGTAAAACATCATATTGCAGGCTGTTTCTCTGAAACTCAGTTTTTATTCATCATCAAATGGCAGGCTTTGGGGACGTTGGCCTGCACCTTTAATAGCTTTGATATTTCCCAGATGCTTGCTTTCCCTACCCCTCACTAAAATAATTTGCTGCCAAACACCTGCAAATACTTACATACAAATCCCTGTTACAGGCCTGCTGTGTAAGAAATAACTAAGCAGAAACCAAACTTAACTTTTAGAGAGGGTATCCAGTCACATGGTTTGCTTCTCACCTTCCACCCACAAAGGTACTAAGACCAGGAGAAATAACAGAACAAAAGATCCAAAACCCAGCCCAGCCAAAACAAAACTCAAAAAAAAAAAAGCAAAACCAAAAAGCTGAATCATTCACTCCCTGTCTCCCACCTCTCCTATCACACATCTTCCTTCATAGCTGGAGAGTCTCCATCAAGAGGTATTTTCCAAGAGACTCTTCAGCAATAGGTCAAGTGTGTAGCTTATACATAGACCCTCATTATGACATGGTAACTTCTGGTTACTTTCAGTCGTGTATTTGAGCCAAGATCCTTCCAAAATGCAAATGAGTTAATAATCTCATTCTTCAACTGGCAGCCAGAAAAACACCACTAGAAATCCTCACCAGGAATAATATGGAACTGTAAGCCCTAAAATTAAATGCTAACCAATTATTTAGTTTCTATAGCATTTTTACTGACTTCTAAAATAATTTCCTTATATTGGTTCTCCTTCATTATACCTGTTCTGCAATTTCAGAACTACTCTATTTTAGTTATCATTTCTCTTTTTGTTAAAGAGTATATTTAGGAGACACATAGGTAATTATACTAACAAGGTTTTATCCAAATAAGTGCCACCCATCTCTCAAAAATACCAACATTCTCTGTCATTATGGTCACTTCCAGAGAAGGGAAGTCAGACAAAAGACATTAAGAGACTCCCCATCAGCTTTTTCTAATGCAAAAAGAAATTGCTGTATTTTTCCAATATTCTGCCTTATTATATCTCTATCTCAGTGGTATCTTCTGATCTGCTAGCTATAGAGGTTATAGTCAAAGAGGCAGATAACCCAGAGGAATGGACTAACATGCCTCCCTGGCCAGCAGCCCAGAGAGAGAACGAAAAAGATTGCTGGTGTGGGTTCTGTGTTTGAGATAGAAATATTTTCTGGATGACCAGAAAACAAGAGCAGGCCAAAGAAGGTAATACCAATGGTGATGATATCCAAAAATATCACAGCTGTTTTAGTAAAACAAAGTGTGACCAGAAGAAAGGTACTTTGGATTAAACCAGAGATTGCAAGGAACACGGATTAAATTGCTTGTGGCCACTGCCTTCTCTAAATAATCATTCCCTGGGGCACATGCACAATCTAAATTGAAATAGAATGTTTTAACTTAAATCATAGAAAACTCTTGGTAATGCACCACTAATTCATGAGCACATGTACTTCCAACAAATTACATGACTAATTAAAACTTCCAATAAACATGAGTTATTAGAAGTAATCGATTTAGTTACACAAAAAAAGCCAATTCTGCCTATGTAGGAAGAAAAACCCACTACTTTCAATAGGTTCTCTTCTAGGTTCACTACAACCTAGGTTTCAATAAGTTCACTACTTTCTGAGGTTCTCTTTCACAGCTTCAACCTCATCAAAAATCTCATTCGTTTATGCAAAAGTCCTGCTTAGCCTAGACTAACTGTTGTTGTTTTCTTAAAAAATTAGCCAGCTTAAGACATCTGTAATCAGTTGACGTTGACCAGCATACAGAAATTTCCTATCAAATATCACATAAAATAGTCCCAAAGTCCTTATAGCTTTCACTTCTGTTTCATTTCATACCTCGTAGAAAGTAAACACTGTGATTACAAATGTAATGACTACCACCAGGTACTTCTCAGCATTAAAAAAAAAAAAAAAAAAGAGAGAGAGAGAGAGAGAAACCCACTCTGTTGAATATATAAGCAGCATTGCAAAATAAAAAATTCAAGTTACAGAAAATACTGTAGTTCTCACCTTCTCACCTAATCCTAGACTTGGAAATGTGACTCTTGGTTAAGGTGCAACTCCCTAACATTCAGGAGACCACCCGACATGGAGGATCACAGCTGCGGAGCCTGAGCCACCTACCCTGCACTACTGGCCAGCACCAATGCCAAAAGCTGCTCAAGACCTGGACGTTTGTGAGAAGACATACAAAGGTTCTAAATAGCGATCCTCAGTAAGGATCAATTATCTAGGAAAGTGATCAGAAGGCTTCAAGCATCTGGAAGTTTTAGCCAGTGATGGCAAGACACTGCCAACAGTTCAGAAAAGCTGGGCATCGGGAGAGATCTGGGTGGGTACCAAAACCAGCACCATTTATCATACACACCAGCAGATGTGCTGAGGCCCAGGGCAGCCTCAGCAAGGGCTGTCTGTGGACGACGAGCGAAGCGGGGGAGGACGGGGGGGCCTCCCCGCTGGCGGACGCACCTCAGCCTCAGACCGGGCGTCTCCCTGCCTGACGAACCCACAGGCTGAAGTAACTTTCTAAGAGAGAAGCGAGTGCCCGGCCACTAAGTTGCCCAGCATGGAGAGAGAGCTAGCGTGACTACAAAGATACAGGAGCGCCTTCCCGCCCCCTCGGCCGGAGCCTGCCTGCGGACGGCACGGCCCTCACAGCCCCGGCGCCATCCTGCCTTCCCTGCGGCAGCGCTCTACCACTTCTACCCTAGCGGTACTATGAACTCCCGAACACTGTCCCAGTGGACGGCGCTCCCAATCCCTCTAGACTGCCCGAACCCCCGCCCGACCCCACCACTGGGAACTGCGCCCTTCCCGCCCTAACACGCTCCGGGGCGAGCGCGGAGCCCTGACACCCGGTAGCGACTGTGGAGGCCCCGCATACCCTCAATCCCCACCGCGGCGGTCCCGCGGCCCGCCAAAGGGCCTCCCTCCCTTCCCCGCCGCCGAATTTCCTCCGCCCCACCAGGAACAAAGCCCCGCGCCGCCGCACCGGTCGGCGCGTTCTCATTGCCGTGGATCACGACGGCCGACAAAGTTTACCTCGTTTTCCCGGCTCCGCGACAGGACAAGGCGGCTCGGCCGGGGAGCAGGAGCAGGAATCCCCCTCCCCCAGCGCCGCACACACTTGTTTTTATTTCTTCTGCTCCCTCCCGCCGTGAGAAGCCTCCAGCGTCTCGATCAAGGCTGAAGAGGAGGCGGGGAAGAGGCGCGTGGCACTGCTCCCGGCTTGGGGCGGGGGGGTACGGGGCAGCCTAGCCGTGCCTTGCTGCCCTTCACCCTGAAGCGGCGACACCAGCCCCCTCCTCTGGCCTGCTACCTGGCGCCATCTCCCCGTGGCAGCCTGACTGCCTCGATAGGAAGGCTTGGGAGGGGGGTGGGGGATCTTCAGGCCGGGAGAGCGCCGCCACCCCTAGGGCCCTGCATGGCTTGGCTTTCCTCCCTGTATCCCGGCGGCTTTGAGCTTAAGTGCAGGGCTAGAAGTTGCAGCTCCTGGAACAAGAGCATTTACCTCTCTCCAGGACGGCTTGGCTTGGCTGCCGGCAGAGGAGTGAGGCTAACACCCATAACCAGCCACGTGCAAAGCGGCCACAGTAAGGAAGCCAAAACCAAGAGGTTTGCACCTTTTAGTTTCTCAGCACAGCACCAGAGATGCAAAGATGATCCCTAAAATCACAGCTTAGATGCTGCTTGTTATAGACACGTATTACAATAGTGGCTCTTCGCAAATATTAAAATGAATACTATGTGTTTTGTTGGAAAGTTGTGCTGTATTAATCTCTTTTAAGTAGTGTGGTAAATATAGTTTTTAGGCTATAGCATAATATTAAAATAGAAACTATGTGATGTAAGATACTTTTTGTAACTAGCTCAAGGAATGGAAAGGATAACCAAGAAATTCGTCGCATTATCCTAACTGGATAGAGATAACAGCAACAGACGCCAAGATCCCAAGAGAAGAAGTATCACCTTATCAGGAAAGCTCAGACTTCGAGGAACCAAGAAGATCGATTTTCAAGATGAGGGGGGGAAGTTAAAACTAAGTAGAAACACCCTAGTGTGAAAGGAAGGTTTGAATCATGTATGAGATATATGAATATGCAACAGGCTATTGCTTTTACGGGGTAATTCTTTGTTAGCAAGGTGTGCTTTGTGGCAGAGTGCCAGGCACATGGACGTCCATAATTCTTTTCTGATTGTCTCTTATTGTCCTGATTTTTATTATTATTTTCATTACTACAAAACTTTTAAAATTTTAACAAAAGTGAATGGCATTTGTCACGCTGCCTAACGCTGCAGATTCCCTTTGTACAAAAGCTCATGCAAGTAGAGCTCTTTACTGTAAAAAACAGGGCAGGAGACTCTTTCTTCTTTTAATGCCTTTATTAAAAGCAATTAGCTCAAGATTGGGAAGCCTGACGGGTCTGCACTCTCCGTTATCTCTCCCAGGGTGACTCAAAGGAGAAAACTACGGACAGCTTTGTCCACTAGGAGCTGAGCGAGAGGTCCAGTATACGCGGGAGTTATTAAGGCATGACCCCGATCTCGCTTCTCCATCTTTTTCTAGCTCCACGCCTCGGTTTAGATGATTTTTGTGCTCCGGGCGAGGAGTAACAAAGGTTTTTCAGCATCTCTGCAGGCTCAGCATTCTGTTCCTCACGTCCAGGCATCACTCCAATTTCTTAATTCTGCATTGGCTCGTTGTTTTGGGGGTCTTTTCGGTAAGTTTGACACTTCCCATGGCATGCTGGTCCCGAAGTTATTTTGCATCTTCTGATACCCCCTCCTCCTACGTCTCGTCCTTTCCCCTCACTGTCTGGGGAAGTCCCCTCCCTTCACTGTCTGGTGAGAAGAGCCATTAACTTAGCCCTAGCCAGGGCCTTTACTGATACAAAAAGAACCTTTAACTTCAACGACTTGTGATTATCATAACAAACACGTAGCACTTTGGCAGCAACACTGGTCTGACTAGTTTTTGTAACCTTGTTCTCACAAAAAAAAAATTGGCAGATTTTTGTTTATAACATTTACTACACTGGTATTTATGCTATTTACACACCAAGAATCACTTCTCCCTTGAAGTAGCTCAAGAAAGGGCAGCTCCATGCCTGGAGTTCCTGCCGGACATACACACATGTCACTGGTATCTGTACCTGCTGGTTCACAGCTACTTCCATTTGCATAAGGAGTAACTTCCGTAACTTTCCTTTGGTGCAGAATTTCACCCCCAAGGGGACTCTGAAATTTAGCTAAAATGGGTATAACTTGAGTCCATTCCTTTCATATCTATATATATATATATCTGTCTATAGATATATATATATAATCAAATATTATCTGAAGCAAAAAGGAACTTAATTAATAAAATTGGATTTGCTAACACACACCACACTCAGATGCTAACTGAGGCCTCACTTGAGGTGAATGCATATTACTAGTGACAAAGATTTGAGCATGCCTCTTATGACTAGGACCCCATGTAAACATCATGTGACCTTGTTGTAGCTTGTCCCAGAAACAAGCTCATGGAAGTGACAAGCAATAACAAATACTTCATTACTCTTAGAGGCTAGATTTACAGGCAGCCTATTCTAGCACTAGGCACTTCTTCTGGCTGATTTAGGCAATATAGTGGCTGATCTTTGCAATTCCATTGCATTGAGGACAAAGGACCACCAAGAAACAGAGATCTCTAGAGATCCCAGAGATGGGTTTCAAAGTTCAATGTTAAGTCTGTTTTTTGCAATAGAAATTTCATATTATGGGAATAGGCAAAGTGCCTGCAACACCAACAAAACAAAAAGAGAATTACAATCACCTTCTAGCTTTCAAGCGAAAGTTTCAAAACTTGACCTCCAAGGAAACAAAGTAGAAATTACTATATTTTTTAAAATTTAAACTATCATGATTTAGCACTCTGACAACATGGTTTTTAAATTCTTCCACTTAGGCAATACTTCACATATATGCAGACACCACCTTACAGATGCATGTATTTTACATATGACACTAGCCAAAGAAAAAAAGTATTTTTGCACAGTTCTGCAATGTGAAGGGTCAGTCCCAGGGAGTTCAGTGTGTAGGGTTAATACCACAGTGTTAGCCTAGCATAAATGTTCTTTACTTTTTATAGTATATCTATGGTAAATAATACCTTCTAATATGTTTACAGCTGTACTTATCACCTCTATATTGTGAATTCCTCCCTTCATCACTTTTCCCTAGGAATTGGGAGGGACAGGAAAGGAGAAAATCTGTGTCTGTGTTTTAAAGAGGTTTCAGTGTTGTTGAACCTGCCTAGAGATGTTACCACTGACCATCTTAAACATTCATCTCAGACACAAACTTGCTGTTGTGTGCTAGGCTAACCTGCTATCAAAATAGTCTTGTCTTCTACTTTAATGACATCACAAACACATTTACGTATTCTAAAGAATGGAGTAAGAGTAGTTATGGTAGTGATTCATACCTTTCACACACTGGGTTACTACTTGCTCTGATGTGCTTTATTCTTACTGGTTTCTACAGAAGCAACCAAATTTGAGTAATGTATCAGGTGAACAAATAAAGTTTTTATATCAGATGGAAGAAGGATTGCTTGGTCAGTTATCACTGTGTTGAAACTAATCATCTATTCTTACCAGCAACCAAGAAATTGGAGAGCAAGTTACGCAGAAATCAGGGAACAGAAAAATGGTTTCAGTCCTATTGCCATTTTGCTTCAATAACACAAACCAGAACAGCAGTCTTTCATGTGCATAAAATACATACGGTGATGGCATAAACTATGTTTATAACCACTCATAAGGCATATATCATATTTGCATCAAGAGCACTTGATAGATATCAGGTTTCCCTTGAGTAAGTCTCCTAAAATTCAGTACACTCTTTCAAACTAGGCTATTTAATATAAATTTGTAATCTGACTTCAGTGTTAGAGATCACAAAATAATTTTAAGTAGCTCCAAATGTAACATAAAGAGTAGCATAAGAACTTACAGTGTTTCATAAATGTCCCTCCAGCAGCTCTGCATTCTGGCATGAACAACCATCACATTTTTATTTGTAACAAGAAAAAGAATTCTCTGGTGTAGCCACAGCTCTCTCCACAGAGAACAACAGGCACAACTTTGCCAGGCATTTTCCTGGGGAAGGCTGTGAGAAGATCAGAGAAAAGAATGATAAACAATTCTTGCCGTCACTTGCTGCACCTGTTGTGCACATGTAGAATGTGTTATGGAGATTTGTTTACCGAAGGGTGTTTTCTTGATTGGCCAATGGTGATGGTGTTTGGATTTGATTAACCAATCTGCTCAAAGCTGTATTTGACTGTCTGCAAGGGTGATAGGTTTTTTCTTAATGAGTATGGCATGGCATTGCATGGTGATTGATCAGCCTTCTGCAATCATGGAGTCAATGCTAATTATCACCCAGCTGGGGGCTTGCAACAACACACTGGTAACTGGTTTTATTGTTTCTTTTCATTTTCAGCAAAACAAATCCTTATAGCTGCAGTGCTGTACAAGTAATAATCTCTCATTCATGTACTGTTAACAGAACTGGTATCTGTAAGGTTCCTTCCAACCCACACCATTCTATGATTTATGAATTGCCCTGCATATGTCAGCTTTGGGCACTAAGTCACCATTTCAGAAATTTTCAAGCTACCACACCAACAGACCATATTTAACCTCATGTTCTAGGAATGAACCCACATGACCTATTTTCCACCACTGACTTACTGGTACAGATGATGCATGGTATCTGTGGTGGTTAAAAAGCTAATGTTAAATCTGCTGACTTATCAAACACACCCGTGATTGTGTTACAAGTGCAACAATGAAACATCAAGCTGCATTAACCTTCTGAAATGTTCAGTTGATACAAAATCAAAAGAAAGATACAAAATCTCTAAACTGAGAATAACTGCCGTCCATACCGACAGTGTGTTGCAGAAAAAAATCTATCAATTATCTGATTCTTATTGGTACTCTGGTTCTTTAATAAAAAATGGGCAAGAACAAGAATCTTGCACAGTATTTACAACATTTTCTCCCGCTATTGATTTATGATATTCCTAATAAATGATTACATTTTTGCAGGTTATCAGCTTGCAAGGCAAGCAAGCCCCTGTAAATGCATATCTACATTACTCATTACAAGATAGTATAGGCATGCTGAAAATTATTGTAAAAATCAGGACTATGCAGTTTTAAGGTTGGCTCATTTACATTATTATGATACAATGAGCACTATATGTGTATTCATGCAATCCAATACTTGATGCCCTGTGATATAACAAAAAAAGCCTAGTACTTTACATATTCCCATAAACATTTTTCTATTCTCCAGTTTCCTAGAACTGCTCCTCCGGTTTTTTTTCCTTGCATTAAGAAGCATTAAGAAGAAACTAGTGAGAAACACTGCAATTGGCAAGTTTAAAATTGTGAAGGCTGCAGAAAAGCTTCTAATATATTGTATAATTGATGCTTTGTTTAACATATACTACTACAACTGTAGTTCAGAAAAAAAAACACTCACTCTAGAGGTGCTTTCAAGGCAAGTCTGGTGGTACTAAGTGACCGAAGTCATGTGTTATTTAATACAGAGAAAACCGATAGGAAAGAGAACTAAATAAAAAGTAAAACAGTTGCTGCTTTTTGCTCTTCACAAAATTCAGATCAGTTCTCTCATAGGCCTGTCCTGGTTTAGGGCAAATTTGGGAGAAAACCTCTGAAGGGTTTCTTCTAGAGAGCAGATTCAAGCGGCCCCCTCCCCCAACCAGTTCAGGAAAATATTTCCTTGGAGAAAAATGGAAAAAAACTGTTAATTTGGCAGGCAAAGCATTCACCAGCACAAAATAAATGAGCCATGTTAAAAAACAAAACCTCTTGCCGCCCCAAAGGAGGTGACAAATTCAAAAATGTCCCCTTCGTGGGCTGTAGCTTGGCTCACTCAGTCTCTTATCAGTCCCTCCAGCACTGGAAATGCCATGGCCCAGGCCTGGCCTGGTGGGCCACAGGTGTGAGCTGCCAGTGCTCCTCTGGGTGTTCAGTCCAGAGCAAGTTTAAACAGGTCCAAAGAAAAAGAAAAACCACAGTCCAGGAAACTTCTCTGCCTCAGCTAGCTAAAAACTAACTAAAAGCAAAGGAGAGCTCTGTCCTGCTGTCTGGGTGTCCGTCTGCAGACAATGCAGTCCAGGAGGAGAAATGTGGAGGAGTGAGTGCAGTTTCTGAAAAAAAAATTCTGCACTTCATCTACCCTCCCCTTCGCTCTCAGAACCAATCTTAAAGGTGGAAAACTTATTTCTGGGCTAAACAGACAAATGGGGATATGAGCATCATAAAGTCACCCCAGGGCAAGGACTCACACAGAAGTTCCACGCACAGGGATCAATTGCACAGTTCTTCAACTTCTGTGATGGGATACAACTGAATCAAATGCCATGTATCATATACTTAGTGTAACATGACTGGAAATTTAGTGCAGAACATACAAAAGTTCTGCACTAAACTGGCTACACAAAGTTTAAAAAAACAAAACAGAGAACCTATAGCATGATGTTACAACATGCTTCCTCAAATTTCAGTGCATCGCTTCATGATTAATGACTGCCAGGGTTTTTTGATGGCACAAGAGCTTCAAAATAATATTTTTCTCTTCCTTCACCTCCCTTTAGCATACAGTGAAACAGGCCCCAACTCAGAACAATCTGTAGAGATAACAGCTCTGAGACAGAACCTGCTGTACATGTCGAGTGTCTATGAATAACATTAGTATGTGTGTACACTACTTATTAGTGGAGATGGGATGATTTCCTTAAACTGAAGAGAAAGCAAGCTTTCTTCAAGTCTGTGAAGAGCATCCTACCTCCTAGTTATGGTCCAGTAGTATCAGCTACCAATTATCAGTGAAGTCATACAAGACCTCATAGATGAGCAGCCATGAGTTTCCATGTCCATTTAGAACCTTCACAGACTGCAGGTTAGCCACCACTGTTTTCTAGAATATGGAGCCAGACATCTTGGGTTCTAGCAATTAATTTGAAATTAAGATTCTTTAGATAAGGGTAGATAGAGCCACACTCTTTAAGGACCTGTTGCAGGTCCTTAGAAATGGTATTCCCCAGTTTAGTATTCCCACCAAAACCCAGGCACTGCTCTACTTGCTCCCACTCCCCCTCTCCATCTCGCAGCTGGAGAGGAGAATTCAAGGCATAAAAAATAATTATCAAGTAAGAACAATTACTGGAAACAGCAATGAAATAAGAAAACAAACAGTAACAATCCTAATAACAAAAGTATACAAAATAGAGAGTGATTCAGAGAATTCCTTCCCCCATCCTAGGAATGACATGACGTGGTATTGAATAACGTCAGTCATGGTTCTAGCCATGCCCCCTCCTGCCTACTGGAAAACTTAACCCTGTCCTAGCTGGAACCAGGACAATACTATAAACAGGAAATTTATTTAACCAAATACAATAATAATTATCCCTCCTTAAGCATAGTATGCTATGTCTCTGTAATATGTAAAACCAATGGGTGTGCCTCTAGGAGCCTAAATTTTTGTCCAGTTACTCAACTCCTGGCTGCTTTTTACAACCCCACATATCATCTCCAGTTTAAGGAAGATCCCTAAACTTTCATTATAATTTCAGCTGTACAAAAAGCTTTAAAGATTTTAATGGCACATCTATGATTCACAAAAATCATAGGTCTCGTAGTTAATCTTCTCAGGGAATATGATGTCCTCTTTTTAATTCATAATGACATGATTCAAAGAATACATCCTAAAGAATTAAATCTAACCTGCAAATGTATATGTATATCCCCCCTTATGAAAGGGAGATGCAACAAGACAATTTTTTTTTTTATAAAACTTCTTCCTGTGAGTTGAAACATGTCTGCCTCCAGGCTCCAGGTGCCCTATTTCAAAATCTTGTATCCTTTCCCCTCCAGTCCAGTTTATAAATCAAAATAGTCTTTTTCTCCCCAGTTTGAATCATAAGGGGAGAGAGGAAGACACCAATTTTGAGTTTGGTGTGAGCTGACCAATAACATCAGAAGAGTTGCAATAATATAACTGTATCCACATGAATTAGGAAAATACATTCAATTAGCCATAATAAAATAGAACAGAGGAACAACATTGCTCTGAGTGAACATGAGACACAAATCAGCCTGTTGTATTTTCCCAGAGCTTACATTCAACTCTGCAAGACAAACCAAAACTACAACTGTTGAATGAGGAGGAAGACTTTTAGCATAGTGACAATTATAAGGCACAAGGGAACTGCATTGAGTTCAACTTGTTCAATACCGACCAAACCTCAGCGCAGTATCCAGTCAAGAAAAATGTAGGATAAAACACAATGAAATTCTTCATTGAGATCTGTTATAGGGATGGAGAATGTTTTAATAATTTCACTGCATCTTTGGTGCTCAGATTGTCTCATGGTTCTCACTGAAGACAATTTAAAAAAAACCCAAAAACCTTCTTACAACAGGTCATTTCCCATAGAAGTTTCTGAAAAGTTGCTTTCTGCCTACCTGTTAGATTATGCCAGTCTTACACTAGTAGAGATACTGGTAAGTTATTTATGACAAATGGCAGGAAGCACTAGCATGACTTTTTCTAGGTTCACTCAGCCACCTGTGAAAGCCCTTGACTTCTTGAGCAGAGCACTAATTGGTGCTGTCCCACACTTTTGGCCCACTTACGCTGACACAGCTTCCTACCACAGACTTAGTTTGCACTGGTCTACAGAATGTCTTCTGCTACTACAGCCATCTTACCTGTTCAAAAAATATGAGCACTCAGAGAATTACCCTTCTACTGGGAGGCCTCCATCTCCACTGAGGCTTTGTCAGCAGTGTTCCACCAGTTTAGAAAAAGATATTTTCCCTAAAAGGACTCCCAGTTGAAATGGCTATGCCAGTCCAACTTTACAACTTTAAAATGTACAGCAGGACAAAATTCTTAGATTAACTCCCTTTTATCCATGATAATCTTTGTTTTAATTCCCCTTCTTTGCTATCTGTTTTGTCAGCCTGGAGACTTCACATTTTCAAGCTTTTATCCTGAACCAGGAACTATCCTTATAATACAGAAAACCGGGATTAATGTATTATTTACTTATCTTCAGAACCTTATAAATACACCAAGTTATTGCAAGATTCAAGATAAAATGAAGAGTACAGGCAAGAACATCCACTTTCTCAAAGTTACAGGCAGAAGATATTGCCTAGAACTACAGAAACTTGGTATAGCCGAGACATATCTACCTATTTACCTATGTCACCAGAACAGCTGATATATATCATATTTACAGACTGACAAATCTTCCTGATCTCACATTATTCCAAAAGCAGCACCTCTGAAATGAACTAAGTACAGTGCTTTTCTCTCTTCAATATGGAGAACAGAAATAAACCTAAAATAAGGGATGTTATCCCTCACTCAAATTTTTTTCACCATAAGGGAATTTCTCTTTCAAGCTTGATCAAGTTTATATTTATTTTGGATCATTCCTGTGCCCACTCCAATATCAGACAGATGTACAGTGGTAGCCTAACTGCATGACTCAGATTTTTGTGACTGCTTTTTCCTTTCTTTTCCAACACTTACCGAAAAAAATGCATTAAGTGGAGGAGAGAGGGTCTAGAAAAAGAAACTTAGTAGACGTCTAAGATTCTATTTTAAACAGACCCCATAAAAAAGGTTCAACTAAATCTCAAACAACTCTAACTACCCTAGAGGCTGGATCTTGAAATCACAGTGCTGTTCACATAAACATAGAACATTCTGATTTACGGAAGACCCACAAGGATGGTCAAGTCCAGCTCTTAAGTGACTGATGCATACAGAGACTGAATTTGCAACTTCGGTGTTATTAGCACCATGCTCTAACCAATGTAATATTTATAACTTCACAGAACATCTAAAGACAAGTTATCAGGCCACCTTAGTTTAAGACAATTATATGGAGTGGAAATGCCAAAATGAACTACCTACCCTTAGTTTTAACCACTCCCCTTTCACCAATAAGGAGACATGAATGGAAGAAGATATAAGTGAAAAAACAGTTTACTAGAAAACAAACAACAACCACCAAGATAACAGCAATAAACACTAGACACAAAGGTGCTGAAACCCTTGGACTCCAAGAAAACCACATGCTAGGTATCTTGGTTTAAGACAATTTAAGGGAAATGCTCTAAGATGAGTTACCTGCTCTTGGTTTTGACCAATCCCTTGCCACACATAAGGAGAAATTAATACAAGTCGATATAAGTGAAAAAATAAGTTTACTGACAAGCAAAACAGAACCAGGCAAAAAAAAAAAAAAAAAAAAAACAGTGAATAATCTATTAGATACAAAATTGCCAAGTCTGCCCAACTTCCACGGGAACAAAGAGAAATTTTAAATGACAGTGACACCTCCTACCAAGATGGCTGCTCTGCAGCCAAGCATGTGACTCAAAAACAGTGGGGAAAAATGGCAGCCTTACCTCTCCAGCAGTGGAAATTCCATCAACAAAGGCAGTTGGCACACTTCAGCAGCTGGTACTCAGTCATGGGCTAGAACTCATGAAGAGACTTTGCCATCCTCTTGGCAGGCAGGAGACAGCAAAGCAGGGCTGGAGCGACTCTCCCTTCCTGCCTCAGCTGGGCACTGTTTGTGGGCTGAGGACCACACAGAGTGAGGCTGCTCCACTCCCCTTGACACAATGTCTTGGCCGCAGTCAAGCACTCCCAGAATTCATCTTGAGGCAGTCCATGATGCAAGAGAGGAACAAAAGTGGATAAAAAAACCCCAAAGCAGACCCTCTGCCTTGAGCAAAGACCACAAGGCAAAAAAGATGGTCTGCTTGGGTGACTCTGACTTTTTAAAGGAATACCACCAATCCCCCAAACCTGGCACCCTGTCTTAAAAAGAGATGGTAATAAATTTGGGCACCGATAGGTAAGGAGTACATCCTTCCTCCCCAGATGGTGATACTGTAGCATGCCGCATGGACCAGAAGACAAACAAAGTATGGTGGAAAAACCCTCCCTCAGGATGGCAGCCATCATAAACAGATTGGATGGACCAGAAGGCAAAGACAATATGGCAAAGCAGCCCCACTCAACTCAACCTTTCCCCTGGAACAAAAAACAGGAAGTAGTTCTGGTGGCAGATGGGGTGTGCTGGCATTGCCTAGGGGCCTCCGGTCCCAGGGTGTCAGCTCCCCTTCTTCCTTTTAATGACTGTCATGATGTGTATGTGTGTGAGGTCAGAGCAGCTGCTCGCTGACTCCTCCTGCCACCTGCTGCACTCAGCCGGTGTTGGTGCTGCTGTCAAAGGCCCCTATCCCAAAGGGTAGGAGGAGGAAGAAGAAAGTGGACCCATGAAGCAATGAGGAAAGGTGGCCCCAGTCCTATCTTGGTATGGCAGCTGCAGAAAGGTATTCACTCTGAAACAGTTTTGGATTGCAAAACTCAGCTTCTCAGGTTTCTAACCAGAGACCTGCCCAAAGCAACTTCCTTAGGAGCCCAGAGAGTGACAAAAGAGGTCTCTCTATGTCTGTTGGCTGCCTTTTAAAGGGACCACGGACCGCTTCTTATATGTGAACCGGGTAAAAACTTCTGTGACCACAAGTTCAATTTCCCAAGTTGTCGACTCTTAGTGACAGTAACACAAACAGCGCATGTTATGAGTAGAAAAGCTGCCCATTTTTTTTAAAGGTTGCAGAGTTCACGAGTTAAACCAATTGCTGCCAAGTTGGGAGTTCTAACTGTTAATCATTTCATGTTGTTATCTCCTGTTAACAGTTTCCCTTTTTAATTACCTGTTCTCAATAGTGCCCCGAGCCAGCCCGCCGCTGCCCCAGCGAGGCCCCACCCCCACCTTTCGGCGCGGGCCCGCCCGTGCCGGGGGTGACCCAGGAGCGGTGGGGTGCTCCCCCTCAGCGCGGGTCTCGGCCATGCCGGGGAGTCCCGCGGCTGGTGCCCCCGGGTGCGGACCCGCCCCGGGGAGCGCGCGGCGCCCCCCCGCCTCGGCGCGGGTCCTGGCCGTGCCGGGGGAGCTCCGCGAGGATCGGCCCGGGTCGCCGTGTCCCGCGGGGGCAGCTGCTGGCCGACTCCCTTAGCCAGGCGTCGCCCTGCTGCTTCCTGGAAGATGGCACCCAGACGCTGAAGGGGAAGGGACGCAAATGTCGGCATGCAAATGACATCGGATACAGCATGCAACGGGAGGGACCCCTCACCAAACCTGGCCAAAAACCCCTAAAAACAACGAGCCAACACAAAATTGATGAATCAAAGTAATGTCTAGACATGAGGAACAGAATCTAGTATCGGCTAAGACCCTTTTTACCCCTCACCCTAACCTAAGATGTCGGCTAGAGAGAGGAAATCGGATGTTGAACGATAAAGTAAGGGCACGTCCTGATGCTTCCGTGAGAATGGACCACCAGCTCTGCCCACAGACCAACGGACAAAGCTGCACACTTCCTCCTTCTCCTCCATATCACTCCTGGGAGCAATGGTGGCGTGAGCGTGGACCCCTCGGTTCTCCCCACCCGAGTTGATCACTTTCAATAAAGGCATTAAAAAGGAGAAAGGTCTCCTGCCCTTGTTTATTTCAGTGCAGATGGACAGAGAGAAAATATGGAATATAGTACACATATTTTGGCTCACCTAGGATACTACCATGTTGCATTCCAGAAGTAAGTTACAATATTGAGCAGCAAACATGTCTTCAAGATACCTTAGCACCTCAACAGACATCAAAAGGACGCTTCTTTCACATTCAGCTAGCTTAACTGAGTTAACGTAACTAAGAAAGCATTAGCTAATCAACAGGGAGCCTCTTACTACTGGCTCAGCAAGAGGGCAACTGTTGACTAATAAAGCCTCTTATTTGGCCTTATCATAATGCAGAGCACTAGGGCTCAGGAGCTCAGTCCCTGGGTAGGGACCGGGTGCCCGAAGCTCGCTCGCTCATGCCAAGACCGCAGGGCTACCATCCAGCAAGCATGGTGATTATCAGCTCTATAGTGATTGCAAGCTCTCAGGATTTCAGCTCTGCTTGCTAGGTAGTGGTGCCCTGGGCTTGAGGCTGCAGCAGACGGAGAGAGAGGAGAAGGAGAAGGCGCAGGCTGTTCCACGAAGATGGCTTTATTTGGGGAGGTCCGTGAAGGGTCTCTGCTCTTCTTCTTTCTCAACTAATGGGGTACAGTATGCTTCTTTTATAGGGTTGGAAAGGATCCAAGCTTGACCAATGGGTAAGGGGTTAACATGACATTGCCTTATAGGGTTACAGAGGTAGGTTAAGGGGTGGAGGACAAGAAAACAGGAATTTTCTTTTGCTGTTTCAGCATTCCTATTGTTCATATCCTCCATGGTGCTTTTCCTAAATCTATGGGGTTTACTACAGTTGACCTTTAACAATTAATTTGCATTTCTGCCTAGGGATAATTGTAAGTATGTATTTATATATACACATAGGCACACACATATAATCCTTGTATCACTTAATCAAATTACACCAAAAAAAAATATTCCCCAAAGGAAATAAGATAAAACCAGATCATTTATTGTTTGTAAATGCTGCCTCAGAAACCTTAAGCATGCACATCATGCATCCTTAACTCTTGTGCCCTAAGGAATTCTTTCAACTACTGCTCTGCAATTTATAAGTATAGGAGTGGAGGGTGATCTCATATCTGACATTTGGTAATGATATATCTGAAACTAAACCCAAGTAGGCTACTTTCTTTTCCTTAATTTAGATCCCAAGGCCAAGTTTTAGTCAGCAGTGCAAATACAAGTGCCCTACTACTATTCTGCCCAGGTTCTTCCAACAGCAGAGATTACAGAGTAGAGACTCAGCCAATTCAACTTCATCTGTCCATGCTGAAGAAATAGATGAAATGCCAAAAATTATAAGCAAACTGCATTTCAGTTTGAGTTTTTAATAATCATGCAAACCAGACACGTGTTAAGGTTGCTTGCAGCAGTGCGACTCAATTGTCAGCGTCTGGCTAGCTCCCAGCACTGCTAGCAGCACGAGGGGGCACTTCTCCCAAGAGCTGGCTTCGGGATAGCGCCTAAGGCAGTGCCCAGCTTGCGGCTGTAGGCAAGGCACACCTTGTGCAGGACGGAGTCTAGTAAAGGCTGCAACCAGCGGAAAGAAGACGGCAGACTCCAACTGTGGCTTAATCCAGGCTTTAATGAATCCCGGAGGGACCGACAGGAGAAGAAGAAGACGGGGGGGGGGGGGGGGGGGGGGGGGGGCGGGGGGCTGACAGCAAGTTTTAAGGGGTAGGGAGGTGCCAGGCATTGGGCCAATGGGGGTGCAGTGGGGAGTGGGGTCCAAGGGATTGACACGTGGGCAACACCAACGGGAAACATTCTGGGGAGGGGCCCCAGTTCCTCAGCCAACCATCGAACTCCCCTGCTGGAACATTCTAGCAGTAAGGGTGGGGAGTGAGAGTGATTGGCGGGGCACTGGGGAGGGATCAGAAGAAAAAATACAGGGGTTTCCAGGGAAACCAGGGTGGAGTTTAGGGGATACATTGTTGGCTGAGGTGGAGCCAGGAAGACAGACAGCTCCAAAGGCGGGAAGGGAGAACTGGGGCAGAACCATTTTCAGACAGAAGGGGAATGGAACAAACCAACCTAATAACTTAACAAAACACACTGCAACAGTTGCTGTTCACTTTTTATAGATGGGATATCAGCACTTGCTTACAGCAAAGCCCTAGCTTCACTGCATTAGAAGCATTAGAAGGGGTAAATGGTTGTGTATACGTAACCGTTTATCCCAATACCAGTGACTTTAGGTACAATTATATCCATTTATTTATTCTTACATTCAAAGCATCTTGCTATTTTTGGTGAGTTATGACTGAAAGTGACATACAGTGAATCTGTACAAGCCTTTACAAGTACATATAACAAATTTTCCTAGCACATTAACTTATGCCTTGGTCTTGTAAGCCCTGTCTTGTCAGCCACTGCCTTCTCCTAAGTAAGAGTACTCTACATATTAATTTTACAATTTAAATACTTCCTAAAATTTTGAAGATAGGAATTTTTGTCCCCTGTTCAGAACAACCTTGACAGAGAAATCAGGGAATCATGTAAATAACTACTTTGGAACAACTGAGAAATTAATCAAGTTTGAAGATTGCTGTGCTTTGAAATTAAGATTTATCCATGAATAACTCTTTCATTTCTAGTGGAATTCCCTGTTATACTTTTTGTCTTTTCCACCATGAATACTATTGGGATTAATACTGTTTTTTTTTTCTTCTGTATTAACTATTTTCCTTTATTTTATAGCACCATTTTATCTTCAGCTTTGATGACTACATATGTAGCTGCTATTAAAGCTTATGTATACAGTGCCTGCTCTGCTCTATATTTGCTAGTGTCCACCTTTTTGTCAATTTTGAATGTGCTCATTCTTTAATTTAACAGCACAGTTAATCCCATCCTAAATGAGATCCACTCCTAGCTTATTCTTGATCTGTATGGCCCGTAGCCCTCAGAACCTGGGGTGCCCTTCTGCCACCAGAGTATTTGCACATTAACTCTAGGTACTATATAAAGCAGAATTACATTCGTTTCTGCCAATTTTCTACCCTCTTACTTAGCTCAAGCCAATCTATTTCCATAAATGCCTGTACCTGCACAGTCATTTTAAGTCACCCTCCTTTGCTAATTTTCTTATCTTTGTTCCATTTTTAGAACTATCTCCAGATTATCAGTTTTCATATTTAACTCCATTTACTTTTTAAAATTCCTATTAAATAAGTATTCCTATAAAATGTCATTACTTTGATTTTAGCAGTAAGTCTAACTCCTATCTAGTTTGGTGGGGTGGGGGAGGAGGAGTTTCGGTAGCTAAATAATACCTCACAAAAACTTTTTGACCATGTTAGGAGGAAAGAATCTAGCAGAAATAACTAACTGACAGATTATAAACTAGAACACTCATTCCAGAAATCAGAATTAGAAATTAGAATACTAGCATCTTTCTTCAGAGTAAGTTTTTAGAGTGGTTTAAATAATCTGCACACATTTTAATGACATCTTGGACATGAAGGATTTATGCCACCTCTCTTTGGACTTCAGCTTTTACAATGCCGCAGGCAGACAGCTATAACACTGACATTAGGGTCTGGGCATCCCACAGATAATTTGCATCTTCTTCTGCAGCTCAATAGGCAGCTATCAAATACAGGCATTTATGTATAGTAAGACACACCAGAGCATATCTTAAACCATCTCCTTCCATTCAATTCATTCTATAACCTCACATACACAATGCTTCCTTTCATTTCAGTCACCAGGGAAAAGACACATTCAAGACAAGTTCCAAGCACTTCACTGTTTTGTTCAACAAAATCACTGCCAAAAAAAAGAAGACTAACAGGAAAGAAAATAATTTAAAATTACACAGAAAGATAAAATACTGATCACTTTCCTTTTTCTTTCTCACCAAGAAAACCTGGAGTTACAAATACCAAAAATAAAGAAAGGAGTACCAACTAGCAATAAAAGAAACTCCAAACACCATAATTACAACAACTGACATCTGGAGCACGTTGTGAGCCTGAATAGTTGTGTCCGTTGATTACATGGGAAACCACTAGCAATGTGTCAGTACCTACCTGTAATATGAAGCACACAATCAACACCATATTGTGTCAAAGCATTCACTTTCTGAGTACAGTGGAAATGCAGGTAATAATGGCTGACACTTGAAAAAATAATGTGTTTAGAGAGTGACTCTGGGGGCAGCATCTCTGGCCCTTCCCTTCTCTCAAGACTATTTAGATGTTTAACCAAATACTCGTAATTTCTGAGGTTATGCTAACCATTACAAGAGGAGTTTTCAGCTCCTGTGTGAAGCTTGCCAATCAATAGCTTTCTTTCCCTAAGGAATAAATGGGTCAAATGGCACCTGCCTCAAAGGTGACTCTTTTACTGTCTCTACTAATCAGCTAAAGCAATTAAAATCAGAATGAAATTACTTAAAATTTTATAGTGAGGTAGAATATTGCAGTAGCAATTTTGCCTTTAATCTGAATATTCTTTATAAAAAATATTTACCAGTAATAAAGGTTTAATGATCATGAAAGAGGATGTCGGCTGGTTTTGGCAGGATAGAGTTAACTTTCTTCACAGTGGCTGGTATGGGGCTATTCTCTAGATTTGTGCTGAGATGATAATAGAGATGTTTATGTTGTTGCTGAGCAGTACTTCTGCAAAGCCAAGGCCTTTTCTGCTTTTTGTTCTGCCACACTGGCAAGGAAGATGGAGGTGGTTGGGAGGAGACACAGACAGGACAGAGGACCCAAACTGACCAAAGGGATATTCCAGACCATATGACATCTTGTTCAGTATATAAGGCGGGAGGAAGCAAGAGGATGAAGGGAACATTTGGAGTGATGGTGTTAGTCTTCCATAGTAACTGTAATGCATGGTGGGGCTCTGCTTTTCTGGGGATGGCTGAAAATCTGCCTGCCCATAGGAAGCAGTGGATTCATTCCTTGTTTTGCTTTGCATGTGTGCATGGCTTTAGCTTTCCATAATAAACTGTCTTTATCTCAAACCATGAGTTTTCCAGCTTTTACCTTTCCAACTCTCCCCCCAGTCCAGCTGGTGAGGGAGTGAGCGAGTGGCTGCATGGTGCTTGGCTGGGGTTAAACCACAATAATGTGCTGAATTTATATTTACCCCCCTTAAGAAGTCCCCATCAGTAACATCCGAACTGCCTGAGGTTTTTAAACATAGCTGCTGCAGAGATACCCTCATGCAAATTTGCTAGATTTTTCTCACTCACCTCTGGCTGGAGGTGTTCATGTATTCCTAGAAGCCTTTCAGTAACAGAAATATAGTAATCACTATAAAACACATTCTTGTTTAATTCTTGACAAGTTGAAAATTCACAGCTAGCTGCAGTGTGAGGCAGCAGATCTAACCAGGAATTAGGCTGTGATGGCCTTGCACAGTGCATTTTTCTCTGTTACTTTTATTTTTAGCTTGATTTTATAACTGTTACTTGTGAGTACAAAAATCACCTTGCTTTAGATCTCTGTCTTAATCATTTTTTCTAGTTTTCAAACTCAGCAATTTCATTCCTGGATAGTTCATTCAGATTTCCTAAAAACAGGAAATAGCTGAAGCATGCAAACTATACTAATACCTCCTGAGAGGGACCAATCTGATTTTTATTTATGCCTCAACATATTGTGAAATACAAAGCTGTGTTTCATGTCAGGTACAAACAGGCGACATGTATATCTGTGAGTGCAAAATGTGTGGACACGACAATGGGAGAGCTGTGAATTCTAATAATAACTGAGGAAAATAAAGCATGGAAAAAGGCCTTTGAACCTATCTTTTGTTTGCAATAACCCTGATTGATTTAGGAGCATTGGAATTAAAGTGTTAAGGATGTTGCTTTTTGCTTGTAGTTAATCCATAAAGAGCTCTGCAATAATAACCTTTTGAAGTATAATTTTAGAATATTACTTGTATCCTTGAAACTATAGCTTTGGAATATATATAAAGGAAATATGCTCATCTTACGCCTTATTGAAGCAGAGAAAAACAGCTTGAGAAAAGAAGATGAACATCACCTCAAGGATTTATGGTTTTGACCAAGGGAATCTGGACATCACTGTTATTAGATTTGTAGTCTCTGCAATTAAAAGGTGGACCCACATCTGGGGAGCTGGACTCCACCAGATGGGATTCGTCTTTCTTCTTTCGGAAACTGGACCGCCACCATCTGGGATACTCCTTTTGAGATACATCCTGAGAGAAATTAAAATCACAATAGTGTATAGAATTGTGATGTAGTAATTTGGAATAGAAATTGCTGATGAGTAAAAATTGGAAATAGAAACTGCTGAAAAAGCTGATGAGTACCCCTATAAATACCTGTAACCATCAATTATCGGTGTGCAGTTGGAGGAAAAACTTCCCCCACTGTACCCAGTGCTGTATTGCTCATACTTTACCATATTAAATAATAAATTGATTGCTGCTTGAATATTAGCCTAGTCAAGCTTCTTATTCCTAACAATACGTTATACATTGGTTGAAGGATTCCTATAAGGGCTGTACACGTGCTGGCAGCCCTGTCCCAGGGGAGACTTCGCCAGGGAAGGTCTGGAATACCCCTTTGGTCAGTTTGGGTCCTCTGTCCTGTCTGTGTCTCCTCCCAACAACCTCCAGGCAGCCAGTCGGGAGAGAAGATTCCACGACTGGGTGGCAAGCGACCTCCCACTGGCCAGTGGGGCAGATGTCTGGATGCCCAGGAAAAATGCCCAGGAAGAAATGCCTGGGAAATCGAGCTGTAGGAGGAATCTTAGAACATAAAAGCAGTTAACTGTGACACAACCGTGGGCCATTTTCTTTGGTTTTCTTGGAGGGATCAGGGGCTCGCTCGGAAGGTCAGCTTAGCCCTCCTCCCCCCCTCGCCTTTTCCTACCTGTGGTCCTGCTTCCCTGTATGCACCTGTCCTACCCTGCTTCACCGCTTCTGCAGCTCCTCGCCGAGACGACCGGGTGCTCCGCTGCTTCCCGGACGAAGCAGTCCAGAGCTGCCCGCCGCACCAGCCTGCCGCAGTACCAGCCCGCGGTGGCTAGCCTACCACAGCCACTGCCTGCACCAAGCCGCTCGCTCATAAGAGTCGCGCAGGCCCGCCGCGGCTTGCCGCCGACGCCGGAGACACGCTGCCGCAGCCGCTTGGAAACCGTGCCCAAGCGCTCACCAGAGCCGCGCAGGCTCACCGCGGCTTGCAGCACACACATTCCATCTGCCGAGCTGACGCCAACAGAGCGCCGGGGGTTCTTGCGGTCACGCTATTCCTGTCTTCTGTTTCTGTCTCTCTTTTCCCCCTCTCTGCTCTCTTTTCTATCCCCCTTCGGTAAGAACACTTACCCTTCTTTATCAATAAACAGTACTCATATATAATTTTGTTGCATTTGCGCTTCATTTTAGTCAGAAAATCTACCAAAATTAATCCTCCCGACTCCCCCTTTTGGGACACCTTCATCAATAAAATCCTGAGAGCACATCCTTGTTCATTGAGTCCACTCAAAGACTGACCTCAAGACACTAAAGCTCAGGAAAACAGACCTAGTTAACTTTGCTATTTATCTTTGTTTTAAATGCACTTACTTCTTCCCTTTCCTCTTTTCCCAAACCAAAGAGCATTCACTTAATTGACTCTCTACAGTCCAAACCACAGTAAAGAAACACAAGCTTCAGCATCTGGAGTACAAAAGAGAAAAAGAGTGTTTGCCACAGCCGAATTCAATCTTAACTTTGTCCTTAGACAATAAGAAGGACAAGTATAAACAAAACAGTTCTTCCTTTCACAAACCTGCCATATATTTGGCCTCTGCCTTCCCCTTTCCTCTTGTCAGCTGCTCTGTAATCACCCCATTCCTGGTGAACAAGGGTTCATCCTCCCTACCCCTCCCTCTGGAGGCATGATGATAAACTGGGTGAAAACCTGGGACAGTATCTTTAAGACAGCTGAAGTCCTCTAAATGAATCCTGCATTAGTTAAAGTTTCCCCCTTCTCTTTTTCTTCATATTCTAAGTAGAAGTTACCATTAAGCAATAGCTTCTGAAGGAAATCTTCACAACCCGTGTTTGTGGGTTGTGTGGACCGAGGGCAGCATCAAATTACTGCACCCATGAGAGAAAAAGCTTTTCTGTCTCTCATTCATTTCATTTAGATAACAAAAATACTGTAACATTTGAGACAAGATTCTCTTCACCAGTTATGACCTGTGAGAGGGAACCACAGGGAAGATGGGGTGGAGATGCCCTGGGAGGATACTGCTGTCTGACTGTCAATCAACTGTGGTTCACTCCCCTGTTCCAGAAAGTTCTCCACTTTCTTTTCCCCTGTTGCTTCCCCTCGAAGGACCACCCTCGTTCCACTCCCTCATTGGAGTACCCCATGTCACCCCACCTCGACTCCTCCCCTGACTCCCTTCCCCATTGGACAACTTGTACTGGAGCAATGCTGCGGCAGTGTCCAGAGAAATGATTACACAAAGCTTCAGTTTGGAGAACCAAGCACAAATTCTTTTTACAGACTTCTCACTAAGCACAGGTGCGGAGTCATGTAAAAAACATAGAAAAGGCTTTTGGCTATCTGTGTCAATGTGCTAATTTCATTTACACATTTCAGTCTTCAGAGATGTAGGGAAGAAGACAAAACATTTAATCCCAACGCCACCTATTTCAGTAAGTAGTTCTTCTTTCCAGTATGAAACTTTGCTTACCTGCTTAATCCACTCATTTCCCATGGAAATATTCTATACTCTTGTTCTGTTTTATGTATTTTAATCCTTCACATATGCAAAATAACCACATTGCTTTTTTTGCCTTTGCTCAGCTGAGGCAAACATTACCATGTACTTTGGACTTTGCAAGAAGAAGGTACACAACTGAACCTAAATCCTGTGATAGTCCTAAGTGCCCAAGACTATTTGTCACGTTTTAGCAAAATTATTTATACTAATTTTCTAGTGGGTCCCTACTCAAGACTTTTTCAAGGAAGCTAAAAGAAAAGTTCATACTTCCCTTTAAAACAGGAGGACTGAGAAACACCTGCTCTTAGAGACAGACATTTAAACATGGGAAAGGCACATGCATGGGAAAAACTTTACATTTCTCCCCTCAAGAACAATTAGCAGTGGTTTTTTTGCACAAGTATTCAGGATTCACACAGCTGAATTCACAGCAATACTTCTCAATTGGAAGACAAGCCCATAGCTTTCAGTGCTGCTAGATAAGAAATCAGAAGACAAAGAAACATATTTGGATCCTTTAATTCACATTGAATAAGAGTAAGTCAGGTTGGTATCCTCACTTATGGCAAGTGAAATTTTAGATCATAATTACAAGTGTGAAGACTGGGACAGCTTATTAACTGTTTAAATTAATTAAAACAGAATTAAGTTTTTTATATAATCACAATTTTTTTTCTCCATTCCTATGTCCTCAGACGCCTTTCCTATACTTGTATTTACACCCTCAGAATTTGGGAAGACCTCTAAAATGCTAATAGTAATAAATGCTAACTCATTCTTCATTCTTTAGTGATATACAAAGCAAAACAGAAACCAAACTCTGTAATAGTTTTTACACATGGGTGAAGAAAAAAAAATATCAAGTGTCAAGCTAAATTATTTTGACATAAACAGTTTTTCTTCCTTACCAGGTAAGTTTGCTGACCGACAGTTCCATCCTGATCCTATAAGAATACCAAGTTATTTCTGAGAAACCCACATCTTTTAAAAAAACCCAGCTCTAGTATACTAAATAGAAATAATTTTGCCAAATTTGAGACAGCTAAAAGCTGGTCTTCCAAGTTTAAACTGTCTGAGCTCCCTCTGTAGTCAGCAAACAGCAGTAGCCACTTATAAAATGGGTTGAATACATTATCTTCTGGAATACTTAAGTAGGGAGCCTAGATGCATAACTTCTGAATAAACATCAATTTAAGCCAATATATACATATTACAGAAATTTATGCAGCTTGTGATAAGTTATCTTTTCTTGGGTTTTCATCTTCTGCTGAGTCTCCCTGTCTCTTCCTCATTCCATCTTTTATTTCCTCAGCTATTTTTGTTTCACTTCTCTGACACTGTTCTTTGCAGCTCTTGCCTTCATATCCAACTTTTGGTCCTCCTGTTCAAGATCTCCTTTGCTCTCTGCCTTCCTCTTTAAATCTCCACATTCAAATATGCCTTCTACTTCTGAGTCCCCACTACTCTACTCTCTCTCTTCTTTACTTTCTCCCAGTCACTGAAGTTTTAAAGTCAAGAAAGTAATCAAAAAGAAGTTTTGTTACACACAGGAGTAGGAAGAAAACAGAGGGAACAGTAATATCGGCTAAAAATCAGTTTCTCCTTTTGTTGAGCTGAAAAGAGAATCGGGACTGACCCTGCTTGCACAGCTATGAATCAGTAATTTAGTCAGTAAAATAATCTTGCTTGACAAATGGGTAATTCTTAACCAGAGCTAATAAAGCTATCATTTTAAAAGGCTTTGGATGTATTAAGTTTGTTCTCTAGTTCCTAATGACAAAAGATATCAGTAAACATAAAGCATCTGCTTCTCTGGCATCTTTAGATATATAAAATTTGTTTATATGAATTTAGCATGGCTGGGTGGACCAGCAACCAAAATCATTCCTTTCAGGAGGGCACCAGATTGCACCAGATCTGCCTGCAGGAGGTTCAGGAAGTCAGAAATAAAATACCCTTTCTCTAGTAAATCATAGAGTACAGTTACAACAACTGAAAAGGAAGGCAATTATTAAAAGGGTTTTTTACAAAAAAAGTCTGCTGGAACAGGATGTAATTCTAAAGAACTAAAAAGTTGTAATAAAAATGAGTTAGAAAAAGAACAACTTACTTATTCTTCCTGGTTTATTAATGTATTGTGGATTTTGTTCTCCTTCCCTCTCTTAATACAGGAAGAGGCAACCTTTTCATAAATTACCACAGCTTTAGTGAAACTTTTTTCATTATTCCAAGATCAATTTCACAGGGGTATCTTTGAACTTCCCATAGCAACTTACTTGTCCATCACAACCAGATATCCCATAATGACAATCCATTCATTGGAAGGGAGAAAGGCTGAACTACAGGAAAAAGGCACCAATGGGAATAGTTTTCCTTTGTTCTTCACTGACCAAACTATCATGGCCATGTGTTAGAGGTAATTAAATGTCCAGAAGACTTTAGTATTTGTTTGTATGATTATTTCCCTTTACCTACCATTTCCATAGCCTGAACTCTGCTCCTGATTAGTACTGCAACTAAAGCAGTTAGCCTCATGTTGTTTGCACAGAATGAAAATATGTCCCTGTGAATTTACTTTTGGGTGCACTTTGCCAATTACATTTGCAACCTATGATTTCTGCTGTGTCCTGAGAGCTGTATATATTTGACACTGTAATCATCAACTCTTTCCTCCTCTTGCACATTATTGTGATGTCTCCGGTGTCATCCATTTGGCTCTGAAGAGCCTCTTTCTCTATAGCAAAGTTTCTGGTTTTCTCATACTCTGCATAGTATTCAGTTGTGAGAACTAGGTTCACACTTAGTCCACAGTTCATGGTCATGTGCCCAGTCAAACATTTATATGTGTGATTAAAAACAAAACTAGTTATAATACCATATGTTGTTCTCTACCTTGTCGTAAAGTCATTTGTTTCTTTTGTGTTGGTCTCTGCATGATATCTTTCCAGTTGATAAAAAGAGGTCAGTCAATGAAAGTCAGAATAAGTGTGCCTCAAAATATTGTCCAGCAGCCCATGACATGGTATGATAATCAATACTTGGAGGTGTTTTTCCAGTCACTGTAATATCCTGGCTTACACTGGGTACAATATTTTTTTCTCAATCCCCCCAATTTCTGAGTGCCTTTGAGGAATGTACAGCCAAGGGGAGAAAGCTCTCTCTTAGGCAAAAAAGTCCTGTACAAATTCCTTACCCATGTAAGCAAAAACTGTACCCCAGGGTCATTCCACTAATGATATGGACAGTACCAGATCTATTTGATCTAGCCACTGCTAAGAATGGATATACTGCAAAAAAACTGAAAAGGAAGCACTCAGTGTGTCCAGCCCTCTTCAGCTGTAAAGCAGCCTTTTAGGAAGACTTTTTGAGAACATGCATGTTGACATCCTAGTTCCTTAAGCTATATACCTGAAGTTTGAAAATTATTTGAAAAGTTTCTCCTAAAGAATAGGCTGTAAGCCAAACAAGATGGACAGAAGAAGTAGTAAATGTTGTGGCAACTAGCATTTTATTCTGCAGATCACACACATAGATAAAGTTTTTCTTACCTGGTTGGACCACAAAATGGAGATGGGTTTCAAAATTATTGGTATTATCAAACATAATAGCAAGAACAACTGTTGAAGATTGCAATGCAAGTTGTTTTCCATTACCATCTGTATGGCAGATTACCTTAGTCAAGTGGGCAGTTTGCTTTATCTCTCTCTTTGAGTGACCACATTCACACCTCCCTGGGGAGGGGATATCTGCTGATAACAGACTATTGAATGTCACTGCATGACTGATAAGAACTATAACACCCCATTGTGAGATGCTCCACCCAGAGGGAGGAGCCAAGAATTGCTCCAGATATAATCAAGAAATTTTTGAGACACCAGCAGGCCTTTCTCCACTGGATTCCCCAGAGAAACAGCAGCTGCCTCTCCTTCCACTGGATCTTCAGAGGAAGAATACATCCTTCTCTACAGATTCCCCTTGCTCCAACAGAACCACACTTGATACTTCAGGAGGACTGCAGCCACATTTCCAATTGGACTGCCACCAACACCCTGACCGCCAGGGTGCCAGGTTGGGTCCTGACTCTGTCAGTGTTGTTCTAGTGTACTGCACTGTTTATTTTATCCTTTATTTTTTTTTCCTTTTCCCTATTAAAGAGCTGTTATTTCCTGCTCCCATATTTTTGCCTGAGAGCCCCCTTAATTTAAAATTTGTAGCAATTTGGAGGGGTGGGGAGGGTTTACATTCTCCATTTCAGGGGAGGCTCCTGCCTTCCTTAGCAAACTCCTGTCTTTCCAAACCAAGACAACAACTTATCATGTAAAATATACTAGGATTTCTAAACCATTATGCCTTCAAGACCAAAACACAGAGAAGGTGCCAGAGTAGCATTTTCCTGTAGTTTCATTTAAGAATAAGATACAAAGTCCAACATCCTGATGCTGGATGTTGATGCTGAGGTTTTTGATTTTTAAGTCTGATATTCTGGTGTATAGATATTATACATTATGCTATTTGGAAAATACTCTAAAAAACAAAAAAGCTAAGACCCTCAGGGGTCTGTGCTGGGGCCATGGAGCAGTGTGGCCGGTAGAAACATGCCCAGGCTAGAATGACCAGCCCGTCTCCAGCCAGTGGGGGCGCTTCCCCAACTCGAAGCCGGGTACTGCGCCTAAGGCACTAATCTGCCTTGGGGACGTGGCCGCTGAACTCCAATCCGCAGGAAGAAAAGAGGCGTCTCTCAGTGGCTCGGTTCAATCAGGTTTATTAGGCCCCAGAGGGACCAAACACTCCCAAGGGATCCAGCGGCTGAGAGCCCCGAGGTGAGGAAAACCTCGGGTTATAAAGAAGGTGGGAGGGGAAGGGGGTAACAAATCAGGAGAGAGAAGGGAAGGATACATTGGGGATTGACATAGCGACAAAACCAATCATACACAACTGAGGGAGGGGCCCCAGTCCCTGGGCCAATCACCCGACACCCTGGCCAGAAGCTCCTGGAAAAAGAGGGAGGGGTGCCGAGTGACAGGCAGGCAACCGGGGGTGGAGAAGTAAAAGGATACATGCTGTAACCATGGAGGTTGGGGAGGGGTTTGGGGATTGACAGATAACTGAGTTAGGACAGGACCTTTTAACATGACAATGAAAAAAGGGGGGAACAGAACAAACTCAAAACGAACCACAACATCTCCCTCTTTTTTGTTTAAAAAAGAAAGAAACACGGCAGGGGCACAACGTAACTTAAACTGAGGTTTGGGCCTGCTCCATTTCACTTGAGCTCGGGCAGAAGTCATCGGAGCCTTGGTGTTCCGAGGAGGCGGAGTCCCAGTCCTCGCCGTCTTCTTCGGGGACTTCTACCCAGCTAACGTCTGGGATAGCTGTGGCTCTCACGACAAGCCTTTTAACCAGTCCCCAGACAATGGAGCAGGCAACCAAAACAACAAACAAAACTAGAAGGGACGAAAGAATAGTTTTTAAAATGGACCCTGCCCAGCTTGACAGTCCCCATCCTTTGAAGAGGTCCCCCAGCCAGTCTGATGTTTGTTGTTTTATTTCAGGGACGAGGCCTTGCATCTTTTCGATGGCCACCCTCGCGTCCTCGGCCCGTGATGACAAGTTCAGGCAGCAGAGGCCCTCAAATTCCTCACAGCGATGATGATGTAACAGCAACAGGAAATCAATCGCTGCGCTGTTTTGTAAAGTCGCCTTCCTCGTTATTTCCTCGTCTGTAAGGAGGTCCGAAAGCGTAGCTGACGTCAAATTGGCTTGCTTGACCACCCAACACTCTAGGCGAGCCAATTCGCCTAGAGACTTGGCCACTGACACCCAGGGTAAAAACAGGGTGATGGCTACAATTTTCGGCTTTGACCAATGTTCAATTTGGGAGTTGCAATCCAGATCGAGATCTTTAAGATCTCTTTTGGAACGGGTCTAATTCGGATGGACTCTTTTCAATTTCCAATCACGAATTTGGGTCATGTTGGGGGTAAGCAGCGACAGCCGCCCTAAAGCACAGGGACCTCTGACCAGGCGAGCGGGGATGCCTGCCCATGCTCGGTCTCCGCAAATAAAAAAGATCCCCCGGGGTAGGGACAATGGTTTGCTGCCCAGGGTGGATGCGAGTGGTATATCGACGGCCATTTTGCACCACTGGGTAGCCTCATATTCGGTTTTTCGATGGTTTCAACCATGTGTACCTACTGTCCCAGAGGCGAGGGGCAAAATGAAACAAGAAACAAATAGGGGCGTTGGAGGAACTGAGCAGATCGAGTTCTGGAGGTTCGGAACTCAAAGGGACCAGCCCCTTGATCCCGTCCCTCCAGACATCCTGAACGTTGATGGATGGGGAAGGGTTCCGGATACAAGCGGGGCGAGGGTAAAATTGATGTTGTTAATTTGATGGAGGTCGTGAAGGAGCCGCCACTTGTCTTTGTTGGGTTTCTTGATGACAAACACTGGGGAGTTCCACTCTGACATGGTCTCCACCAGGTTGCCCTTCAGTAGCTGCTCCTTGACGAGCTCGTTGAGCGCCACTAATTTTTGCTTGTTGAGCGGCCACTGCACTACCTGTACTGGTTTATCAGATTTCCAATTCAGCTTCCAGGTAGGGCACTTTTCAGTGACCGCTGCCCAAAAAACCTGGGGAGCCGCTGGGAGGTCAATTCGGGCCCCCCACTGGGCAAGGAGGTCTCTCCCCCACAGGGGTTCCGTGTAGTCTAACACGAATGGGCGTACTGAAGCCAATTGCCCATCCGGCCCCATAATTTGCATGGTGCTCCTGCATTGACGAGCCAATTGCAAGCCCCCGACTGTCGGGTTCGGCTGTCTGTCTCTGCCCTGACACGGGTAGTGTGGTCCTTGGGTGGCACGCGTTTTAAAGGACAAGTCTGGACTCTTCAGCTTTTCGGTCTTCAGGTTGTTTATTATTTCTTATCTACAAAATTTTCTGTCTGCCCAACAGAGGTCTGATCTGCAAGCAGTCACAGGCACTCTCTGACCACCAAGGGGCGGTCATGTCTTTTTATACTAATATCTATGTACACAATATTTACCTTTATTTCCCAATGCTTTTCACCCATGTTGGCAAGTGCACCTTCACCATAAACCAATCTCCAAATGCCAACATCACCACAGGAGATGGAGGACAAGAAGAAGGAAGAAGAAGGACAAGACACGCCCTGATCCCTCCATCTTGTCTCCATAACCCCCCTGTACCCAAAAAACCTTAAAATCTATATTTCACTTTCTAAACGTGTCCCTTTTACACCTTTTACTCTAAAGTGATTCTCTTGTCCTCAAACTCTTGTTATTTCTGTGGATGGATCAAAATCAAGCCACCAGACACTTCTGGCAACATTCCAGGATTTTCGAGACCCCCAAGGGTTCTCCTGGCATCTCTGGACATTGGGAACGATGTGCTGAGATCCCACACCCGACACCTCGGACGTGACCCGACGCGTCCTGCAATTCCCAATGTGACGGCCATTCCCGGGAAGGAATGATTGTCACATCTGCCCCTGTGTCCAACAAGCCTCGAAGTGGCTTTTGCTCCCCTCCTTTCAAAAGTTGGCAGGTGATACGTGGTCTTTCTTGCCCCAGGACCTGGGCCCAGGCCACTGTTGGGCCCTGGTTGTTAGATGGAGAGGACCCCGGGACCCAAGTCAGCTCCGGAACAGGGATTGCTTGCGCAATCACCTATCCTTTGGGCAAGAAAGAGGGGGGTTGGACACAGTACAGCCCAATGGCGAACTGTCCCGGGTCTGATGTTAGGAGACCCGGGATAACGTTCACCTCCAATGGAGTGTGTTTTGTGTCTCCGACAACAACGTACTTACACCTGATCCGTCCCCAGTTTCCTGGGCACTCCGGGCAGACCGAGACCAGATGGAAATTGGAGTCCTTAAGATGGAGTGGCTCCGTGAGCTGCAGCCGGAAAGGCCTAGAGACGGAAGAGGTGGTTAAAATTGGTTTTGGTTGGAGGCATGATAAACATGTCAAGTCCGGTGAACTAGAGTCAGAACTGTTGGTGGCAAACGGCGGTCTCTCAGTTCTCCCCTCCCTGCTAGATGTTATAAGACCCGCCTTATTTCTGTCATTGCACAGGGGGGAGCTGCGCTCGGAAACTAGTTTTTTGGCAAGGCCTTCCCCCGAAGCCCCTGCCCTCTTTTAAAGTCATAAAACTCCCTCCGCAAAGGGCAGTCGGGCATCCAGTGCCCTAGCTTCCCAAAAAGATGGCAAGGGGAAGCTTTTGTGGCTGAGGGTCCGGAAGCAGGCGAGCGGCGTGATGTCTCCTGGAAGGCATCCTCTGGGAGATCTTTGGCGACGCTGACTCTGGGTGGTGGCTTGATCTTCCTTTCGCATTCCTTGGGTGGTGACAACAGGACTTTCCGGGCACAGACTTCCAACATATCTTGCAGCGTGGGGGGAGGGTGGACCGGCAGACTAAGGATGGCGTCCCGGCACGCAGCGTTGGCATTTGCGGACGCCACTTCCTTTAGGATGTGATCCTGGGCAACTTCACTCCCCAACTGCTGCTCCACCGCTTTTCGGAGTCGGAGTCTTTCCACGAAGTCTAAGAATGACTCATCGGTGCCCTGGAAAGTCTTGGAATACGAAAGGAGAGGGGCCGCCCCCGGCAACGCCAAGAACGCCTTCTCCGCCGCCCTAGCCGACTCCCGGAGGGCCTCCGGGGGGATGGCACTTGCCTGCAAGTGCCCATCCACCCCGTTCCCGGTCCCTAGGAGCTGGTCTATCGAGAGAACATTCCCCATCGTATCTAAACCCGTGTGGGGTTGCCCCCACAACGAGGGGAGAGCTTCTGTCACCTCCCTCTTCCAGGCCCCCTCCCACATGACCCGCTCGGTGGGATTGAGCAGGCACGTGAAGAGGCGCCTAAGATTAGAGGGGATGATGTCAGCTTCTGATAAGGTGGCCTGTAACATTCCTCTGAAGTATTCGCTCTCTCTGCCATAGTCCTTTTGTGCTTTACACAGCTCCTTAATTTGTGTATGGTGGAAAGGGACCCATTGCCTGCGCGTCCTACTCTCCCCCTCTGGGTGGTAAATGACCGGGGCTGCAGATGGAATGGCAGCAGGCCCCGGTTCTCGGTTCCCTCTCTCCCCCCACCCCGGAACTCGAAGCGTGGGAACCGGAAGAGAGGAGGGCAGGGGCGTGGCAGGGAACTTGGGCTGGGCAGTTCGGTGTTAGAGTGCCCACCCAGGAGGAGGAGTCAGGGGGCGGGACTTCCTTAAACACAGGGGGAGGAGAAACAGGAGGTGGAAAGGGAGGAACCGTGGGAGGAGCTGTGGGAGGGACCAACAAAGGGGAGGACTCGGAAAAGAAGGAGGAGGGACCAGGAGGGAGGAGGGATGAAGGGGTGGACCATTGTGAGGGGCCGGAAGGCAGGAAGGGGTTGGAACTGGGAACAAAGGGATTTTGGGAAGGAGAAGGGGATTTTCCCGCCTCGGCCACGAGGCTACCTCCATCTTGAGCTCCATGGGAGCCATCTTGGGGAGATGGAGGCAGCTGGGGACGAACTGGGGGTTTCTTAACTGGGGACTTGGGGACTGGGGCAGGGGGGGAAGGAGAAGAAGAGGAGCCCCTAAGAGTCTGGCCAGGACTCTTAGGGTGGGGGGGCCGAGGATTCCGAAAGGAGCCAGGGGACTGGTGGACACCCTGTGCCGGGCTGGTGCGGGCTGCTCCTTTCAGAATCCCGGCTTTTGGTTGAGAGGGAAAGGGAAGAGGGTTAGGGGCAGAGGTAGAGGTACGGGACGAACTGGGGCACGAACTAAAACTAACAGAGGGCTTTCCCAAGTTCCCACTCGCTTTTAAAATATTCCGAATTTGCCGAATCCAAAAAGCGAATTGGGAAAGCGAGGTGTCTCCTGACCTAATCAAACTTAATAATCTGTTGTTCGCCTTCTGCCAAAAGGCAGACTCTTTGATTAGGTCAGGAGAGACTTCAGGGAACTCAGAAAGCAACCAACGTATTAACTTTTTAATTTCAGATTTTTCAACTTAAAAATCCCCCCCAACAAGGATTCCCACAACTTGGTGATAAAGCCCCTTCTGGGCTGCTGAAAACTTTGCACCCATTTTTAGATGTTAAACAAATGGCAGCCGCTACAAAGCCCCCTCGTTCCAGTAAAGGCAGAAAGAAAAAGAATAAGAGAGCCACCCACCAGCCCCTGTCCAGAGAGAAAAATATAGAGAGAAGCGGTGGCGAAACACCGGAGAGAGAGGGACAGGGAGGGAAAAAGGAGAAAAACTTACAAAATTCGGTGGTGGCAAACAGAAAACTGGAATGTCAGGGGGTCCTGTGGCCAAGACAACTCCTTGGTGCACGGAGCTACCGTCTGGGATCCCCAGGGAGCGCCACCCCTAAAACGGGGTCTGCTCTACCCTGGGGTAGTTCTGCAGCCAAAGGGATTCCATGAATCCCGTCCGTTGGGTCCGGCAAACGGCGTCCTTTGACGCTCTACTGACCCTCTTGCCGGTCAGGAGCAGTCCGGAGGGGCCCCACTTGGGCACCAGAACTGGAGCGGTGTGGCCGGTAGAAACATGCCCAGGCTAGAATGACCAGCCCGTCTCCAGCCAGTGAGGGCGCTTCCCCAACTCGAAGCCGGGTACTGCGCCTAAGGCACTAATCTGCCTTGGGGACGTGGCCGCTGAACTCCAATCCGCAGGAAGAAAAGAGGCGTCTCTCAGTGGCTCGGTTCAATCGGGTTTATTAGGCCCCAGAGGGACCAAACACTCCCAAGGGATCCAGCGGCTGAGAGCCCCGAGGTGAGGAAAACCTCGGGTTATAAAGAAGGTGGGAGGGGAAGGGGGTAACAAATCAGGAGAGAGAAGGGAAGGATACATTGGGGATTGACATAGCGACAAAACCAATCATACACAACTGAGGGAGGGGCCCCAGTCCCTGGGCCAATCACCCGACACCCTGGCCAGAAGCTTCTGGAAAAAGAGGCAGGGGTGCCAAGTGACAGGCAGGCAACCGGGGGTGGAGAAGGAAAAGGATACATGCTGTAACCATGGAGGTTGGGGAGGGGTTTGGAGATTGACAGATAACTGAGTTAGGACAGGACCTTTTAACATGACAATGAAAAAAGGGGGGAACAGAACAAACTCAAAACGAACCACAACAGGGCCAGTTCTGTTTAATGTTTTTATTGATGACATTGATGAGGGTTTAGAGTCCTTCATTAGCAAATTTGCAGATGACACTAAGCTGGGAGCGTGTGTTGATCTGTTAGAGGGATGGAGGGCTTTGCAGAGGGATTGGAATGGTTGGATGGATGGGCAGAATCTAATGGGATGAAGTTCAGTAAGTCCAAGTGCCGAGTCCTGCACTTTGGCCACAATAACCCCCTGCAACGTTATTGGCTGGGGATGGTGTGGCAGGACAGTGCTCAGGAGGAAAGGGACCTGGGCGTGCTGGTTGACAGTTGGCTGAACATGAGCCAGCAGTGTGCCCTGGTGGCCAAGAAGGCCAATGGCATCCTGGCTAGTATCAGGAATAGTGTGGCCAGCAGGAGCAGGGAGGTCATTCTTCCCCTGTACTCAGCACTGGTGAGGCCACACCTTGAGTATTGTGTCCAGTTCTGGGCCCCTCCGTTTAGGAGGGACGTTGAGATGCTTGAGCGTGTCCAAAGGAGAGCAACCCGGCTGGTGAGGGGCTTGGAACACAAGCCCTATGAAGAACGACTAAGGGAGCTGGGGTTGTTCAGCCTAGAGAAAAGGAGACTCCGAGATGACCTTATCACTCTCTTCAGCTTCCTGAAGGGTGACTGTGGTGAGCTGGGAGTCGGTCTCTTTCTCCGGGCAACAACAGACAGAACAAGAGGACACAGTCTCAAGCTGCACCAAGGGAGATACAGGCTAGAATTAAGGAGGAAGTTTTTCACAGAAAGAGTGGTCAAATACTGGAATCATCTACCCAGGGAGGTGGTGGAGTCACCATCCCTCGAAGTGTTTAAAAAAAGACTGGATGTGGCACTTGGTGCCATGATCTAGTTGAGGTGTTAGAACATGGGTTGGACTCGATGATCTTAAAGGTCTCTTCCAACCTAGAAATTCTGTGATTCTGTGATTCTAAAACTAGGTCACTAACGGTGGACACAGGACTGACACTGAAGATGGTGGCAAGCATCAATAGCCCACTTTATTGTAAAAGCCAGGCTTTTCTAGCAGTTAGTCGGTTATCAGTTTACATAGTTTTAAGGCACAACATGCCCAAGTCAACCAATCACCATACTCCACAATGTGGACATGCAGCAGTCTCTGCAGCACATCTCTCATGTCTCTCACATCTCTCTACCTGTATTCCAGCTGAGTCACTCTCCCAAAGTCCTCTTCTACTTAGCTGAAGTAGTAGGCCTGAGCCATGATTTCACAAGGGCAACAAGGCCCTTATTTCATAACGCTTCACCTATATACAACAGGTCACGTGTAGGGAAACATGAGCTCAATGTAAAGATCTTCCATCATCACTGAGTGACACATCCCTTTTTTGTCACTATCAAAAGCTACAATCACTACTGCTGCATTATTCAATCAATCTCTGCCTTTTTTCCTGCAAAGAACCTAGAAAGCACAAAAAAGAGAGACCACAATAAGGGGCAAAATCAGATTCCTGTAAAGAGTCCATTATTCTTGAATTGTCATTTTCTGGACTATAAACATTTCTGCAGCTTGTACACTCTATTCGCTCAATATTTATTCTACAAAAAAGAGCATACATGAAAAATATCTTACACAGACCAGACAAAAGCAATGTGGAGGGTAAAAATGAAGATATTTTAAGAAGTAATCAAATTATTTATATCTGAATTTTTTTGCATATTGATTTTTTTGTTTTCTTTTTAAAATGTAGCTTACATCAAATTATCCCCCTTCAAATAAGAATCACAGAATCACAGAATAAACTAGGAAAAGATTTTTAAGATCATCGAGTCCAACCTATGACCTAACACCTCCTCGTCAACTAAACCATGGCAATGAGTGCCACCTCCAGCCTTTTTTTAAACACACTCAGGGATGATGACTCCACCACATCCCTGGACAGACAATTCCATTACCCAATCACTCTTTCAGTGATGAATTTTATTTTAAGATCTAACCTTCCCTTGGCACTGTCTTCTTCTGTCAGTTGATGCCTGGGAGAAGAGACCAACCCCGACCTGACTACAACCAACTTTCAGAAAGGTGTGGAGAGTAATAAGGTTACGCCAGAGTTTCCTTTTTTCCAGGCTAAACACCAGCTCCCTCAGCCGTTCTCCATAGGGCTAGTGTTCCAAGCCCTTCACCAGCCTCGTTGCCCTCCTCTGGATGTGTTCAAAAATCTCAATGTCCTTCCTAAACTGAGGGGCCCAGAACTGGACACAGCATTCAAGGTGTAGCCTCACCAGTGCCAAGTACAGAGCAAGAATCACTTCTCTGGTCCTGCTGGCCACACTATTCCTGATACTAGCCAGGATGCCATTGGCCTTTTTTTGTCATATGGGCACACTGCTGGCTCATGTTCAGTCAGTTGCTGACCAGTTCCCACAGGTCCCTTTCCACCTGGGCACTGTCCAGCCACTCTGTTCCCAGCTTGTAGTGCTGCAGAGGATTGTTGTGGATAAAGTGCAGGGCTCGGCACTTGGACTCATTAAATTTCATGTTATTGGACTCAGCCCATCTATCCAGTCTGTCCAGGTCCCTTTGCAGAGTCCTTCTTTCCTCCAACAGATCGACACATGCTCCCAGCTTGGTGTCATCTGCAAATTTACTGATAGTGGACTCAATCTGCTCATCCAGATCATCAATGAAGATATTTAGACATGACTGAGCCCAGCACTGATCCCTGGAGACCCCACTGGTGACTGGTCACCAACTGGATGCAGCACAATTCACCACCACTCTCTGTGCCTGGCCATCCAGCCAGTTCTTAACCCAGTGAAGGGTGCAACTCTCCAAGCTGTGGGCTGACAGCTTTTAATATTAATATTTGGATCAACTGAGATTTAACTATAAATTCCTCTGCATTTCAGAATCCAACTATTTCCTTAGTTAGAAAGACAGTATAAGGGCTGGAATGAGATGAAAAACCACCATGTACTACAATTTCTACATTTTATTTTATATACTGGAGACAGGGAAAAATGATCCACAGCTCAATCCTTGCAAGATCTCTTAAAATCTGCAAGTACTTTCAGAAGAATGCTTTCAATGCAGTGTGATTTTCACAGTTTAAAGGCACAATTATGAAGCTAATTAGGAGTAGACATCACTCTAGTGACACCAGTAATATTTTTCAGCTTTCCATTTTTAGGATTTCTTGGCAAGGTTTCCTCTCTAATCCTGGCTCCCAATTTCTGTAGAATGGCCCAAACTGCCAGCAGGATTTTAGAGCAGGAATGCCTTGTGGTAAATTTTTTTCTAATTTACTACAGGAAGAGATGTGATTTCTCCACACACCATTAGCCAAAAATATAGATTCAGAGAATTTTCAAGAATCCATCAGCCAGCAGTCTATTCATCTGTCAAATCCCTGTTAACTAATGCATATTCAAGTGTATATCCCAGCTTCATACCACAAACCCCCAAGTTAAATCTTTCTTCTCAGTAAGCTTGCACTGAAAACACAGTGCATGCTTACTTTATATTTGTCCTGTAGTGTTTGACAGGTATAAGCCAGATTTCAGTTTGCAGTCAGATCTGAGACACAAAAGTGTTGAAGACTATAATTAAATTAATTTGACCTTCTGCTTTAAGAAGTTATGGTGCAAATGTTCAAAACACTGAAGATAGGACTGAAATGCAACTGCAGTATTAACAAGGATTCTTTTTATTTATTTATTCTGCGATTTTAATTTTTGTAACAAAGTGTAGTACATAAAATTCTACAGTATGTAGAAGCAAGACAGGATATTTATAAGAAAACCATTAAATTCACAGTATGGATAACAGTCATCACTTTCAAGTGCACAAATCTGTAGCAAGATTCATCATTCTCATCCTTTTTTCTCATTCTCACCATGTTTCAGCAAAAAGTCAAGAATAAAATTTTAAGTGTTGTAAGAAAAGCCTTTGCAGCTAAGTGTCTGAGCTGAAATTAGAAAGAGCTTAAAACAATTTAAACTGAAAATTCTCTGATGAGTTTCACACAATTAATTTTTCCATCTAATGCCCTCCAACATTGCTGAAACCTGTCCAGGATTGCTATCTTTTTGAATAATGTTCCAGTACTGTAACACTGACAACTTCAATATGGCTGCAAAATCCAAGAAGCAGTAAGCTTTGCCAGAATGTTAGTCAGAGCTGCCTAAGGCTCAGCTTCCACCTTTCTACAAAAGCCTCTGCCTTTCAAGATGGGGGCCATGCACAATGAAACCAAGAACTTGATTCTCTCAATCAGTTATATGCTTTAATGAATATTTAGCATCAACATCCTTTCATGATGGATTCCTTTTGTGAAGGGAGAAGTAACACAAGTAAGGCAAACATCTTTCTGCTTTCAGTATTCTTCCATTTCAGATGTTCAGAGCATTCATTGATCTCAGCTGATACATTAAAACCATGTTCATTTTTCTGTGTGATACATTAAAACTATGCTTCTTTTTCTGCAGGGAAAATAGTAAAGTATTGTGATTTAGTGACATGGAAGATACCCCATCACTATTGGAAGGTTCTTTCAGTGTTGCTTTTGTCTAGACTCTTATATCTTAAGCCTGGATAGATGTGTAAATGCATTCCTAAATAGGAATTCTTTGCAATTGAGGGCTGAGGAAAGAAAAGCCATCCCCATACTGGTCTAACATGATTCCACAGTGAGGAACACAACTTTTGCCTTCAAATCACTGGCTTTAAAATACAATAACCTAGGAACCCTAAAGTCCTGCAGCGTTTGTTCAGTTTGAGTGAACGCATTCTCTTCTTTTCCCAGGTGAGGACACACTTCATGCAACTAAAGCTATCCAAAGTCATTGGGAAATATGTTCGGACAGACTCAGTGAAAATTACAGGTCAAATGTCACATAAGCAGTTAACAGAATATACACTTTTGTGTCTATCTTAGGTTACAAATGCAAGATGTGGCCAGGGTATTCTATTGCCATCTGTTAGAGGTGGGGCAGTTATCTTTTAATTGGGCCACTTGTTAAAACCAGGTGGGGCAGGTTTTTTTATCTCTTCCACAATCCATTCTCCTTCCTGGGAGATACCTGCTGTTAATGGGCCATTGAGACTCACTTGCATGACTGATAAAATTATATCATCCCATTGTGAGATGCTCTGCCCAGGGGGAGAAGACAAGCGTTCCTACCTGGACATAATCTGAGATTTGGAGCACCACAGGCAGCCTTTTCCCAATGGATTCCCAGAGCAGCTTTCTTTTCCACTGGATTCCCAGAGGAAGACCAGGCCTACCTACACCACCATTAGCCTTCAGAGGAAAAAGACACCCTTCTACAGGACCACTGCTTCAACAGAAGCACATTTGTCACCACAGCAGGAGTGCAGCCACCATTTAATTGGACTGCTAGCAACACCCTGACCCACAGGGTGTCAGGTCATATTCTGACTCTGTCAGTGTTGTTTTATATTACTGCATTTTTATTTTTATATTTCCTAATAAAGAACTGTTATTCTTACTCCCATATCTTTGCCTGAGAGCCCCTTAATTTCAAAATTAGAATAATTCAGAGGGAGGGAGTTTACATTTTCCATTTCAAGAGAGGGTCATGCCTTCCTTAGCAGACACCTGTCTTTTCAAACCAAGACAGCATCAAAGTAACTGCAAACATCAGCTTCCTTCTATATGAGAAAGCTACAACCACAAAACCTCAGGGCAACAGATTATCCACCAAACTTCCCTATGCATGACTTCAGCCCCCCTCAAGTTAATACTACTGCTGGTGTCATGGCACTGAAAGAGCTGAGTGAAGGAGTGTACTCTAAATCATTTTTACATTAATGTAGTTCTTTATTAAATATTAGGCCCCAAATGTTTTGGGGTGTGTCCTGCCTGGCTTCGTCTGGCCTCGCTGCTGGACCAAAGGCTGCAGCTGTGGTGTTTGCACCCCAGAGATGCCTTTGGCTGGCTAGGTGCTGCAGCTGGGCGCTCAGAACAAGTCCAGGCAAAATAGGAACTCAGTTTACCTTTGGTAGAAAAGGTTCAGATGACAGTGAAGAGAAAAGGAGCGGGTTCTGCCGTGGAGCTTAGATCCAGAGTTTTATTGTAGCATGGTAGACTTCTGAATATGGTAACAGCTCTCAGACAGACCCCCCCCAGCTGCATGGTCTCGTGTCCTTTTAAGCCCTGGGGACAGGGGGAGGGAAGGGACAGGTGAGGGCCAAGCAGGTGTGAGCAGGGGAAGGGTCAGGGGATGTGGACGCTAGGACAAACCAATGAGCCCAGGCCTGGGGGGCATCTGCCAATCACACGACGCCTTGCTGGAAGGTGAAGATTAATGGACAGCTCCCAGGCAGGAGGGCAAAGGGGGAGGGGGAAAGGTTGGCGTACCTGAGGGGGATGGGATAGGTGATACAGGAAACCACACTGCAACAGTTCTTCTTACAGTACCCATCAAAAACACTCATGCACAAAGTAGCACTTGCCCCTGCTCAAGCACAAAGGCAAGAAAAAGCTGCTTCAAATACCTTAAAGACAAGATAATAATATAAGCCTTTGTTCAACTGCCCACCAAAATTACAGCTGTATGAAATACAGGTCAAAATCTCCAGGCTGAACTCCCTTATTTTCTGTATTGGTCTTTTTCTCTCACACCATACATAGTGGCATGCACCCCCAACGTATCTAAGTTCTGGTGCTACAGTGTATATGCTTAAATTGATGTCCTTGGACCACTGCATTAAGATCACAACATGATCAGCTTGTTGTTGAAATGCCATACTGAATGAGTGCATGCTGAAAACCCATGAATTGATATAGCAATAAATCTACAAAGAACCTTCTTAAGTTTTATGGGGAGCCTTCAAGAACAAAAGCACAAATGGTTTTGATTTTTCTCTAAGTGATAGCCACAGTTAATACCAGATCTGACAGGGAGCAAGCATTACATGCCCATTGGGCTTATACAGACATGAAAAAGAGTTTATGTTTGACATTTGCTTTAAAAACATAATGAAAATCTTTTGCTCTTTCCAGGCCAAAACTTGCATTAATTTCTGAGAGCCTATTACTTTAAAAAATATTCCTTGACTCTATTGCTTGGATAACTGACCAAAAAAAAGTATTAGGAGCAGGATCTTGGTTAGTGTTGACAGAGAACTGAGAGCAACAGTAACTCAGCAACTGAGAAACAAGATGCTGAAGAGCACATTCTGTCTTTGTGTCCCTTTCAACTTTTTTTATAAATAAGTGGCTTATGACATCAAGCTCTGTTTCATCACTGGAAGCTTTTCATTAACAGAAAGGAAACAATATGTAATATTTCCACATATTGCTGTGGTTCACTCCACTTGTTTTGTCCCTGAATGTCACATACTACTAACTGCCTGCTGCCCTGTTGGAAAAGTCAAACCACATGACAAATATTGGTAACAGTGAAGATCCATAAGCAGCAGTCCATTTTTCATCAGTTGTGTTCCACGTTCCTGCCAGACATGGAAGGAAGGTGGAAGGTTAATGCCTCCTCCACACATTTGAGGTAGGTTAGAGCTCAGAAGGTTTGTAGATTACAATCTTCTCAGGGCAGAACATATTAAAGAGGCAATGCCAACTAGCTGTGAGAACTGGAATTATCACTTTAATATGTTGTTATTAATTGTCCTACAGTCAGTCATGATCAGCCTTCATCCTGAAATCCATATGGGAAACAAGATACATCTTCCTCCATATGTGACAGCTCCTGAAAAAATTACTGACTTCATCCATGTGTAAGGCAGCATATATAACAACATGATTGAACTTAAAAATCATGACCTGTCCTAGAGTGACTTTATGATGCTCGTATTCCCAATCATTTGTTCTGTTTATGCTGGATATCAAGCTCTGCATCGATAAGACTGTTTCCGAGAGCAAAGCAGGGGAGAGAAGAAGCACGGAGTTTGTTTGCAGAAACTTCACTTGCTCCCCCACATTCCTTCTCATGGACTGTATTGTCTGCAGCACAGACAGTGGGAGAGAGCTCTCCTTTGCCTTATAGTTGTTTGGGTTTTTTTAGCTAGCTGAGGCAGAGAAGGTCCCTGGACAATGACTTTTCTTTTTCTTGGAACTGATCAGCCCTGCTCTGGACTGAAAACCCAGAAAAACACTGGGAGCTCATGCCTGTGGCACACTGGGGACCAGGACACAGCATTTTGCAGTGCAGGAGGGACTGATAAAAGACTGAGCAAGCCCCACAACAAGGACTTTCTGAATTTGCCATCTCTTCAGAACAGCTTAATATTAATAATTTTTATGCTTGTGAATATTTTACTTGTTAAATATATTTTTTTCCACTTTTCTCCAAGGAAATCTTTTGTTGAACCAGTTAGGGGAGGGTCTGCTTGGATCTGCTTTCTAGAGGGACTCCTTTATAATTTTCCTCCCAAATTTGCCCTAAACCAAAACATGACTTAAGAAAAGAGCAGCTCTGTGGAATGCCATAGATCCACTGTCATCATGATTTAATGCTTAATGCTGCATTATTTGAAATTAATACACCACCAGTTTAACCATGTGTTAAAATACATTCTGGGGTTCACAATTACCTTGAGATATGAATAGTGTGAATACATTGTAATATGTGTTATTTAATAATTCATGCTTAAAGAGAGAATGTATTTTATAAGATTGTAAAATCCAAAGCAGCCCAGGGACAGATGTCTACTTCGGAATGTCAAAATTCCTGAAGGCAGCAGGAGAACAATACCCCGTTTACGTATGAATAGACGTGGCCAGCTGTGATATGATGATCGTCATCCTTCGGGTTAATCAGGAGACACTCAAGAGTAATCATTGCTGGACTGATACCATGGATCGAGATAACAGAAGTCTCCAGAAAGATACATCTGAATACACAACTTGCCCTGACATGATCAGTGCCTGCCACGACTCAGGAAACAGCAATTGTCCAGCCCTGCACAGTGAAAGAAACTCTCATGCATATGCGGGGTTACAAAAGAAATCGGGGCACCTCTGCCTCAGGCATAAAAAACTGTATAAAACAGCCTCGCTGGATGTGGCATGCGTGAACGGGTGAGGGTCCGATGCGATAGAAATCAGATCTATGTTCACCCAGCGCCGATCCCAGGCTCGACGCTGTCTCTTTGGCTGTGGTGGTTTTGAGGACTGTATTTTGGTCGCAGAAAAAGATAAATTAAATCTTTTCACATTTATTAATTTGGATTTCTGACTGATCATTTATAAAAACATTCATACATGTACTCTCACATATTGATTATGTGCTGCATTTTGTGAAAACATACACATTAATTTTTTTCAAAACATAAACTCTTGCTACTGAAACTGCTTATACACAGGCAGTAAAGGTACAATTAAGATTACTAGTAAAACCTAAGTGCCCAAGAAATGACAGATACCCTAGTTTGGGTGGGATACCCTAGTTTTTTGATAGGGATCTAGGACGTAAGTACACTTTCTTAAAGACCACAGGGTTGAAAAGTGGTTCAGAAAACAGAAAGTTATCTCAATATCACTGTTATATAGTCACCTCTCCTTTTATTACCAGCTGGCTGAAGTTGGAATCCAGAAAAGTGGGGTCAAATAAGTCAAGGGTCAACCCTTATGAGGGTCAACCCTTCCTCATAAAGGGGATCCATGACCAGCTGCATGAGAGTCAATGGGAAAATCTACCAACCGAGTACAGCAGGCAAAAGATGGCCTGGGGAGCTGCTAGCTCTCTCCCTCCTGGCATTGGAGGAGAACTGTCAAGCTGTTGCTTACTGTGGGGAGAATTCACTGTCACCACTGGAGCCCAGTCCTGTACTGCTTCATCCTTTCTGTGGGTGAACCTTTGCTGTAAGAGCGGCCATTGAACTTGGGCCTTATTAAAATCCTACCTCACTGAAAGAGGGACCTACTTCTATCTGCTTGGGTGCCCAAAGTTTTCAGCTCATCCCTCCCTGCTCTGTTGGGAACCAGTCTGCCACTATCCTGACCCTGCTGCTTCTTCAGCACTGCTCCTAGTTTTCGCTGCACTGTAGCCCTGCACCCCCTGCCCGCCAAGATGTCCCGTGGTCCAAGCCACTGCTCTGGAGCTTCTGATACATCTTGTCTAACACCTGTGAAAAAGGCCAATCACGTGTTTTTAAAATTTGAGAAGTTTAATAGTAATAAAATGGTTATTAAAATAGTAATATAGTTAGAGTAATAATAATTTGGATGATTAGGACAATATGAGACAATAAAAACAAAGAGTTACAGACAGTCTGGGTACCTCTTTCTGGGCAAAATAAGCCTGAAAAAGGATACACGTTAACAGAGGATTAACGCTTAAAAGCAATAACCTGTTGCATATTCATACATCTCATACATGATGCATAAATTCCATTCAAACAAAGGATTCTGTCTGGTCAGTGTCAACTTCTTCCTCTGAATCCTGACGGCATCATCAGGGCTGAGCGAGGCAGGAAGAAGTTAGTTTCTTCTGATAATAAGGGAGCAATAAATTCTTTTTCTTTGAAAGATTTAGGTGTCCTATGGCTGCTATCTTGGTGCAAGTACCTCATTCTTCTCTTTAAAAAAAAGTATCTTACATAGCATAGTTTCTATTTTAACATTATGTTATAACCTAAAACTATATTTAACACACTCCTGAAGAAAATTAATACAGCATAACTTTCTAACATAACATATAAAATATTCATTTTAATATTTGCGAAAAGCCAATCATAAAATATGCATTTTTTACACACCCCAGGATTTTTGCTTATTCCTGTTGGCCCAGATTGCTGCTTCCAAGTGTCCTGCTGGGGCACCAGGATTGACTGCCTCAGGGGTGTTTTTGTAAAGCAAAGCCTCCCTTCCATGCCTTCCCTTCTCAGCTGAGAAGGTTGTCATTGGATTCCTAGTTCTTTTTTGTTGTTAATAACTGTAGTTGTTGCTGTTGATTTGCTTTATTATACATACTAGTAAAGAACTGTTTTTCCTATTCTCATATCTTTGCCTGAAAGCCCCTTAATTTCAAAATTATAACAATTTGGAGGGAGGGGGGGGGTCACATTTTCTATTCCAAGGGAGGCTCCTGCCTTTCTTTGCAGACAAAGGAAAAAAGACCAGTGGTCATCCTCAGGTGATAGCCAACTCCTCAGGTCTGAAGGAGTCCTTACAAAAAAATGTACTTGTTGGCTAAGAATAAGTAGAAATCTCAATGACTTTGAGATAAATGACTTTCATTTTACTCTATCACCATAAAGACTTTGCTTAGTTTTATGTATATGCTAGGAAATTAAACAGGCCAGGAATGAATGAGACTGCCTATTCCCTTCAGGTAGCTAAATTTAGTTAGCTCTGGCATTATCCATTTTTTTCTCCCTAGACTTTAAACAGCCCTGATAAACCATAGTGGCAGTTGACTCTCTAAAACATTTCACATCTACATTATTTATGATAACTGAAGAAAGGGAGACACACAAAGAAGAGTGTGAGAAGTGAAGAAGTGACCACTTACCTTTTAAAATTATAAAGGTTTATTAAACCTTAACAAAAAATACAACAAAAGGACTAAATTAGGAAAAATAACAGCGCCACACTTGCCACTCTTGAACGAAATCCAGGTTTTATTGGATCAGAGAAGAAGAGCTGAGCTTCAAAACAGCAGAGAGCAGCTCTTGATCAATGTGCCCATGACCAGGATGACTAGTTTTGATCAACAGCATGAGTGTGGGATCAAGACTAGAGCTGTTCCATTGGGCACCTTTGTGGTGAGCGGGGAGCCAGTCGACACTCCCTGTGGGAAAGTGAATCCAGATTTCAAATCCCAAAAAGTTAAAGGCCAAACTTGTGGGGGCTCCCTTTTGGATTAGTAAGAGGAGTCACTTGGGTTTTGGGTGGACTGGTCACAGGAAGGTTCTTCCTAAAAACCCTCAGGACTCTCGGGAGGGGAGTGAGGGGAGAAGTAATTGGGAAGGGCCAGCAATGGGATCAACAGCATTTGCCAACAAGATGTTTATAAAGTCCGTAAATTTATTTTAATTTCCTATGGGAGAGACTTTTTCAAATAAGCTTTGAAAAACATTGTCAAATGGCATCATAACACCTTTAGAATATCTACAGACATCATTCATTATGCCTTCGGGAAATGATAAGTGTGCCTTTAGAGATCAGGGCACCCCAGTTTATGCCTATTTTTAATGTGGTTCGAGATACCATCCACCAATTTGAGCAAAATCGAAATTCTAGATTGTCAGCTCCCTCTCCCATAGACCCTTTTTCAGCTTATTTGAAGCTTCCTTTACCCTCTCTCCCTCAGACTCTCCCATCCCTTTCCCAGTCCCAAGACCAGGATACCATTAGCTGTGTTATCCCGGTCTCCCCTCTCCAAGATGGCGATGGCCATGTCACTTGGAACCAGTTTTCCCACATCTCTCCTTCTTTTCTTGTCCATAATCCTGCCCTGGCTCCAGCCCCTTCCCCAGAAGGCTCCACCCCAAGGGGTGGCAACCATTTCACCATAGGTCACGCCCCTTCTGGAAGGGACGGAAAAAGAAGCTCCCTACCGGAAACCGCCATTTTGTGTACTCCCCCCACAACGGCAGTGCCCATGTTCCCTACCCTGTCCTTACCCCTTCCCCCACTGAAAACCCAGATAGCTTTGCACTATCACATAACATGCAACATCAGTGCCCCTCTTGAAACAAATCCCTCCATTGTCAACCAGTCAGAATGATACAGTCCTTCTTAAATAGAGACGATACAGTATTCTCTAGTTTTTGAAGTGCAGCATCTGTCATACAGACTTTCACAAGACCAGGTTCCCCATTCCCACTTGGTAACAAACCCACATGAGGGAAGCACCATCTCTCCACAGAGCTGGCCACACCACCAAGACCGCTCTGACTCCCAACTAAAACAATGGAAATTTTTAGAATAACTGTGTTCCATCCCAAGTTTTTAAAGACTAATGGCAAAACAAAGGAGATTATCATCGTTTCCATGCAAGATAATAATTAGTGGCAACTGTCCAAACTGTCTGGGACACTCTAAGCTCCCTTCTTAGTTTATTTTGCTGTATAAACCATCCTAAGCCTATATGGGTTTTGTATCAAAAACATGTTTGTTTAATTATTTCCATTATCCTAGTTACTTTAAAACTGTTGAGTATTAATATTGCTTTTGTTCTGAGCTCAGAGTTACTTTTTGTGAGTTCATTAGGTTTAATTATTTCATTTTAATTTTAGTAGTTAAATTAATTTAATACACTCCTTTATGCTCTACCTATTGCCCCTTTTGCAAAGGGCCTTGTGAAGGGACAATATTCACAGTTTTATAAGGAAGAGTGTTCTCTTTTGTGTGTTCAGCCATAAGACATTTTAATTAGTATTTAATGTTTTAAAACATAATTTTCATCCATCAAAAGATAATAAAAAATTATTTGGAACAAAAAAGTAAGTGTAAAAAGGTGTGTGTAGAGTGTGGATAGTAAGACGAGGAGTGCTGTGTAGAATGCTTAAAATTGAACTCAAGAAGCTGCAAGTAGATAGCTTGGTCATAGAATACAATTTCAGCTGTACAGTTTCCACAGGGTTACTGACATAATTAGCATAGGGGAAACTTGAAATAATGTTGTTATAGAGCAAGCTGCTTCCTGATTTACTTATGAAATTCTTACTAGTAAGTTTGTTTGATGGAGAGTAGGAGAAAGAAAGATAGAAGAGACAGTGAGAGAGAATGCATGAAAGGGAAAATCAGTGGTTTACTAAGAATAAAAGGCATTAAGATGTGAGTAAACAGAGGACAGCCACCATTTTAGTTAATAGTTATGTTAATCAGGGTGTTAAACTTTATTTCCTTACTTCTCCGGTCAGTTTCCTTACAAATGCTAAATTTAATCTCTTATATGTACCCTGTTTCATAAAATAGCCCATGTAAGGGTTTATGCAATTTAATCTGTGATGTGAGTTCTATATTGCAGAGAAAAGGCTGTAAAAGAAAAGAAAAACAATTCAAAGTGTAATGGCACAGGGCACGGTGGCCTGCGCCTGTAATTTCAGCTGCCGGAGAAGCTGAGCCTAATGGATTACTTGAGTCCAAGAATTCTGATCTACTGTGCACTGCACCAAGTGGACATCTAAGCTAAGACCACCATCAATTAGCAACTCCAAGTTTCCATAACAGACAATAGCAAAATCGTGCCTGTAAACGACCGTGCTGTCACAGCCTGAGCAATACAGAGAGCCAAAGATCCTTCCATGACAAGAACTTTCCAAAAATGAACTACTAACAAAAGTTTGTTTGAAGTTAAACTTCATAAGTGTTATTATAAAGTTAATAACCTTCTTCAGCTTTATAATTACATTCCTGGGAACGTACTGATTAGTGTTATACATGTATATCCAAGAATCTTTTATTACTCTTTGTTATTTCTTTAATAATTGTTCTCTAGTTTTATTTTGCTAATTTCTAGGATTTTGTTTGTTAAGCAAGACTTTTTTCTTTTTCAAAAAAAAAAAAAGGGGGGGGTGTTGTGGTGTGTTTTTGTTATATATTGTTTTCAATAATTGGTTTTGTACCCCCCTCCCCTGAGGCATTGGTTTAGCCCGTTTCAGTCTTCCTGTCCCTTAAAACCCCACTGCCCTGCCTTTGTGGGAGGTTCCTCTTCTTATTTTTAGTTCTTCCTTTTGCAGTTACGAACGCTTTTAGTTTTGCCCTTTTGGCATAATAAACGATCCTCGGATAAGCAAGCAAGGCCCATCTCATCATTCTGCGTTGATCCATTGGCAACTGCTGAGGAGGGTTCAGGGTCCTGGAGTAGTGTCGCCCCCCGTAAAGTGCATCACCGGGTGCGCTGCGACAGGGGCAGTTGAGAATGAGAAAAGCTTGTTGCTGGGGGGCGCAGCATAACAACACCAGACCTCCAATCGAGTTGCAAGAAAGTAGCCTCCATGAATAAAGGGCAAAGAAGAGTTGACTGATAGACTTTAGGAGGGGCCAGGATTGCTTAAAGCAACCCCCAGGGGTATAAAAGGTGAAGCAGCCATTTTGTAGACAAGTACGTGGCACATGGCCGGTCACAAACTCCCAGTGGCACTGTCCTTTTTCCTTATTCAGTCCTTTGTTTTATTTTGTTGACATTTAATAAACCCTTGAAATTTTAAAACTAAGGGGTCATTTCTCACAGCAGTAACACTTTGGGTTACCCAGAACATGACCACAAACACAGGCAAAGGAATATTAGTATCAAGTCTGACATTAGCTTTCCAGGAAACGTACCAGTGTGAAGTCATAATTGAAATTATAGCTAGTTACTTGGTGGGACAGAAATTACTCAGGCAAGAAGGACATTTTCCTCATGGTGCCATTATTTTTACTGAGCAGAAGAAAAATTATTTCATGATGTATCTGTATTTGAACATCTGCAGAGAAAGATCACAGAAGTTATATGACATTCTTTCAAAGTTCCAGGAATTTTAAGCATTGTTGCAGAGGGTAGAGCACCAGCCCCTAAATTTTGCACTTATTGTCCAGGTTCTATTGGTTAGCCTTCTGATAATCAAATACTTAGCTTTGCTCTGTTTGAAAGTTTTGGTTTTCCAGTACATGACTGCCAAAAAAAGTCCCATTAGCCTTAGCAGTATATGTTAACAGGCTATTTTTTATTATTCAGATTATCTGGACATAACAGAAATTATGTTTTTAGTAGAAAAATGACAGTCAGTTCTACTTGGACTAACAAAATTAAGTCTTAAATTAGTCAATCAATCTACACTTGTGTTCTGGTTTTGTCTGGGATAGAGTTGGTTTTCTTCTTGGTAGCTGTAACACTGCTATGTTCTGAATTTAGTATGTGAATAATGTTGATAACTCACTGCTGTTTTAGTTATTGCTCTGCTGTTTTAGTTAGTGCTTACCCTGAGCCACGGGGTAAGCCATTCACCCAGAATGGCCAAAGGGACATTCCAGACAATAGAATTTTATGCTCAGTATATAAACTGGGGGGAGTTGGCTAGTATGGGTTGATTGCTGCTTGGGGACTGACTGGGTAGCAGTCAACAGGTGGTGAGCAGTAGTATGGTGCATCACTTGGGGTAGGTTTTGGTTTTAGTTTTACTCCTCCCTTATTGTAATCTCCCTTTTCATTACAATTAGTACTAGTAACAGTAATAGTATATTTTACTTTATTTCAAGTATTAAATGCTTCTTCACTTAATACACAAGTTCTACTTTTTTTCTGATTTTCGTCCTCCATCTTTCTGGGGCAGAGAGGAGAGAACTGTTGACCTGTTGCATGGTACTTAGTTGCTGGCTGGGTGTCTTGGGGTGTTTTTTGATGATAGTCTCTTCCGTGATCCTCTGCTTTATGCCCAAAAATCTATACCTTTAAGGTGTGGCCAGTAGAGGGGGTAGAGGGGGACCTTGGGCTCTTTGATGGGCTTTCTCAAAGCCTCACTCCCTTGGTATCCAGGTGGCATGTGGTCTGCTTTTGCTTGGTTTTTTTTAGCCAAGATAAGAAACTTTTTCCCTTCCCCAGCCTGGAAGAAGCTGCAGCAGCAATCCTTCAGCAACCTTTTAATGTGAATTGGACAGTTTGTTAGTCCAAGACAGAGAATTGTGGGCTGCAGGACAGGGGTCACTTAGGATCAGTGGGAGAGGAGCCACTCTGTTTCAGCCCCAAACCTTGGGAAAGCTGAGCCAGGGAGAAAAAGCACACCAAGCACACCAAGCTGGGCTCCAGCTCAGCTGCTTCATCTGCTGTGGAGAGGAGGTCAATGCCAGAGAGTAACCAGATTTTCATCTGTTGCCCAAATTGCTGCATGAATCTCCTGGTTTTTTTTTTCTTTTTGCCCCTCCCTGAGAGAGACCCCAATACCACCTTGTACCACGTGTTGTGAGTGGGTATTTTCCCTAGCATTTTGAGGTTTTGTTCCAGTGTGTGTGGGGGTAAAGGTCTGACAGTTTAATACCTAGCACCTATTTGCTTTTTTTTCCTCATCTTGTAGGTGTTAATAGACTGTTGGGGACTTCTTCCCTTCACTTTTATCCATTAGTATTCATTTCCTATTGGTGGAAAGGGATTTTTGGAACCCTTTTAGAGGACATGAGTCATTCCAGAGTGTCTTCTGCTAAATTTGTCCCTAAACTGAGATACTGGGGTTAAACCGTGAAAGCCAGTTTTGAACAGAGTTCAATGTTTTGTGAGAGTAATAATACATTGCATTTCATGCATAGTGATTTAAATGGCACAATTTAAGAGCCAAGCAAAAACAAGAGGGAACGTGCTCTTCTATAACACTTCACATTTTTCAGTCAGCACAAACAGTACTGATTTTTATTGGTATTTCCAATATTGCTGGATGGGACGTGCCTTGGCTTGTCTGGCCTCTGCATCTGAACCAAATAGTGGCAACTGTGGTGTTTTATCCCAATTTCCTGCTGGGCTAATTTGCTCCCGAGCAGGCAGCACGGGCCGGATAGCTCAATCCTCTTTCGGGGACAGAGTGTCCAAGTACCCAGGCCACTCTTAGCCGCGGGCAACCTTAGCAAGCTTAAGGGATATCAGCTCTTTAGTGATTTATCAGCTCTCTTATGATTTCAGCTCTTTGCTTGCTAAGGTGCCCATGCAGGCCTGACTGAGAAGGCAGACGCGAGAGAGGAGAAGGCAGCTGGAGTTCCACAGCGATGTCTTTATTGGGAGTCTGTGAAGGGTTCCAGTGATGGCTCTTCTCACCAGAATGGGCTAAAACAGCCCTTTATATAGGGTATAAGGGGATCCAAACTTGTCCAATAGCAGGGGTTAAGGGAAAGTGACCTATGGGGGGTCAGAGAGATAAGCAGGGGTCCGAAAGGCAGAAGACAGGGGCTTCTTTGCTATTTCACCATGACTTGGCATTTCCTATCTTTAAGCCTGGGCTCTCCATGGGGCTCTAGCAAGCTCAGAGCCTGCAACAGTGTTTCACCCCAGAGACACTTTTGGCTAGCTGTAGGTTGCAGCTGGGCGCGTGGAGACAAGTTCAGTCATGCTGGGGCTCTGGTAGTGGCAGGATAGAGCTTCCTCCTGTGGAGGGTCCGCTCCTCAGGTTTTCCTCTGACAGAGAAGCTTTAGGGCGATGGTGAAGGAAAGGAATCAGTTCTGATGGAGGCTTTCAATCCAGAGCTTTTATTCTGGCCCACAGGCCCCTGAATCTAGCAACTGCTCCAGCAGAACTTCCCGACCGTGTGGCTGCACACTCTTTTCCTGGGGCAGAGGGGAGAGGGAAGGGATAGGAAGCCCACCAAGCAGGTACAGGAGAGGAGGTCTCAAGGGACAAAGGACACCTGGATGGCCCAATTCCACCCCCCCCCCCCCTCGGGGTAGAGGGCATCTTTTAGGGCATCTTTTGAATCTGCCAACCACTCAACGCTCTTCTGGAATTCCAGGATTGACAGACAGTGCTCGGCAGGGGTCTGGGTGGGGAAAGGAAGGATGATTGACACACCTTGGAGGGAATCTTCCTGGGAGGGAATTTTCAGGGGAGGGACCCTGGGCCCTGAGGTAAACCATGAAATCACACCACAACAGGTTTTGGTAAGGAGTTTAGTGGTAATATCCAGTCCTAAAGACCAAAGAAAATAAAGTACTATTTTCCAAGGGAAGTGAAGTAGTACCTCAGCTGTGCAGTGCAGCACATAGACCTGCTGACATTGGTGTGATACACTGATGTTGATCACAAGCTCTGAGTCTGACACCTATGCAAAAGCAGCACTGCTGTTAATAACTTCTACAAAATATTTTTTTCCTGAGAAGGACTATGAGCATGCAGAGTTGAGGGGAAAATAGGTATATTGGGTTTAATATTTTCAGATTGAATTCCAGACTCAGTATAATAATAAATACTAACATCACAGAATCATGGCGTGATTGAGATTCAAAGGAACCTCTGGAGGCCATCTGGTCCAAATTCTTACATCAAGCAGGACTGCCTAGCACCAACTGCCGAGGATCACATCCAGAAAACGTTTGAGTATCTGCAAGGATGGAGAGTCCAGCACCTCTCTGGGTAATCTGTGACAGTTTTGGTCAGCTTTCCAGTAAAACAGTGCTTCCTGATGTTCAGAGGGAACCTCCTGTGTTTCTCTTTCTGCCACTGCCTCTGGTCCTGTCAGTAGGTACCTCTGAAAAGAGCCTGGCTCTGTTCTTTGCAGTCACCCTTCAGATACTTCTATACATTGATGAGATCCTTCCTAAGCCTTTCTTCTCCAGACTTCATAGTCCCAGCTCTCTCAGCCTTTCATCATAGGAAGAATGCTTTAGTCCCTTAATTATCTTAGAGGCCCTTTGCTGGACTCTTTCGAGTAGCTCCACAATTCCCCTGTAGCAGTTAGCCCAGAACTAGGTCAAGCATTTCAGGTGTGGCATCACCAGTGTTGAATAGAGGAGAAGGAGCACCTCTGTCAGCCTGCTGACAACACTTTGCTTAATGCAAACCAGGATACTGGTAGCCTTCTTTGCCATGAGGTGCACATCATTGGCTCATGTCCAACTTGGTGTCCATCAGGATTCCCAGGTCCTTTTCTGACAAGATGCTTTCCAGCTGGGTGACTCCAGCATATACTGACGTGTGGAATTGTTCCTCACAATTCCACACATCCTTCCTCACAATGTTCTTCCAAAGGTGCGGGACTTTGAACTTCTCTTTTCTGAACTTCCCAAGGTTTCTGTCTGCCCATTTCTTCAGCCTGTCAAGCTTGTGCTGGATGATAGCATGCTCATCTGGCCTAATAGCCATTCCTCCCAATTTCATGCCATCAGTAAAATCTGATGTATTATCAAAAAGTACTGCCTTTTAAAGTGTTTTGGATACTGGCATGTGTAGATGATTGCTATATTTCCTATGAGAATAGAAACAGGTGTTGCTGCCAAAAGAATTAGAAAACTTTTTCCTAATGTGTCTTAAACCTGTTATACTTGCCTCCTCTTCACTGAATTGACACAAAAACATTTCTACATAGCATTCCTCCTGCCTACACTCATATTTGTAGTTCTAGCTCTTCTTCACCTATAATTAGAGAATTTAATTAATGACTTTGAAGGAAGGCTTGAATATATTACTACCCACTTAAGGAATGCAATGCAGCAAAATTTATCATCACTGACTAATAAAAATCCTGTGGATCATCTGTGTGGAAAGGGCTGAGGGACTTGCTATTCACTAAGCAGTTAATCTGGATGGAGATTAAGCTACAAGACTCAGATATCTGATGCCTCTACCATAATTTGTTCTACAGGAGGAAATACTGTCTGCCTTCTCTCATGATTTCTAGGAAGAAGGACTTTCAGCCTTCAAAAAAAGAAATGTCCACCTATGAAAAGGACTAAATTAAATACTGAGGAGCAGACTATAGAAAGGATTTAAGTGTTAGCATCTAAGTGACAACTCAGCTGTAGATGAGTATAGATGGTCAATGGCATACAGCTTGAAGAACCTCCCCAGACAAGTGCCACGCTGTTGTGGGTAATCCAAAATGTTATTATAGTCCATATCTATCTGCACCGAAAACTGTTAGTGTCTCTTTAAGACCCTGCAGCTGGAAAACAAAAACAGGGGTAGGAGGGAAGAGGTGCAGCAAATACTTTTAAAGTTGGGTCTCCCAGGCATCTCACTCTGTTGCACAGACATGTTTGCTGAAAGTGGAGGCTCTGCTTCCTAGGGAGTTGCTTCAGGCAAGTGTAAGAATCCGTATCTGGATGGGCTGTTCGGGTGCAATCCCGCTAGCTATGGACCCCAGCCCACACGATCTCACATGGAGAAAGGTAAAAGACAAGAAGTGCTCTTCTCCACATGGGGACAAATGTCCTCAGTTTATTCCCAGGAGAACCACCAGATGAAAAAACCCACATTGAAAAAAGAGGCCAGCCACCTGCCTCTAGGGGGTTTTAAGAGGTGGGAAAGGGGCCTGGATGAGAGGGACTACAGCCAATGGGATACAAGTGAGGAGGGGCAAGGGGAGGGGCTGACCAGGGGAGAGACCACCACCGGGGGTACTGGGGAGAGGAGTGCGTGAGGCAAAAACCATGTGATAAGAGAGGGGAAGAACAAACGATGTGATATAACATAAACTACTCAGTTCAATATAAAGACTACTCAGTGCAAATCTCCAATCGCCCAGTGCAAAACAACAACTAAACAAACTATTTCGTGCAATACAACAGGCAAGTTTCTGGGCTTGCAACTGTAGCAACTAGGAAAAATTGTATGTGATAATTAGGAATTGTTTCAAAGGAAGTTTGCAAGCTCTATATGCCACAAATGCTTAAGCAGGTCCCTGGGGCTGGGCCTCCCGACGTGGATGTCAGGTTATTCCCGCACCCCACCCCCCTGCCTGATGCACCTGCAGTATGGAGAACAGAACCACCAACATCAGTGGAGTCCAGCAGGCAGCAGGATGAAGCAGCGGGAAGTGGAGCTGAATCCACATGTGCGAAGAATTCTTATCTACCACTAGAACTGCTTCATAGGCTCCTACCTTCACCAGAGAGTTCTTTTTGACTGCTGTCCTTTTTTCCCCCCTTTGTCTTCCAAACTCCCAGGTCGACAGGGGAGCAACATCTTGGGATAGAGAGCTGATTTTCCCTTTGTCTTTCAAGCCATGTGGTAGCCTGGAGGGCACCATCTTGAGGGGAGATTCTGACATCATTTCTCCCTTTGTCTCCCTACATACTGTTGGCAGTGAGGGCCTCAATCTTGGAAGGGAGTGGTACCCTGCCATTTTGGGTGTCTGGTTTTTCCCATGGAGCTCATGATGTCAGGAAAATCCACAAGCACCAGAGGTTTATGTCCAAAAAGGAGACAGAGAAGTCCTGTAAATTTATTCAAAAAAGGGAGAGGTCATGAGGCATTCCCCATGGGGTGTCTCAAAATTTTTAGAGGATGCAGCCTTTCTTTTTTGCCAATTTCCCGGCCACATTCACCTCCCCCTTTCCCCATTGGCTGAGGTACTTGAGAGATACAGACTTCCCGAAACGCCTAATAACCCCTTCAAATGTATACACACACACTTCCCCCCCACCTTCCATTTTTCTTTTTCCTTGTGTCTCTGTTATTTTTCTCTAAATCCAGAGATGTAGCACAGTCTTGAGTGAGTAACAGTCTATGTCAATTAGTGGAATTCCTTTGGAATTTGTGGTTCCTCCCATTGCTTCTTTAATCTCTCCATATCTGGCCTTATCTACCATCAGGCCCACAGTTTGTAAAGATACCTCCTTCTCATTCCTTTCAACAAGATTTAGCAATGTTGTAGATTTTTTTTACTTTCTTCAGAGGTGAGTTGTTTGTTGTTTTGGGGGGGGCTTTGCCTATTGCTGTTTCACTTGTTGGTAAACTGTTACTTTTTTCACTTATATCTACTTGTATTCCTTCCTTATTGGAGGAATAGGAAAGGAGTAAGTTGAAACTAGGAGAGTTAGTTACAAAAGTGTCATCAACATGTGGCAACACTAATTTAGTCAAGTGGGTGTGGTTAAAAAATGAGGGAAATGTCAAAAATTATGTTGCATTTCTGTGCTGAAGTATTTAGGATCTTAATGGCTAAAATATCCAGACTGGCAATAAATTCATCCTTAACTTGAAGTTTTCCTTAATTCTTATTAAAATCAGTGGACTTCATAAGCATGTTTTAACTGGGCTAGAACAGAAAATGTGTTGAAGTCCTTTGAAAAACCAACATCCTATACATATAATGTACAGATGTTTTGTTTGAGGACATAAAAAAACTACAGGGATTACTTTTCTGTACTTCAAGCCTACAGTGGTGGTGATCAGACGGAGCATTCCTTTCTGCATGTAATGAGATTTCCATTCCACCAGTGCAATTGAACCAAATAAAAGTTCATTTGTTAACTAGTCTAGTTGTGAGAAAGTGGTTTTGTGTAAAAGAAAAATCCAAGTGAATAGGGTCGCTGCAGCCTCCTCTCCCCTCTCTGTAAATATATTCATTCCTTGCAACTCACAGGCTATTGTAGAATGAAGGAAATAACTTTTTGTGGCCATGTCATATTAAAATATTAACAACTCTAGCAACATATACCATACTTGAGGGAGTTAATAATTCATTTCCCCTCTAGTGGGCCTATCTTCCATCTGCCTTCACTATTGTCCTGGTTTGGGACAAATTTGGGACGAAAATTTTAAAGTGGTCTTTTCTAGAAACCAAATTCAAGCAGCCCCTCTCCCAACTGGTTTGGGAAAGATTTCTTTGGAGAAAAGTGGAAAAAAACTGCCAAGTATTCACAAGCAGAAAAAAAATAATAATACTAAACAATAAAACCTCTCGCTGTTCTGAAGAGATGGCAAATTCAGAAAGTCCTTGTCATAGGGTATAGCTCGGCTCACTCAGTCTCTTATCAGTCCCTCCTGAGCTGAAAAATGCTGCATCCTGGGCCCCATGGGTCACAGGCACAAACTCCAGGTGTTTTTTTGCGTTTTCAATCCAGAGCAGGGCCAATCAGTTCCAAGAAAAAGAAAAGCCATTGTCCGGGGAACTTCTCTGCCTCAGCTAGTTAAAAACTAAGTAAAAGCAAAGGAGAGCTTTCTCCCGCTTCCTGTCCATGCTGAGGACAACACGCACTGAGAGAGAGCAAGGAATGCACGGGAGCAAGTGAAGTTTCTGAAAACAAACTGCATGCTTCTTCTCACCCCAACTTCACTCTCGGAACCAGTCTTAAAGGTGCAGAACTTAAAATCCAGCATAAAGAGAACAGACAATTGGGGATACAAGCACCATAAAGTCCCCCTAGGACAACTACCTTCTGTGCTGTCCATTAGAAGCAAACTGTAATTTCAATCATGGAAACCTACAGATTTTCAAGCATTGAGTCTTTAACCTGAAGGACTTGGTGAATTTGCAAATAAGGGGAAATGTTCAAAGACTCAGAATGGAAGCTTGCTTACAGAAACTGTATGAAGACACATGATATATGATACATACAGAGTAAGTTTAAAACCTCTTGCCTATATCCCAGAGACAGAGACCATAAGGCAGACAGAAAAGCATCACTGAAAAGACTACCGTTCTCTGAGAAACAAAAAAAAAAATACAAAATTGCCTTTAACAGCATCAGTTGCAGATACTTTGAATTATTTCTGGAAAGACTTGGAGCCATCATGGCTGACACACTCTATGGGAGAGATTTAATGAATCACAATGGTCTTCCTTATCTCTGCTTTCTTAAACATTTTTCCCAAGTATGATTGGAAAAAGGTATCTGCAGACTGGAATGAAGCAAAGAACACATTGCACGTGCTCCAGGTCTCCTACTTCTACACTATGGAATGCATCCCTCTTGTCCAAAATGCTCTTGAATGTCTGACTCAGCAAATCCAAATGATCTCTGGGGGAGACGAGCTTTGCAGGGATCACAGAATCACAGAATGGGTAAGGTTTTAAGAGACCACAGTGGGACACCTAGCTCAATCTCCCTGCTCACACAGGGTTCCCTACAGCATATTAATCAGGAATACGTCCTGATGACTTTTGAATATCCCCAGGGAAGGAGTCTCCACAACCTCTCTGGACAACCTATTCCAGTGATCAAAAGAAGTTCCTTTCCATGTTCAGGTGAAACTTCCTGTGTTCCAATTTCTGCCCGTTTCTTCTTATCCTGTTGCTCATCACCAAGAAGAGCCTTGGTCCTACCTCTTATGTCCTTCCGTCAAATACTTCAGGCATTGATAAAATTCCTTTTCAGTCTGCTCTCCTCCAGGCCAAACAGTCCCGCTCCCACAGGCTCTCCTCATGAATGAGGTGCTCCAGTACCCTCCTCATCTTCACTGCCTTCCTCTGGACTTGCTCCAGGAACTCCATGTCTTCCTTGTACTGAGGAGCTCAGGACAGGTCACAGCACTCCACATACGGACTCACCAGGACTGAGTAGAGCAGCAGGATCACTTCTTATGACCTCCTGGCCACGTGCATTATGCACCCCGAAGATATCAGTGGCTCTCTGCCACAAGGACACACTGTGGCAGCCTATTGAACACCATGACCCGCTTCAGAGCAAGTCAGCACCCAGCCAGTACTGGTGCATGCAGTTCTTTTTCCCCAGGCACAGGACCCTGCTCTTGCCTTATATGAATTTCAGAAGGTTTTTCTCTGAACAAGTCTCCAGCCTGTCGAGATTCGTCTGAATGGCAGCACAACATTCTGCAGTATTGGCCACTTCTGAATCCAATACTTATGCCTGGGGGACACCACAGGCCTCCAGCTAGACCCCATACCACTGATCAGAACCCTCTGAGACCTGCAATACAGCCTGTTCTCAATCCACTTCACCATCTGCTCATCCAGTTCACACTTCCTGAGCTTGCCTATCAGAATGTCACGGCAGACAGTGTCAAAAGCCTGGCTGAAGCCCAAGAAGACCACATTCACTGTTCTCCCTTCATTTATCCAGCCAGTTATCCCATTGTAGAAGCAATCATCTCCAATTTGGCTTCTTCCATAGCTATGACATGACAGTAAACCACTGAAGTTCATAAAATATAAATCTGTTAAGTGTTAAAAAACCCTAACTAATTAGCCAATGATCTGGTATGGAAAGATAGAAAGTCCAACAGTCCTTTAGTGAACCGCAATAAACTGTGCTTAAGATTGTCGTGAATAGTACATCACAAAGTGGAAGATTAATTATTATGGAAGTAAGAGTTGAACACATGTATCATACCAGTCTAAACAAAGAAGAACCAAACATTTATGGCACTAGCCCACACACACTAACATAGTTTGTTTCCCTGACATAAAGATGTCCCTGCATTAATAAGAAGGCTAGAATTTAAGCTTCTATCAGACAAGCCAAGTGCACTGGAAATCCTTCATGCATTTATTCATCACATATTGCACCCAGCTGTATAGCAGAAAGTGTTTTACATATGAAGAACTGAAGCAGAGATCACATAGCTATTTAGCCACCTAATCTGCGTGCAGCATAACTGAGTCTATTCCTAAATGATTTTAACTGGGTCATTCATGATGCTTGCTCTGGAAACAGTATTTTTTCCTTAGCATACAGTGTTGAAATCATTTCAGTCTTACATTTAGTCATGGCAATCTGCCCATTTGAGAATTGTCATTTATGAAAAACCCTCTAACAAGGGTTAACTGTGGCCCATTACTTGTTCCCAGCTTTTTCTTAGGAATGCAGAGTAATACATTTTTCCACAGCTCTTTAGCACCCTCTGTTTTCTTTTTCTAATCAAAATGTCATTCTTTTTTAATTGCTATGACGTTGAAAAAATCAGACTATATGCAAAAGCTTTTTCAAATACAGCATAAAAATAAGGATCAGTAATGCAGTGTGTAACCAAAAAGCAAGAAAAACAAGAGAAGGTTATAAGTTTCCGTACCATACCAAAAAAAGGGTTAAGAGGAAGAAACCAAAAACATGAAGGGACACCAAGGGACATGAAAGTGATGCGAGTCTTTTAGGAGGCATTGGTGTGAAAGTGTTAAAGAGTATTTATTCTATGGTTATCTGATTGATCACATCCTATACTGGATGAGAAAAAGAAAACAAATGAGGCAAACACAAATATAAACCCTGATTGATTAGCATTAACAAAGACAGTAACCAGAAAAAAAAGAACTGAAAATATCTGTTTGCATTAATTTTTGGTTGGGCTATCAAGAAACAGCAGGCTACGTTGGTTTTGGCTGTGATAGAATTTGTTTTCTTCATAGTACCTCATATGTGAGCTCATATGTGAGGTGCTATGTTCTGGATTTATGACCAAAACAGTGTTGATAACACAGCGATGTTTTTATTATTGCTGAGCAGCATTTATATAGCATCAAGGCATTACTCCCATACTGCCCCACTAGCAAATATGCTGGGAGTGCACAAGAAATTGGTAGGGACACAGCTGGGACAGCTGACCCCAACTGACTAGAGGGATATCTGTATCATACAACATCGCATTCATCTCAGGGAAAAGAAGGAGGAAGGAAAGGGCATTTGGAGTTATGCAGTTTGTGTTCCCAAGTAAGTGTTATGCATGATGGAGCCCTGCTTTCCTTGAAATGGTTAAACACCTATGCTCATGAGAAGTAGTGAATTAATTCCGTATTTTGCTTTGCCTATTAAGATGTCCTTATCTCAACCCATGATGTTTTTCACTTTTACCCTTCCAATTCTCTCCCCCATCCCACCAGGTGTGAGTGAGTGAGCAGCAGCTTACCAAGGTCAACTCACAACATAGGCAAAATGGGACTTTGCAAATAGTAAAGATGCAAACCTTAGCATGTTGCAGGCAGTGGGTGGAAATATGACAACTGATGAGGCAATGTGCAGGGCAAGAGAGAGCAGGGAGGAACAAAGAGGGAGTAGGTAGAAAGGTCTATAAACAGTCAGTCAATACACTCATCACTGCAAGCCTATTCTACCTTCTCATTGCCACTGCCTCTCCTTCAGCCTTCTCTTGAGCATTTGCATCTCCATGGACAAAAGATCCATTGCTCCCTTAATGTCAATGCCCCTTAAAAAAAAACCAAACCATCAAAAACCCAGCACTTCTGACCATGACAAACTACTTTATAGAAGAAACTCCCAGTCTCATTTGGCAGCATAGACTCAATCACTAAAAAAAAGCTGTATGGTACGTGCCAGGGTAACAAATAAATCACACATGGAATAAGGAGGAAAGTACCTCAGAAAATAAGCAGGAGGTAGAAGCAGGGGTAGTACTCCTATGAGTGAAATTCAGGTATCCTCTTGGCTGCTTGGCATGAGAGCCTACACACAATCTTACCATGTCTGACACCATGATAACACAGGTTGCACAATGTTTTCTAGCCAGAAAGGGAAAAAATGCGATCCATGGATAACTTGTTCTTTATTTCACACCAATTGCTGTGCTCACACACCCTCATATGATATTCATTCTGTACATAGTGACTTTCACTACCCAGATTAACAAAGTAATCCAGACTGTTTTGCTCATCCTCCCAGGCCAAGAGTTAAACAAAGAGTAAGCATGAACACAGCTACTGATATATGTTGGAGCGAGTGTCATCAAAAGATTCCTACTGGAACAGAATTCAATTCCGTACCACTTCAGGAGGGCTGTGCATACTTGTCCAGACAAATACCAATCAGGCACCCCTCCAGAAGGCTCTCCTGTTTCATGGAGGTATGATAGCTTGCTCAGAGATCCCTTAACTTGGATTGCATTGCTCAATACTGAATACACACAACAGCAGCTCCAAAGGTGAATTCTACCTTTAGTTTTTTGAGAAGACTGAAGTATTTAATTCAGTGTGCTTTTGGGATGTTTTGAGCTGTGGCTAAGACAAATTTCAGTTTTGCTCCTCCTAAGAGTAAGATATACCAACGCTCCCCAGCATTGTGTCTTTCACAGCATATAACTATTCACAAAAATGGCTGTCTGGATGAGGAGGAATTTTGAACACTTTCATAAATATTGAAAAAATGTACATCGGATGGCTGCATCTAACAGTGTCTCACATCAAAATACTTCAGCAACTCAGGAAAGATTTCAGACTTCATGAAAGAGGCCTCAGGCTGGAAAATTACCAAGATTCCAAAACACTCAGGCAATTGCTGGAATAAAATACTGAAGTGAAACCTCCTCATGGAGCAAGATGAAGTGGATAATTCTCTTATGTACAATATCTGTGAGAAAAAAAAATTAAAACATAAATTCACCTCAAAGCAGGAAAAATATTTTAAAATTACATCTTTTAAGGATGTCACCATAAAAACAATGCTTCCACCACTTCTGACAGAGGGGTAACTAGACAATTTAAATCCTTGAGGGTCTGTGAAGCATTAATAGATTACGAAAGATGATACCAAAAAGTAAATACATAGTGTATATGTTTATTAATGCTACACCAATTATTTAAATCTTCCTTGGGAAATTCTTAGTATCTGCACTAAACCATAACAAACAGATGTTCTCAGGAAAAGCACAGTTATAAAAATAGGATAGAAACCCCTGCATAGACTTCTGCTAGAAAGGAAGTATTGTTTTCTATGGCTAGAAACACTAGGTGTATAAAAAGCAATTTAGTATTAGAATCGGTGTAAGAAAACATCCAAAGGAAAAAAAACCCAGCCAAAAAAACATGCCAGTAAATTCCAATTTCTCTGCTAGAAGCTAGAGGCTTTAAGACTTTCAAAAAATAGTATCTCAAAATAATAATAAACATTACTAACAACTTTAAAACAAAGACAACAAGACAACACACATGATTAGTGAGTCTGAGTATTCAGCTTGAGACTTTTAAAATAGCCTGACTTATTTTTTCTTTCCCAAATGCCTAGGACCTGAATCTAACTGCCTAAAAATATAAATACTGGAAGTCCTCAGGGACAGTAAAAATACTGACTTTCAGACAGACAAAAATGAAGAGTGATATTCTGCTGAAACTAAGTATGGCAAATGACCCTACTGACTGGAGTTCACAAGTATAGCTGTTGAACTTACTGCACAATGCTTTTGTAGGATTGACTTGCTGTCCAGCAAGCAGCTGCTGCAGCTTCTTGATGTCTATGCATGCTTCAGCCATACTTTCCAGATCTCTGCCTTGAGCAGAACTTTGACATCCATCCTCTGATGCTAAAAGAGTAAGAACACAACATTTAGTCCAAACATAAAAAGTAGTTTCAACACCCATAAGGACATACCTGAAAACTGCTGAAGTGCTGGAACTCAACTGGTTCATTTTCCAGAACAGTGCAAGGAAAAGAAATCCCAGTTTTCCTATCAAACTGTCAAGAATAATGGAAGAGATTCCCCTCCACCACCCCAAACATGAAACAGACACTCCACTGGCCACTCCATTTTTTCTTTTAAGATTTCATTTGAAGACTTCAAAGTACTTGATGCTATTTTCTAAAGAATAAAGGTTAAAAAGTACTGTTATAAGCAACACAGAAGTAATGAGATCAGACAGACACAAGAGGTTAACAGGGAAACTTACCCCAGGGAGGATTTCCCAGATCTTTAAAATGTGTTGTTACAGATACTAAGTCAGTTTCTATTTTCAAGTTCATTTCACCACTCAAGTTTGCTTCAATCACCTGCAATCAATCTCAATTTTAGGCAATCCACTTTCACACTGCAGAATTACAGAAGAATACAGTTTGGTTTTGTTCAAATACAAGCTTCCAGGAGTTCTTCAGTACAAGTCAACCATACTTTCCGAAAATGGTTGAACATTTGAATGTTCAGCTATAAAATGCATTTCCCATCATTCCCATGTGAATTACTCTAGACCAAACTTTCAGAAGTTATGAAAAGAAAGAAATTTAATTGTTCTCCAGTACTTTTAGAACAAGTATTAGTTTGGGAAGTTCATGTGCTGAGGAAAAGACTTCAGAAATAAGAGACTAAAGCTGAAGAAATGCAAAGATTCCTGAATTTCCATTCAGTTATTCAACAAATAGAAAGGCACCTACACAGTCTATATGACACACACAGAAAAGGGGATGCAACAGGAGCTGACAGTGCTGCTTTCAAGAATTTAAAATAGACAACAACTGGATCAGATCAGTAACTCCAAGAAGGACTTTGAACTGAAAAAAAATCCTGGAAAAGTGCTAAAAGCTTTCGAATTCCATCCTGTAAACTGGAAGAAGGAATTTGAAGGAGACTACATATGGTCTTACACAAATCCCAAGCAGATCAGAGGATTCCTAAAGCACAACTAAGCACTTTGTTTCTGTGATTAGATGAATTTTCAGTAATTAAAAAAAAAAAAAAAAAGACTTGTACTGCAATCAGAATCTTGTATAGAATGGCTCCAAACAATGGACAAGTACTATCAGAAATTGCTTCTAAGCCCATTTTGCAGCACTGATCTTGACCAGTTTTATTACCAGGATGCATCGTGCAAAAATAATTAATTATGACACTTGATGCTTTTGTTTTCTAACAACATGAAAGCAAGGCACTTAGTGTAAGTTCAATCCCATCATACAACTATCCTGTGTGGGAAAAGAGCCTCAGCTCTAAACAAAAGCACTGCGCTCAATTTTGCATAAACATATCCACCAAGGACATGGGGGAAGGAAAGAAAATAAAAACAAAGCCCCCAAAAAATCTCACAAAAGAAAAGAGTTTGATGTGTATTTTCAGGATGGCTGCCATTTGCAAAACTGCCAGTAACCCAGGGTAATCTCTCAAGTCTTCCAAGTCTTGAAAAACTGAGACTGTTCAAATTTCAGGATTCTCAGTTAACAGAAAATTTCCTATTTATCAAAACTGGTATGAACAGCATCAAACCCAAACTATTTCAAAGCTCCACATTTACTTACTAACTTTCATGTCAGTCAGTTATGGTGACTGTGAGCACAAACAACTAAGTAAAAAACCAAAGCCCTTTTTTGTCCAACTGCAGAGGGCTTCTTTCAGTTAAAAGGCCCACCAGCACTCTAGAAATCCAGGGTAGAGTGCAAATCCAACATGTCAGTCTAAAGCACAGGGGCTGTTAGCAGCATTTCCTTTAAATCCTATGTCAAGTTCACCTGAAGTTCATTCACAGACACCTAACACAACACTCACTTAATAGGCATTTCCTTAATGAAATAGTCCGGAAAGTCTCCAATTAGCTTCCTGAAGGACTGTCATTTCTTACCAGCTATAAAGAGTAGTTTGTAGCAACACAATGCCATGTTCTTTCACGTATTTAGTACAAAGAGCATCATTTTCTGAGAAACCCAGGAAAAGCTCTTCAGTATAAATCCTAAAATAAATCCCATCATTTTATTCAGGCTTTACACAGGCTTCAGGTGCCTTGATTTCAATGTCTAAATCATCTCAAAATAAGATAATGTGGCAGCACCAGTTTAGGCAACCTGTTATGTCCCTCATGAAATAACATCTGTAGCATACGTGGTTTAAGTGCCTTAACTTACAATGAAATTGCTGAGATTCTTCATTCTTTCCACAACACTCTTCATTGTTTTCAGCACTGGTAGGTAAATACTGACCTAGGAATACATAAGAACTGCATTTGCACAAGTATTTCAGATGTGATTGGGACACATTTATTTCTACTTTCAATTCTATCATAGTTTGGACAGTGTTATCTATGGCTTTCAGGGTGCACAATATCTATATGAAATCAGCAAATGTCTCAGGAACAGAGCAACTCTTTCCCATTATACCAACAGGCCATCATTCTAGCAATTGTTCCAGACTTAACATTCCAAGTCTATGTTCAAAATAGAGGCATGTTTTCCCAGATCAGACTCTCACATGAACATTTGTGCTACTAAATAGTCAATTACTATAGCCAAAAAGAAAATAACAACATTCCTATGATACTGCAGTAATTGCTGGAACTGCAGCAGTGTAAATCTGAAATAAAAGAACAAAATACTGAAAGTTTCTTCGTGCTCATCTTCAGAATCTAAATACTCTTAGCTATAGAGGTAACAGACATCCATAACCTCAAACAGGAGCACATTTGTACAAGGACCTTTCTTTACAACTCAGCTAAAAGTCAAAATCAGGAGGAAACACATATATCTTTAACTCTGCTAGATAGGCCATAAATTTCAGAAATAACAGATTATTTGGGTCATTTGGCACCTGAACAGCTGAAACAGTCTAAACTTGTGTGGTTTAGAGATGCTCCAGACTAAAGCCATGCAAGTCCTTTTCTCCTCCCTTCCTCTGCCATGAACATCACAGAAACAATTGGCAACCACCTGCTCTGTTTCCATAGGTTCTGGGCTCCCTTGTCAGGATAGAAGCCATGTTCCATACTCCTCCAAAACTGTAGCCTCCAGTCTGTCCTCTTTCCTTTCAACTCCTTTCCAAACCCCACCATAGTATACTCTATAGCAATATCATTCCACTTGCAAACTCCCCTTTCAGAAGGGAATATAAAAGCAGAGGCTTACATCAAAGTCTGGCACGCTGGGCTCTCTGAAGTCATTCCACATTCTTCTGGGAATAACTCCCACAGGAATGTCATGTGTCACAACCCTACTGCTGCTTGATAAGGATGGCTTGAAGGAAAAAGAGGATGCTTTTGCAGTTAAACACAAGATTGGAATTCTAAATTTAAATTTTTCAGACCCACTCCGGGAAATGCTATAACTACATGCCCAACCTTCAGTTCCAGTTTTCCCTCAGTTCTTATCAATATGCTTTTAAGTCGGCTTCCCTTTCAAATGATGAAGAGTTTGTGATGTATCAGTCATTAGTGTATCTATAAGCTATCCTTAGAGCTGAAGAGGTGAATCAGCAGAGTTAACAACAACAAAAGAATCAGAAGTTAGCATACAATATCAGGAAAACCAAAGGCAAAACACAGAGCCAAACACTGAAACCCCCTTCACCTAATGGCTTCAATAAAAAGGCAATAATCAGCAGAAATTACAGAGGATGAAGGAATGGAGAAAAGTAGACATTAGAAAAACTTGTTCCAATAACATAGCTTTCTTCTTCTACCTCCTCCTTGCCTTTTGGAAAATACAAAGCTGGTTCTGTATGCTACCAACCACGATGGCAAGAAAGGCTAGTGAAACGGAAAATGGCACAATGTTTCTTTAGTTTTCTAGAATTATACCATATATTACCCTTTGATCTTAGGAAATGCACTAAATTTTAGAGACCTTTTTCTTAATAATGAACGTGAAAGCATGGTTGCACTTACTAGCTCCACAGCAACTCTGAGACAGGGACAGTGTTTATTAGTCAACTTGATCTTCACTGCCTTAGCACTCTGGGCAGTTTTTAATGCTCTCCATAGGTTCTCAGGCACAAACTCTAAATAGATTTCATTGTGCTCCGCAGCTACTCCTTCCATCTGAAATTCATCGAAGAAATTCCCCTACAATTTTTGAAAGTCAGGAAATTAAGCAAACAAGAGAGGCAAGTTTTATTTATCGGACCTTAAGCTTAGAACTGCATTTGTACACCAGAAACTCCGCTCTGCCGCACATCACCTGTGGAATCACAACCCTGAAAACTCATTGCTTCAGGCTAAGCCATTTAACCTACTCCCCTAACACCTAATCAGTCCATTAGACAGCGAGTTATGCTTTCCTGTTTCCAGTTTTGGGGCAGGGCCATGTGGGCCAGGATACACTGAAGCTTTACACTGAAGTGACAAGGAAAAGGGAGTATCCAACCTGAAACACCCGTGCAATCAGACAGACCTTGAGAGACCTGGCACATCGAAGGGGAGGGCTACGAGAAATGCCTCGTACATCAAACCCAATTGCATGCTCTGGTTTTCAAAATGTGATTTCTGAACTTTCCTGGGCTCACCTGGCTCAGCTCACACCACATACTGGCGCCTCCATTTGCTACTTTATCGGAGAGGATGAAATACAGCTTGCAGACAGTAAGGCGCAGGATGCAGGTCTTGGCTAACTTGGCGATTGTGTTAATTATACCTGCCGGAGGGAGGGAGGAGGATATTACAGCGGTGATCACTCCGTGCACCCCAGTCTCTGCGGGACAGAAAAACCTTCAGCTTTTACAAGTGCAGCTCGTGCTGCTTCGCAAACTCCTAAACACCTCGAAGCGAAGGAAAGCGCCTCATGCCACGTCCTCCCAGGAAAGCACTGTGGTCCTCAACTCCCTTCCTCTATTCTTTGTCCGAGAAAGCTGGCCCCAGCTGCTCAGAGAGGCACTGCCACCCTTGAGCCTGCCCCGACATACTCACGGCTGAAGTGGTTGAGGCAGGCAAGATCCACGATCTTAGCCCGAAATCGCATGGCGACACCAGCCCCCGCAGCCCCTTGCCCGCCGCCACAGAAGGCGGCCCGGGAGGGAGGGAGGGGCCTCACGCCCAACAGCTCCGGGCCGTCCCCGGATGTGCGGCGGGTTGGGCATGGTCTAGCACAGACCGACCGGGCTAACTTCCGCTGTGGCGGCGGTCGTCGCGATCCGGGCTGAAAAGCTTAGCTGGAGAATGCTTTGGCACCCCCGGAACACACGTGAAAATTCGTCTGCATGGGTCGCAGTCCCGATGTCTCGAGAAAATTATTTTTCAAATCCAAGGGAGCCCTTGCAGCAGACGCCATCAGCCCCTGGCAGGGGCCAAGCTCCGACACTGCCCCACAGGACGCGGTGGTGAGGAAGGAAAGCAACGGTCGTGTTACAAGGTGGAGCGAACAGCTTCGTGACGGGCCTTTCCACTGCCGCATTGTTACCAGGCCACTCAGAAAGGGCTGGGCAACCGAAAGTGTTTTGAGAAAGATACTCTCTGTCAGGCCGGGCACCTCATGTACCCAGGCTCCCAGCTTAACGCACGGTGCACATGGGTTTATGCAAAGGTTGGAAGAGGTCAAGAAAATAGAAAGGGAAGGAAAACTTTGCTTTGCCTAGTAAATGTGCAGCATGCCTGTTTCCTATAGACGGTGTCCTTTACCTTAATGGTTTTGGTTCCTTGCAGTCCTTCAAAACTACAGCATTTGCAGAGACAAATCCTGACAGGCCAAAAAAAAAAAACAACACTAGTTTTCTAATGTTCTTACTTGGTCTGTCAGGATTGTCTGGTGTTCTTTTGTCACATTGCAAGTTCCACAGATCAGCTAAATTGCCTCTCTAACATTTAATTTTGAAATATTCTTGGGATACTGCTCACATGCCTTGATGCTCTCTTGCAATTGTCATTATGAAGAAAATGAAAAGAAATAACCTTGGGTCTGCATAGTGACAGATACAGCAATAGTTTCTGGAGAGGTTGTTCTCTCCTTGTATTTCTCTTAGGCCTCATAAATTTTGTAGAAAGAAGCTGAAGATTTTCCCAGAGAAACCAGTGCAGCAGGGTGTCACAAATTCTCACCTTGAATCCTGCCAACTATGCCAATTTGTCATAAATATTTGGTTTAGGGTCACTCAGAGAATCATCATGAAAGGTATTAGCAAAAGTTAATATACATTTATAAAAGTGTGACATAAAGTTCAATGACAAGATTCACTCCATCATGGATGAAACATACAAAAAAAATCTAGTTAGAATAATTTTAGAATTATTTACAGAGAAAAAAAGAGTAAGGAAGACTGTCCTGTTGAATCACAAATTCAGACTATACCCTCTTACTTTCTAAACTCCTCATAGAGCTTAGGTGCAGCTTGGGCCAGTCTGAGCTTCAGACTTGGACAATGGTTTATAACTAACAGAATTATCCCCAACTTTTTCATTAAATACTGGTCCATTAGCCTTTTGTTTAGTGAAATGTGGCTGCAGAAGATTAAGCCCTGATGGTGAAATCCCACACATTAAACTTTGCAGTTTAACACACTTTCCATCTTTCATAGACATAATTGCAGACTGCTTTTAGTGAAATGATTGCTACATGAAGGTTAAGCAGGAATTTGCGGAAGGAAGGTTGATCTAATCCCTTTCAAGTTGTGGCATCCTGATTGATACGTGTGGATTGCATAAGGTTTAAGAGATCCACATAATTTGCTTTTCTGCCTTTGATTATGGTTTCCTGGTTTGACCCTGGCCAAATGCCAGGCACCCACAAAAGTCACTCACTGACCCTCCCCTGCCACAGCTGGGCAGAGGAGAGAAAAAATAAAGTGCTCGTGAGTTAAGGACTGGGAGAAGACACTCCAAGGGCAAAACAGGCTCGACTTGGAGATACCAAGTAGATTTATTACTAATAAAATCAGAGGAGGATAATGAGACGTACAATAAGCTCTTAAAAACATCTTCCCTCAAACCCTCTTTTCTTCCCACTGACAGTGCAGGGAGACAGGGCATGGGGAGTTTTGGTCAGTTCGTCACCTGAGATCTGCTGCTCAGAGAGAGAGGGTTCCTTTCCCTGTGAGACTGTGGAGTTCCTTCCATGGGAGACAGTTCTTCATGAACTTCTCCAGCATGGGTCCACTCTCATGAGCAGCAGTCCTCCCAAAACTGCTGCGGCAAGGGTCACACTTCAATAGGGTGCAGTCCTCTAAGGATAGGCTGCTCCAGCCTGAAAGCAGGGGCCCCGTCTCCCCACTGGCTCTTCCACTGGATCACAGCATTCTCCAGGAATCCACCTATCCTGGCATGGGCACCTCCCCCACAGGCTGCAAATGTATCTCTGCAACCCTTGTGGATCTGCATGGCCTGCAGAGGAATCTCAGCTTCAGTTCCTGGAGCACCTCCTCCTCCTCCTTTTCCTTCTTCACTGACTTTGGTGTCTCCATGTTGTTTCCTTAACATGTTCTCACCTCCTCTTCTTCTCTAGCTGGAATTCAAACTAGGCCACCACTTTGTTTTGATTTTCTTCTTAAACATGTTATCACAGAGGCATTACCGTCATTTCTGATTGGCCCAGCCTTGGCCAGTGGCATATCTGTCTTCAGAACCATCAGAGACTGGCTCTGCTGGACAGGGCGGAAGCTTCTAGCAGCTTTTCACAGAAGCTGTGGCCTCCCCGCTACCTAAACCCAGGCCATGCAAAACCAACCCAGCTGGACAGAAGTTTGTTCTCTAGCTTGTTTTCTAGATATGGTCTGTTGTTAACAATGCTTTATAACATCTGAAGATTAGGCCACAATGAGAAGACAGACTTTATGTATACAAAAAATTTCCATTTCTTGCCCTAAGTAATAAAGAACGGGGAATTAATAACCAAGATGAGCATCAGAAATAAATTGCTCTTGCTCTCATCACAGTTGACTGACAGGCTCTACTTCATGGGTTCAGGCCAGGCAGGAGCCATTTATTACTACTGTAATAAATGTAGGCTGTAGGAGAGGAGAGAGGTTCAGTTCTCTATCCATACTGGCTTAATATGGAAGTGGTAGGGTATATCACATTGACACCAGATACAGACAGCTTTGTGAAGGAGCCTTGAAATGGCAAAGCAGCACTGACAGAGTAGGAAACCGTCACAGCAGTTGTACCCCTCTTCTCCTAATAACTCAGAACCTCTGTGCTGTCTGTGGATCTTCTCAGCCTGTGTCCTGGCTCAGGGCAAATTTGGGAGAAAACCTCCAAAAGGGGGCCCCCCGAGAAGGCAAACCCACATGACCCCTCCCCCCAACCGGTTTGGGAAAGATTTCCTCAGAGAGAAGTGGAAAAAACCTGTTTATTTAGCAGGCCAAGCACTCCCCAGTACACAAAATGAACAATACCAGATGACAAAACTCATTCGCTATTCTGAAGAGATGACAAATTCAGAAAGTTTCTTTGGTGGGTGGTCACTCTGTTATCAGTTCCTCCAGTGCTGGGAAAGGCTGTGGCCCAGAGTAGACCCCGGCAGGCTACGAAGTGCAAGGTGTTTCCCTGGGTCCTGGTCTGGAGCAGGTTTAAATGATTCCAAGAAAACGGAAAGAAAAAAGTCCAGGGAAAGCTTGGACTGCCTCAGCTAGCTAAACTAACTAACTAAAAAGCAAAAGGAGCACAGTGTTCTGCCCCGTGTGTGCCCAGACAAACAACAGTGTGCTCTCTGTTCCAGCAGACCGTGGAGGAATAAGTCCAGTCCCTGATAAAAAACTCCATGCTTCTTCTTCTGCCCACCTTTGCTCTCAGCCAGTCTTGAAGGCACAGAATATAATATCCAGCATAAATAGAACACCTGATTGGGGATACAAGCATCATAACGTCACCCTAGGACAGCCTGTTATCTTCTTGCTTGTGATACTGCTATATCCGTTGTCAACTTTTAGGTCTGGAGAGTCCTGCTGCCACACAATTACTTGTTGTGATCACAACCAATTTCTTCTACAGTGTTTGCTTGGTTATTTTTTCCAATTTTTCTATAAGTTATTTACATAATAAATGGATTATACATGCATTTGAAAGTTCTATGTTTTCAAGCCTGTCTAAATAACTTCAAAGTATAATTAGGGAAGAAGGCATTCACACTGCTTAGGTTGCTTGATGGAGAGACAAAGTGAAGTAAAAATCTGATGATGTCAACTCTGAGAACCAGAGGGACACTGAACATATCACCACAGAAAATGAAGGTACTAGAAAGGACTTTTCTCTGTAAAAGAGTTTTAACTGTACTATTAAGTCCTTTCCACATTAATTTGATCTATGAGTGAGTATTATTGTAACTGAATTTGGCTTGAAAAGTGTGTATGATTTAATCCCAGTCTGCTGAAGTTTAGCTCTGAATAGGTCTATGTCACTGGACTTAAGAGGTAGTAAAATAGCTCTAATGAAGCTGTGGCTGTTTTTAAGGGGGGCCCGGCTGAAGGGATTTAGAGAGACCAGCCACCTTCAGTTACACCGGCACTCCCCTGGCACGAAGCCAGAGGCATGTGCCGACCGTGGGTGGGGCGAGAGGAAACAGTCACCGATATTAAAGCAACCGCGCCGCAGGAGTGAAGAAAAGAGACGGCCCTCCTCTGCTGGGTGAAATAACTTGGTTTAATCCAGGGTAGGGGAAGTGCAGGGTGGCCACCCAAAGGTGGCGAGCGGAGGAGGAGCCCCGAGCCCCTCCAGGGACCGGGTTTTACAGGGAAGGGGTGGGTACACAAGAAACCAATCATAGAACGAAAATTTGGATACATTGAAGACTGATGGGTGGTGTGGATCAATGGGGATAGGTCAGGGGAGGAGCCCAGGCCTACCAGCCAATCACTCGACACCCTAGCTGGAAGATTCTGGAACTTGGGGTGGGGTGCCGGTGACTGGCAGAAAGCCTGGGGAGGGGATACAAGGACAAATAAGGGATAATGAGGGAAAATAAGGAGGGGAAAACCGTGACTGACATAACTGGGGGTTTGAGCCAGACCAACTTGCCAAGCTAGGAGAGGGGAGAACGGAACAAACCAAACACAAACCACAACACTCTAAGGAGTTTTTTTAGCTATTTTGGAAAACTTCAGTACTTTTACATAAATGAATTGAAACTACCATGATGCATATTTAGATGTTAAGGTTAATCAGTATTTTCCATTTGAAATTGTACACTTAATGAAAACACCTTTCTCACAATGTTTAAAGTTGTTCATGAAAAACCCTATGTTAAATGGTGCTTTGAGCAAGAAAAATATAGTACAACAAGCCTACACAAACCACAAAACAATGATCAGCTTCAAAATATAGTATTCAATTCATTTTTTAATGATATGGTTAATGGATCCATTGTGGTGATCACAAATTAAAAAGATATTAATTTAGATATGAAAAAAGTGAAAATTAAATTAAGAATAAAACAACATCCGCAGTGAGAATTTCAAGATTATTTTCTGTCATCATCTACACAAAACAAGAATTGAAGTTTTTTTGACTATAGGGACAATCATGAGAAACTATTTTGAGTGAAATGAAATAATTTTACCTAAAACAAGTTGTGTGTCTTTTATTAAAATAAAATTTCCTTTGGAATTCTTAGGGAGGAAGTGCTTGTCCCTCTTTGTACCTTCATGGCAAAGTAATTCACATTCATTTTCAGTCAATGAACCTTGTTTATATGCTGCCTACATGTTGCTTTGCTTTTTGGGTTTAATGTTAAAGTGAGCAAATCACATAAAACATCTAGGGAAATCCTGCCAGCTTGCAGAGAAAAACGTACCAAATGAAAAAATAATATGCCAGATCTACAGACAGGCTGATTACATGAGAAGAACCTGTCTCTATTTTTGCTCATATTTATTGTAAAAAAGGGGTATAAGGAGGGCCAAAAGGATTCATAATTTTTTTAACATATGTAGGGATCATATCTTCAGCTGAGACTTGCTTTTGGGCCAATATTCCAGCGGTTATGAAGCTGACTACTAATATTGAAGCATAGAAGCAGTGAGCAATTTGTCCCTAAAATACTGTGATTTAAAAAACATCCCCAAACAAAACCCAATCGGGTTACTGCCTGTGCATTCAATAATGAATCCATCATCATTCAGCAAATTAGAGAGGGGAAAGCCCAGTTAGAACTCAAACTGGCAACTTCTGTGAAGGACAGTAAAAATATTTTCTTAAATACATTAATGGCAAAAGGAAGGGCAAGGACAACCTCCATTCTCTATAAGATGTGGGAGGGAATTTAGTAACTGAAGATAAGGAAAAGGCAGAGGTTCTGAACACCTCTGCCTCAGTTTTTAAGAAAGAGACAGATTGTCCTCAGGAAACTGTCCTCCTGAGCTGCTAGATGGTGTCAGGGAGCAGAATAGCCCCCCTGTTATCCAGGAGGAAGCAGTCAGAACCTGGTGAGCCGCTTAGATGCTCACAAATCTATGGGACCAGATGGAATCTATCCCAGAGTGATGAGGGAGCTGGCAGATGAGCTTACAAAGCTGATCTCCATCATTTACCAGCAGTCCTGGCTCACTGGCCAATGTGATGCCCATCCACAAGAAGGGCTAGAAGGAGGATCTGGGAAACTACAGGCCAGTCAACCTGACCCCAGTACCTGGCAAGGTTATGGAGCAGATCATCTTGAGTGCCATCACATGGCATCTACAGGATGGCCAGGGAATCAGACCCAGCCATCATGGGTTTAGGAGTGCTTGACCAACCTGATCCCCTTTTATGACCAGCTGACCAGCCTGGTGGATGCAGGAAAGGCTGTAGGTGTTGTCTACCTGAATTTCAGCAAAGCCTTTGACACTCAAAGGTCTCCCACAGCATATTCCTGGAAAACCTGGCCACCATGGCTTGGACAGGTGCACCCTTCACCGGGTTAAGAACTGGCTGGATGGCCTGGCCCAGAGAAGATGGTGAATGGTGCTGCATCCAGCAGGCAGCCAGTCACCAGTGGGGTCAGTGCTGGGCCCAGTCCTGTCTAATATCTTCATTGATGATCTGGATGAGGGGATTGAGTCCACTATCAGTAAATTTGCAGATGAAACCAAGCTGGGAGCATGTGTTGATCTGTTGGAGGAAAGAAGGACTCCGCAAAGGGACCTGGACAGACTGGATAGATGGGCTGAGTCCAATAACATGAAATTTAATGAGTCCAAGTGCCGAGCCCTGCACTTTATCCACAACAATCCTCTGCAGCACTACAAGCTGGGAACAGAGTGGCTGGACAGTGCCCAGGTGGAAAGGGACCTGTGGGAACTGGTCAACAACTGACTGAACATGAGCCAGCAGTGTGCCCATATGACAAAAAAGGCCAATGGCATCCTGGCTAGTATCAGGAATAGTGTGGCCAGCAGGACCAGAGAAGTGATTCTTACTCTGTACTTGGCACTGGTGAGGCTACACCTTGAATGCTGTGTCCAGTTCTGGGCCCCTCAGTTTAGGAAGGACATTGAGATTCTTGAAGGCATCCAGAGGAGTGCAATAAGGCTGGTGAAGGGCTTGGAACACAAGCCCTATGAAGAATGGCTGAGGGAGCTGGCATTGTTTAGCCTGGAAAATAGGGGACTCAGGGGTAACCTCATGTATTTGTTTTGGTTTAAGGCAATTTTTGGAGAAAAGCTTATAAAGGGGTTTCTATTAGAAAGTAAATTTAAGGGGCTTCTCTTCTAACTCGTTTGGGAAAAGTGGAAAAAGTTGTTTATTTAACAGGTAAAGTATTTAGTAGTATAAAAAATGAATAATATTATACAATAAAACTTCTTGCTGCTTTAAAAGAGATCATAAACTCAGAAAGTCCTCTTTGTGGGCTGTAGCTCAGTTTACTTAGTCTCTTATTAGGTTTTCTAGCATTGGAAGTGCTGCGGCTTAGGCCTGGCCTGGTGGGCTAGAGGTGTGAGCTGCCGGCGCTCTTCTGGGTGTTTAGTCTAGAGCAGGTTTAAAGAAAAGAAAAACTACAGTTTAGGGTATTTTTTGCCTTAGTTGTCTAAAACTAACTAAAAGTAGAGATCTGTCTTGCTGTCTGTTTATCTGCAGACAACACAGTTTAGCAGTAGGAATGTGGAGGAATGAGTGCAGTGTTTGAAAATAATTTTTTTTTGTTTCTTCTCTCTTCTTCTTTTCTTTTGGAACTAGTTTTAAAGGTGTAAAACTTATTATCTAGTATAAATAGAATAGACGATTGGGGATATAAGTATTCTATAGCTAACTCAGGACATTCTACCCTTTATCTCTATATTGTTAGTTTATTACTAAAATTATTATATATTCTAACTCTACAAATACATATATAAAAATATATAGCTATATATAGACAATAGTAGTAATATTTAGTAAATAGTGACATTTATTCATAGTTTTCACTTAACAATTAGATCTCTTTGAGGTATACATTGTGTTGTTTTATCTTTCAGTATTATTTGCTATGTGCAACTTGGTCTCTGAGCAAAGATAACTTTATGAATGGGTTTGCTTGTACTTGAGGTAGAATTTATTTAAATTGTCTTTTTAAACAAATTTTTGATATGCACAACTGGGAATTTGTCTCTACTGTATGCAAAGGCTCAGATTCAGTAGGGTTTGTTTGGCTGGTGGAATTTTGGGTGTTAACTAATTAGGTGGTTTTTGTTAGATATTGCTCTTAATTTTTGAAAGATTTCTCACTTAATATTTTTAAGGTAGTTTTTAACAGTTTATTGTATTTTTTTATTTTGCTTGTAGCTGGTGTATGGTAGGAGTTATGTTTTCTAGTCTAGGTGTTGATAAGGTTTTTGAAATGAGTTTTGTTGTTTGATTTAATCTTCTTAAGGGTACAATGTTTCTATAGGATTTGGTTTTTTTAAGGTTTAGGATGGTGTTTTGAATAGTGTGAAGTACAGGGTAGGTTTCTAACTATTTTGCACTGGTTTTTTTAATTGTGAGCACATAGGGCTTACTTTGGCATGTCTGGGGTAGTGTAATTTAGTTAACTACCATGGCGGCATAGATGGTGGGAGTGCCATGACCTTCCTGAAGAAGTGTCTTGATCTCTAATATCTCGGGGCACAGGCACAATCCCAGCCGGTCAGCTCTCAAGGTAATGCAGAGAAAAGGGACTAGGGCACTGTGTGGCAATTCCACAGAGTGGAGGTCTTTATTAGAAGTACGAGCCTCTGTGAAGAGAGCCAGGGACAACAGCTCTCTCTCACAGGGCAAAAAGGGGGCTTTATACAGGGAAAGAGAGGGGCGGGGAGAAACTGGCAACAAATAGGATACAAGTAGCTTGGGGGGGGGAGAGACAGGGAGAAGACCAATGGGTTACAAGGAATGAACATATAACTTGCAAAGGATTCTGGCTGGGAGATTTTTCTCACCCTGACTAAAGGTGTCTTGCTCAAGGGTTGGCTCTCCAGGGGCTGGCAGCAGCCATTTTGCTGGCTGATTCTTCAGCCCCCACAATTAATCTATTAGGTTTCTCTATATATTTGGACTACTGCTTATTATGTTATAGGGGTTTTACTCGGTTTGTTTGATGGTGGTATATGTCTTATAGACATGGATAACTTGAGAAGTATTGTTTATAGTTAGATTTACTCTTCGGTTTCATGCCCATTTACAGGTAGCATTTTTATTTTGATAATTTGAGGTATTGTGAGCCCATCTAACTAGGAATAATGTTTTTTGTGTTGTCAATTTAAGTTTATTTAAGTTTATTTTTGATACTTCTAATTTTGTAGCTTGATTTATTTGTTGATTGTTTTGGTGGTTTTTATCAGTTTTATTTTTGGGCACATGGGTATTTATATGGTGAACTTCTACAGGTAGTTTCTTCTAGTAGTGATGTCTTTCTACTCATTAGCTTTTATTCTATGCTGTTAATTAGTACAGTACAGTACTCTTTATAGAGTACTGGCTGTTATTTATGATTTTAGAAATATAGTATGTGTAGATATACAGTTTTGGTTACTTTTTTAGTAATGTTTAGGGTTAGGTGAATGGTTTTGACTTTAGTGAGTTGGCTTGATTTCCTTTTTTCTTTAGGAGCTTTTGTGATATGTTATGTGGGGTTGTTTTCTATTTTAGTTTTATTTCTATAATGTGGTGAGAACTATCAGTAAAAAGAGCATAATGTGGGGATTTTGTTGGTAGTTGGTTGAATGGTAGAGTTTTTTAGTATGTATCGTTTCTTGGGGTTTTTGCCAGTGAGACTAAAGTTTTTATTTTTAGGTAAATTTGTAATGATTTCTAAAATTTCAGGGTGATTTAGGTTTTTAATATGGGTGTATTGTGTGATGAGGGTAATCTACTTGTTTTATGTCGTATTGGTGGTATGCTGGGTAGAGGGAATTTTTGAATATTTACTTTAGCATTGGTAGCTGGGGTGTCAGGAGGAGTTGTACTTCAGTGTTTATTACTTTTAAGGTGGTTTGGATTTTTTTATAGGTTGCCTTTTTTTTTTTTGAGTGTAGTTGGTTTTAGATTTTCTGTATTTTTGATTTAAAAATCATAGTGGTTGGTTTTGAGTCTTATTAGGTATTTTTTGTTAAGGGCCTTAGGATAGATTATAGGTTTTGGTTGTAGAGTAGAGTAGGTTTTTTACATTTGGTTTTGTTTTGATTGGGTTATTGTATGAGTGATTTTTTGTTTGTTTTGGTTAAAGGTTTGTTGTCATTTAGGGCTCTATTGGAAAGTGGGTTTTTTTGTGGGTGATTAGGTTGAGAGGGTTTACAATTTGGTTGTATTCAGGAATATGTATTCTTTAAAAGTTTACGGTGCTTAAGAAAGTTTGTGGTTTTTGCTTGTTGGTTGGTGGAGACGTGATTTTGTTGATGATATTGGTGGGAATCTGATGTTGTTTGTCTTGTTATTTTATTTTTAGGAACTATCTTTTGAGTAGGTTTCAACTTTTATTTTTTGGATGGTAAAATTGGCTTTTAGGAGAATTTGGATTATTTTCTCTCCTTTTTTAAACACTTTTGTTGTTGTGTTTTCTCACAAAATGATGTTATCAATGTCTTGTAGATGTTTTGGAGCTTTACTTTTTTTTAGTGTAGATTAGTCTATGGTAGATGGTGGGGTTGTGTTTCCACCCCTGGCGCAGTCAGTTTAGGCATATTGTATGTCTTTCTGGGTGAAAGTAAACTGAGGCTTGTATTTTGTTGCTAAAGGAATGGAGAAAAATATATTGGTAATGTTAATAGTGGTGTACCACTTTGCTGCCTTGGACTTTAGTCTGTATTGGAGTTTTAATATGTTTGGTACAGTAGCTCTTAATGGTGGAGTTATTTCATTTAAGGCACAATAGTTTACAGTCAATCTTTAATGGTGGAGTTATTTCATTTAAGGCACAATAGTTTACAGTCAATCTATTTTCTTTCAGATTTGTGTATAGACTAAATGTGGCTGTGCAAGGGTGAGTGGTTTTTGTTGACTACTCTTTGGATTTTTAGTTTACAGATTATTTTGTGGATGGGGATTACAGTATTTTGAGTTGTTCTGTACTGTTGGTGGTGTATTGTTGAAGTGGAAATTGGTACTCATTGCTGTTCTGCTTTCAGGAGTCTTATTGAAGATGGTTCTGATAGTCTAGGTAAGGAGTTTAATTGCTTGATATCTTTTGTTTTTATAGCTGTTATCTTAAATGCTCACTTGAGTCTCTTTGGGTCTTTGAAATACATATTTCAGAGGAAATCTCTACCCAAAATGCATGGGGCTTTTGGGCTGGTTACAATAGGATGTTTCTTTTATTTATTTCTAGTCAGGTTCACTTTAGCTTCTATTAAAGTTAAATTTTGTGATCCCCCTGTCACATTAGCAATAGAAACAGATTCTGCCCCCACAGGTTTTGATGGGATTAATGTGCACAGTGCACTACTGTTAACTAAGGCTTCATATTTTTGTGGTTTTGATATGTTAGGCTAATGAATCTACACAGTCTAAAACCCACAGTTTTTCCTTGACTCTCCCTGGCTAGAGGCAGGGCTTCTCTAAGCTTGTTTTTTTTTCCCCAGACATATGTTTTGGTGGTCCTTTGAGGGGATCAGACATGTTGTCATTATCATAATACATGGCAGTTTGGTTATGGGTTATTGGAGCTGCTTTTTTTTGGTGGAACTTTTTCTCTGAGTTTTGCTGTTTTTTAATTCACACACCCATTGTGTGAGAGTAGCAGTAGATTTTCTATCTTATCTCTTTATGTTTTCTTTACAATTACACAGGAAGGACTACAGCTCAGCTCATGAGGTGTGCCTTCTCTCCCCATCTGCGGGATGTTTACTTGTGGTACTAGAACCGCTGATCTGTATTGTTGAGATTTGGAGAGGTCTTTCTTAATCTCCTTTGAGTTTTTTGTGATTTTATCTTTTAATTTCTGCATAAGTCTTTTTAAAGCGGTGATTTTTGTATGTGTTGGATTATGTACGGTATTTGCATGTTTGGAGCTTCTTCACCATATTAAGTACCTCCTCCCTGTCATCTCACTTCATTATTGCTAAAGCAGAAGTGTATCTTTGTGGTCTAAGTCATATAAATTTTTGCTACATCATGGATGTATAGGTGCTAAGTCTGGATTTACAGTATGTAGGTTATTTGAGAAGACAGTATCTGCTACTGCCATTTCTCTCGAGTGTGGAATCTCTTGTTTTACAGTCTTCTATTAGGTTTGTTATATATAGAGATCGTCGGCACACAGATCTCTTTGTCACACACTTCTCAGAATCTGTGCCCGAGACTGTGAGAGTCAGCTCCCTTCATTATTCTTTGGTTGATAACTGGATTATGTGACAGGGATCCCAAATGCCTTGCTTCAGTACCATCCAGAATTGTAGCCTTGCCTGCAGGATCTCAAAGATGGACTAACTAACTAATTATAGATTTATCAGGTCATTGAGTGTAATTATTTCTTAGTTTATGAAGGTCTTACAGGGAAAAGGACTCAAGAGTGACCTCTCTGACTTTGTTTTTGGTTTTGAGGGTCTTTTCTTCAGATCATCATTTTCTATTGGTTGATTGATTTTAAATGTGTGTTTTCTGCCTGTCATGATAGGAGCAACAGCTATTGGTTGAGGCTTATTGTTTGGTTTAGTTGTGGGCTTAGGTTTATTGTCTGGTTTAGATGCGGGCTTAGGCTCACTATCTGGTTTAGCTACAACCTGAGTAGCTGGGGTGTTGCCTGTAGTCTGAGTGACTGGGGTAGTTGTTGATTTATCTTTGCTCTTCTGCCTCTATCTGTTGCCTTACAGTATCTAGCAGTGTGTGGCTTAGGCCAGGGTGCAGTTTATTGCAATGATCTTTTTCTCTTTAGAGTCATCATGACAGTTTTCTTTTAGATATTTTCATACTTCATCTGGGTTCTGAATTTGTTCATGTGAAAATTCCCAGGCTGGAGGATCAGAAAATTCCATCAGGGCTTGACCCATTCTCTCTCATTGTCTACACCACTCAGGATTTTTTACACGTGGGTCTGTTTCTGGGTCAGGGGTCTCATCAGTTCTTCTGGACATCTCAGCCCTCACTTTAGACAAGCTGTAAACTATATAGAGGAAGTTTATTAGATTAAATATTAAGAAGGTGGTTTCTTTAACATTTAGGGGAAATTGAATATTCTTAAAAAGTGACTTAGGAGATTCGAAGGAATAAAAGGAAAGGAAAGGCTGAAAAGCCTCATCCCCTGCTCCTCCTCTAACAAACTGGGTGCAATTACCTATAAACCCCTAAAACATGTTATTGGAACTAGGACGCAGAGTAGGACGAATAAACCATAAACCATACTTATCTTGACCAGAATCTGGTACCTTTGTGTCGTTATAGAGCACGACACAGTACAAAGTACCATGACTCCATCAGAAGGGTGCAAGAGAGATTTATTACAGCAACATGTTGTATAGAATATTAATCCCGATGTTTCCGGGTGTGTCGTGCCTGGCTTCGTCTAGCCCTTGCTGCTGGACCAAAGGCTGCAGCTGTGGTGTTTCACCCCAGAGATACCTTTGGCCAGCTGGATGCTGCAGCTAGGCACTCGGAACAAATCCAGGCAAAGTAGGAACTCAGTTTACCTCTGGTGGAAAAGGTTCAGGTGACGGTGAAGAGAAAAGAGCGGATTCTATTGTAGAGTCTTAATCCAGAGTTTTATTTTAGGATGGTAGACCTCTGAATGTTGTAACAGCTCCCAATAGAATGGCCAACTGCATGGTCTTGTGTCCTTTTAAGCCCCGGGGACAGGGGGAGGGGAAGGGACAGGTGAGGGCCAACCAGGTGTGAGGAGGGGAAGGCTCAAGGGATAAAGACACTTGGACAGGCCAATGAGCCTGGCATCTTTTGAACTTCTGCCAACCACACCAAGACCCTGCTGGAATGTTAAGATTGATGGACAGCTCTTAGCAGGAGGGCAAAAGGGGGAGGGGGAAGGTTGGCACACCTGAGAGGTTGGGATAGGTGAAACAGGAAATCACACTGCAACAATGTTGCTTTTATACTTTTTCAAGATATTTACATTCATCCAACATACACATTCACTGCCCATTGGTTATAGCAAAGAAACAAAGTTCTCAGTGAATGACCAAGGAGCCACTTCATTCTGTGAACCAGCTAGAGTCTGTATCTCTTAACTTTCTCTCCTTATCACATCTCCATGGTGACAACCTTGGTGTCTTCCTCAGGAGAGATATGGGGCTTTCCCTTTTCTTCAGAAGGCCTTTGCTGGCTCACAAGAACAGCACAGAATGTCTCTCCTACACCTTTGTAAACTCTCTATAAATCATTATTACAGAGATTAGCAAAATAGCTATTCTGTGTCCCTGTACTGTAAAAACTACTTTTTAGGGAGAATATTTGAGTTATTTTTGGATAGAAAATAATCCTAGGGACCAGAAAGGTATTAAATCCTCAAGAAAACTAAGGGATCAGAAATACATGAAGGCCTCCACCCTGAGAGACATTATGAATTTCAGCAACATGGTTACTGATTGCTCTATCACAATATAGAGTAAGTACAACTAAAATGTAATCAATACAGGATTCTTCCACTTTCTGGAGCTCCACATTGGGCGTTAATAACTGTATTTGTCTTTGTTTAGGGTAAGGCAATTGGGCAATTTTGGGAGAAAAACCCCTAAAGGTGTTTCCTCTAGAAAGCAAATTCAAGTGGCTCCTCCCCCAGCTGGTTCAGGAAAAAAATTTCTTTGGAGAAAAGTGGAAAAAGCTGTTTATTTAACAGGCAAAGCATTCACTAGTACAAAAAATGAATATTAAACAATAAAACTTCTTGCCGCTTCAAGGAAAGAAAACGAAATTACAAACTCCTTAGTGGGCTGTAGCTTGGCTCACTCAGTCTCTTATCAGTCCTTCCCAGCACTGGAAATGCCGCGGCCCAGGCCTGGCCCGCTGGGCCACAGGTGCGAGCTGCCAGTGCTCCTCTGGGTGTTCAGTCCAGAGCAGGTTTAAACAGGTCCAAAGAAAAAGACAAACCACAGTCCAGGGAACTTCACTGCCTCAGCTAGCTAAAACTAAAAGCAAAGGACAGCTCTGTCCTGCTGGCTGTCCATCTGCAGAAAACACAGTCCAGCCACAGGCATATGGAGGAGTGAGTACAGTGTCTGAAAACAAACTGCACGCTTCTCCTCTCCCCTCCCTCACTCTCAGAACAAGTCTTAAAGGTGCAAAGCTTATTATTCAGCATAATAGAACAGACGGTTGGAGATACAAGCATTATATAGCCAACCCAGGACACCTCATCACTCTCTACAACTTCCTGAAAAGTGATTGTAGTCAGGTGAGGGTCAATCTCTTCTCCCAGGCAACAACTGACAGAATGTGTGTACAGTCATAAGCTGCACCAAGGTAAGTTTAGGTTAGATGTTAGAAATTCCTCACTGAAAGAGTGATTGCATGCTGGAGTCGTCTGCCCAGGGAGATGGTGGAGTCACCACCCCTGGACGTGTTTAAAAAAGACTGGAGATGGCACTTAGTGGTTGATGAGGAGGTGTAAGACCATAGGTTGAACTAGAAGATCATAAAAGTCTTTTCCAACCTAGTTCATTCTGTGATTCTGTGATCATCAAAAGCTTTTTGGAGACAGGCTTGTGACTGTAAGCCCCAGGAGACAAGTTGCGTCAAGTACTTGGCTTTCTCCTACTTGATGCTTAAACCATGTCAGAATTCATTCTATTCTAGTCAAAGCATGGCAACAAGATGCAGGTTTTATTTAGAAAACACAGGCAATTCTCAGTAGCAAACATTTAGACATCTCTAGGATGATGTGGCAGCTGAAGGAATTTGAGCCATTTGAGACTAAAATTCAAAATAATCAAACTCCAGGACATTTGCGTAAATATCTATCTTATTTTCTTTCCAACTCCCATTACCTACCTATTTTTTTTTATTAAGCTTCAGAATGTTTTTTTCAAAATTTCAACTTAAATAGACCAAAAAGTAATTTCGTAATGTGAGTTGCATTAAATTGAATGAAATAGATGGGCTCAGAGCACCAAAAATCATTAGCATTTAATGGATTTTTAAACTCCTGAACAGTTAAATGAGTTTCAGAATTTTGCTAAACAAGACTTCAGCCTATTCAGGCAAGTAACAGTGCAATTGCAAACCCTGTCTCTGAAGAAATCCTTCTTGCTAATTTGTCCATCTTTTGAGAGTAGTCTCTGACTTTTCTTGAAGTGAAAAATGAGGTATAGTGGGAAGAATGCAAGCTAAATGGTGATACTCCAAAGTGTTTTAACCATGTAATTTCAGCTTCTTTATAACACATCTTCAGGTTTTCTGCACTGGTTTCCACTCATACATGCAGTTTCATTAATTAAAACAGAGTACATCATATAATTTCATTAGTCATTTCAAACTGGAAAACTCGCAACTGCTTTGGTTTTATTCTAGTGTCCAGATAAGGAATCCTTTTTGTTCAAAACAGGCAGGTGAAAGCAAAAGCTAGGACAGACCATACATCAGTATCAGAGGGTTTGATAAAATAACTAGAGATTAATTTTAAGCAGTCTAGAGTCCAACATTTTTTTATTTTATGAAGAAATAATTCACACTGAAAAATATTTCCTACTATACCTTGAGAGGCAAAATACCCTAATGGCGTAACATATAGCCAAGCCCAAAGATGCTACTTTTTGCAGAAACAAAGTTAAATAAATGGTATGTATGTCCAAAATTTGTATTCCAGCAATGGATGACTGAGTAAACAATCAAATAATTCTGCCAGTACAACATGTTAGGATTCAGACACTCTAAAAATAACTTTTAGTATGAAAGCAACTAAACAAGAAAAATAGATAAATAAAATTTTTTCTTTAACAACTTATTCCAGTATCCTGTTCATCTACACATAGACAAAGTTACACTGCTCTCCAATATTTATGACAAGTTTCTTTTCCTGGAGTCAATACATATCAAATAATACTGTTATGAACTCAGAAGCCTATAGTCAGAATTACCCTTATAAATAAACTATTATAGATGTTTACTGTCTTCTGTATTTGAGTCAGGAGAACTGCTAGAGCTGAGTATTTTAATCTAACACGAATTTTGACTGTTAGCATTTTGTCTAGCCTTGTATTGTTGACAGTAATGTCTAAGCAGTTAAGACAGTTTTTCATGTTTTAGTTTAGGAATATGAGAAGGCATGGAGGAAGTGGAAACTTGAACATTTCCTGATACACATAGTTTTTGACAAGCCACACACTCAATACTTGTGTGAGAACAAAAAAAGAGCAAAAATCTGCAAATGATGATAGAAACCTGTAAATCCCTGTTTTAATGGCTATTTTGAACAAAATGGGACTTTAGTATTTTGAACAAATATTGAGATGGATAAAGCATTCCATATACTGAAAATCACTATCCTTTATGGATATCAACATTTTATAGCTTTTTAAATATGGTAAATTTGACACTGTGTGTGGGAGTTACAAGTATTTTTTGATGAATGATGAGTGATTAGTATTTAACAGAAGCAAACACCTTCAGGGTATCAATTATTCTAATTTACTTGTTCCAATGCAGTTTGATTGGGCGGGCAGCAGAGAGGGACACAGAATTAAAATGAGTTTTATGTTTCCAGTACACACAAAAATTTTTCTTACATAAGCAGAAGATTTCTCATGAAAATGGTTTGAGGGTAGGTTGAATTTTTTTTTCATTTGGTTTTAAATTAGTATAGTTTTAGATTTTTTTGTCTTGGAAAATTCTGGTATTTCTCCTGTGAATCTCACATACTTCAAATGCCAGTGTTTTATACAAATTCTAAAGGAAATGGGTTTTTCTATTTGCTGTGAAGATTTTTGGGTTGCAATATTTTTGCACTGAAGCATCTGTGATCCTCTACTCCCTTTGTTTCTTACTTTGTTTTTTTATTTGTTCTGTATCCCATTTCCTTTAGTTTTCAGATTTATGATCCATGCTTTCTTTTATTGTCAACCTGTGTTTTCTTTTCACTTCTTCCACTTCAGAGATTTTGTACTCATTTTAGTGCAAGAAGGGTAAATGAAAGCTACACATAAAATCCTCAAAGGCTTCACAATCACCAAAATGTGCAGAGTCCCAGACATCATACAGTTTCAACCTGAGGCAAATTGGAAGCCTTCATGACAGACATCTGTAGCAATGCCTATTGTGCACAGGTATCACCAATACTACTAGATTATTTTTCATTGACTGAATTGTCTATGGTAAGCTCACTGAGGTTAATTTGATGTCCAGAGTGCAAGCAGCTATAGCTGCAACTGAAATCAATGGCCACTTTGCTCTACACAGTTTCACCTCAGAGGAGAGAAACTCACAGAGGGCTAGGAGACTCCACTGGTAGTCACACTTAGAAGAGGCACAAAAATCACAATGCATATCAGCACCACAAAACTCTGTCAGAAGCTAGGTCCCATTACAATAAGAATCTGCATTAGCAAAGCTCACCCCTTCACATGGGCACAACCACAGAGTGAAAATACAAATTTTCAATAGTATTTTGAGGCTGCTTCCCAAGCCTCCAAAGCATACCAGAAACTTTTGGAGAGATGTCCAGAACTGCAATGTTATGGACAATTCATTCTGTGTGAATGAAATTACCTCAACAGGCAATTTCCTGCTGCCCCCCAAAACAGTATTTATATAAGCTAGAAACACAGTTAACTCTGGGTTATTTAAAAGGTCAACAAGAACACAATAGTATTCATCTCTTTTATTATGAGAGATACAAAAACAGAGTGTAGTGAAGCTATCATTAGAAACATGAACTTTTTTTCAACCAACTCTCTATTTACATACACAAAATTCTCCAAGTGGAAAAAATATCAAATGTGAGACACATCAGAATACACCATATATACAAGTTTAGAGATTTAGTATCTGTTACTCCATACACAATGGCTACAAAAAAAGTCAATTCCTACCTGTTTTCCACAAGTATTTTAAATTAAGTTTATAAGACAACCCAAGCAAAATAAAGCAGAATCTGGGGAATGTTCTGCTATCTGAATGGTTACTTTATTAAAATAGTACAAAATAATAGAGCCAGGTTTTCAAGTCACGCTGAATATTCTGTCAAATAGTCCATACTCCAAACTGATGTAGGTAGAAAAACGAAAACTGTTACTGATTTTTATTGTCATCAAACCAGAAATATATCAGAAGTTCAAGATGCACTCGTTTTCAGATCACTAATCAGCTACTAGGAAAAGCAAGTATTTTTGTTTATTTTATAAAAACTCTTCCTTCAAACAGAAAAGCCAAATAAAATACTTGACCTTGCTTTGTATGATCAGACATTCTGATTAAAAGCATGAAATACAAGAAGACACACCACTTGGTATAATTCTTAACTGGAACCAACTACTGCTTAATAGGTAAGGCACTTTTTCCTTTAGATCAGTCCACTTCCCTAGTTTAGCTCCATTTCACACAGAGAGGTGATTTCAGCTATGCCATCTGTGATAGCAGAAGGGATGTTGTCATGAACTTTTGCTCTCCAGGTATGGATGGCCTCAACAATACCTTCTGGATTGCTTGAACCCAAGTCACATAGTGAATATACGGCTGCCAGCTGCACACCCCAAGGAATAGCTGCAAAAAGTTAACAAAAATCAGCTTATAGATACTTTTTGATAAGCAAAAATGTTTTAGGGAATCTTGAATCTATAGAAACTATTATTCAAGAACTGAAAATAAAACACATCAGCAGTTGTGATGTCTAACACCATAATGTAGAAAGATGACAACGTGCAAACAAATTCTGTAACATCTCATTTTATACTAACACTTTCCAGTTTTCTCAATTCAGCAACTTTTTAGTACTCAAAGGGTGTACAGGAATTAAGACTCTAGTGACTTTAGTTCAGAGTAATCAGACTTAAGAAAGCAGTCAGGTTTACACTGAGTCAGAAAAACAGACATACGCTGTACACCATACACTACCATGTTAGAACTTGAGATTGCAAGGAAGAGAAGTTATACAGGTGGTTCAAAACAGCTCCCAAACAATAACAAATGCTTCACTGCAAAATGTACTTAACATCCAGAGTAACTTAACAATGTGGATTTCTGCTGCTCTAACTGCCTAGTTTCATCTCATCAGGACCTTGAACTGTCCGTCTCCCAATACAACAATTTTATTAGTAAGCTTCAGCATAAATTGCTCAGTTAAAAAATTAGCTATTACTGCTCAAGTTAGAATCACCCTTCAAGTGATCTTAACTTGATCACCCTTTAAGTGATCTCTAATGCAGCTGGCAGGCTCTTACATGAAACAGTCCAATTCCAAGGTGTCTGAAACCATCTCACATTTTTTCTCTGTCTCAAACAGAAGGTAATACTATTAATAGCTCATTAACTTTGTAACAGAAAGGGACTCAAACTGAAAACTGTTTGACCTGTTATATACTAATAAAAACTGCAAGAGCAGGCTGTTTTCCCATGTGTGCCTTAATTTATATTCTGGCATTGCAGAACTTCACATTGTGGATGTTACACTCAAGTTCCTCTAAAAGAACATTACCTTCCTCTTTTGCATGCTGTACAAACAGTCCAATTACTGAACTAATATTCTTCACTGCAGCAAGATAGCCTTCCTTCAAACCTATTTGTCCTAATCGACCTGAAAGAAAAAAAGTGTTACTACATATCTGACTATTTAGACAGTCAACTTCCCAGCTTTTATACTTCCCAACTGTCTGTCTATCTGTTGAAATATCAACATAAAATGTAAATTTTAACTACAAAAAATTCCTGTTACCATGTTGTCTTTGGAACAACAGTTGTCTTATTCCTTGTGTAACTGAAGACCCCAATGCATTTTTAATCAGATTGATCCAACCTCCTATAGGTTTACAATTTTTTAGTGTAAAACTCAGAAAGAATGCAATTTTTTAAATAAACCCTGTCATATAGCCTACATACTGAAAATATTTATTGAAACTCAAATTATATATATTTACATCAAATGCCACCTAGATCCCAAATAAATTAATTTAACTTAAATTTATTATGGTATTAAGTTGCATAAAAAACCGCATTTTATACATTTTGCTGGAAACTATATGGCATGAAGCTGTGTCATGGGAGGTTTAGGTTAGCTATTAGAAAAATATTCTTCACCCAGAGGTTGGTTAGGCACTGGAACAGGCATCTCAGGGAACTGGTCACAGCACCAATCCTGTCTGATTTCAAGACGCATTAAGCATGTGGTGTGATTCCTGGAGCTGGCCTGTGCAGGGTAGGAGTTGGACTTCAATGATCCCAGTGGGTCCCTTCCAACTCAGGATTTCTATGATTCTATATGTGGCTACAGATAATTTTATTTTAAATACATAAAACATGTTGGTATTTGTTATCATGAATCAATATGACATCTCTGAAAACTTAAGTACCTACTTTCCACAGGCTGATAAACAGAAAATACCTGCAAAAAGATCCAATAAAATTCAATAATACTTCAACCCCCTTTCCAGATAGGCCTGACACTTTCATAAAGACATACTTATACAAAATAGAAGTTCAACCAAGAATTTAGATTACTTACCAATTAGCCTGAGTGTCAATGCTATAACACTATCACGAATTGATTGAGCAATTTCATGCCCCTTTCTCTTCTTTATCCAGTTATCCATAGAAGGCCAAAGCACTTTGCTGTGAAAGAAAAATTAATTTGAAAATCTCATACTGCATGAAGGGGTAGTTATAGTATTCATACACAAATGACTCTTTTGTTTGTTACTAACTTTACGTAGACTGACTTGACAAATGTATATGAAATCATGTTGCTTTCAAATGTCATGCTGATATGTTCTGTAAGTTTCTTATATGACTGAAAATTCAGTTTGTTTGTTACAAGTAGGATGTGATGCTTGTTTTTAAACCTAAAATGACCCAAAGTAAGACTTTTTTAATCCTTAAAATTATGCTGATAGACCTAGTTACCTAGGTCTAGGTAGAGTTACCTAGGTAGAGTTACCAATTATGCTGATAGACCTAGTTACCTAGGTCTAGGTAGAGTTACCTAGGTCTAGGTCTAGACCTAGTTACCTAGGTCCTATGACCAGCACAACTCAAGAGACAATCACCTTGGTATGGCTTTAATTAAGACTACATATGTTTCACTGAAGCTAATTTGTATTAATTCTGAAAGTATTTCAACAAAAAAATCTTCTTTACTATCTGAAGGTATGGAATTTATATACAAGATGATGATTATAAGTATCACTTATTATGTTATGTCACAGATAAACAAATGTCTCCTAAGTCATGTAACCTCTATAGAGAAAATCAAGGCTGTCAGATCAGTGCAGCAGTCAAAATGGAGTCTTTCAAACAAGGTTAAGTATGGTAGCAGTCCATATCCTGGATTTTAGGTTCAAAGAAAAATTAAGACATTGACTCTAAGTATTATAATTATTTTAGAATTAAAATCAGACTGAAATCAACATAATACATTAATGAGTATGGATATATTTCACTTCCAGCACAGAAGCAGTGTTATTTTCATATCAGAAATTCCACCTTCATTTTCTACAGTGGGGGAAGGGGAATTCAACAAGTGCGTTCAGAAGAAGACAATCACTTTGCTTCACTGACAGACAATCTCAAAATCTTATACAGCTATTGTGAAAGCAATTCTTTACTAGAATAGCTCTAACAGGGTTCATTTCTTGGGACAATACCATAAAATATTACATTTCCTCATTGATAATTTCTCCTATCTTAAAATAATGCACACATACATAGTAATCTAGGTCTCATCAGGCTGAAACATCCTCATTTTCTAAATACCTATGCAACATTTTATTATGTTAAAAGCTAAGTCATAATGAATTTGGGAAACAAAAAAACACCACCAAAACAAACCTCAGAAAAAAACACAAAGGAAAACATTTGAAAGTCATGATCACCACAATACCTTATAACGTTATCATGTGTCCAATCCCACTTCATATGAGAGCAGAGTAAATCAACAGCAAATATATACTGCCAAGCATCTTCACTGAGATCTTCTCCATACTGCTCACTCAGGTGAAATTCTACTTTTGTACATGACTGCATTTCTAAAAGCAGGTTTGAGACCATAATACCAGCATCTAAAGATGAACTCTGGAATTTCAGAAGGTAATTATCTTAATGCATAAAAAATTACCAGCCCAGAACCAAACTCTTTACAAATATTTGATACTGACTGTGTACAGCATCTTACACCACATATCCAACTTTTGGGTTGAATTAGCACAAACAAATAGAGTACATAAACCAAAACCTTCAAGTACTAGGTATTTTTTCTGACACTTTTACTAAAAGAAGAGTTTGGGAAAAAAATACCCAAACAAGAAAACACACAGATCTCACACCCACTCTCTCAACTTCTCCTACAATTTGGGGATTTTTATTTCTCTCACTACAGGTAAGAAGTGTGTTTTTCCAGTGCAAGAAGATTAGTCTAATATAGTCTAATAATTAGTCTAATATAAATAGTTTTAAAATTTATTACTATTTATTCTTCATTAGGCGCAAATTTGCAAGCAAATACTTTCAATAGTTGAGGTAAATAAATATGTCATGTGAAACCATTCTGCCAATTAAACAGCTAAGGGAAGAAAGGAAATTTAAAAACAAACATTTTTTGAATATCTGACATATAAAAAAAGTCTAAGCTTATCACATAAACAGAATAGGTGCTTGGCAGATCTCCTCAGTACAAAACCTCATCTAATTGACAAGTTCTGCCATGGTGCAAGGCACTAAAATGACATGCTTTGACCAAGAAATAAATACCCATCCCAAGTGAGCTTTACTTTCAGAAGTAGAACAATCTTCTCCTAAAATTATATGTATAACAGACTTTTAATCACAATCTACTTGAAATTTTTATCTGTATTTCTACCCAAGTAAAACAGAGCTTACAGACAGGATGATGTCATCTCCTATCTTCAATGTAGAAAATTCTGAAGTATTTCTCCCCAGCTGCAGTAGCTCTCATATTTCAGAGATCCATTAATAAAGTAGGTAGTGTGAGTGCAAAGAATTAATATTTCCAGGAACATTTACTAGGACATTCTTATGTGTATCTCTACTGGCATGATACTAAAAGCTGTAACCTAACAGAATGGAGAATACAAATTCTTTGCTAAACAGGGACTGCAGCACAGTGTAACTGAATACCAGAGATTAATGCTACATCACAACTGTGATATAATAGTAAAAAAAAACAGATACAAATCCATGCCAAATTAATTCACTCCTGCACTAAAGCAGGTTTAGGGGGCTGTAATTTCAGTAATACCAAATTAAATTCAGAGCTGGTTTCAGAGATTAAAGAAAAAAAAATCATTCAACACTGAAAGGCTATGACAACAGCAGTAAGACTACTGCATTCCTCAAGGCAGTTGTACAGCAGCATGTTAGGATAGGGAATAGATGAGCTATTGTCATAGTTGAGGAATGGTATTCTCCAGATTAGTGCTCTCACTGAAACCAAGCACAGCTAGCTTCCTCCCTCCTCTCCCTTCCTATTCTCTGTGGCAGGATGGAGAGGAGAATTGGAGGCACAAATATAAAGATCACAGGTTGAGAGAAGAACAATTTACTGGAAACAGCAATGAGATAAGAATACAAACAGTAATAACAATAAATACTAATGATGGAGGGTACAAAAGAGAGACCAACAATTCGCATGGAAACAACAGTACACAACCTCTCCGTCCACCACACTATGCTGGCCTGGAAGGGACTCATTCTCCCTGGAAGATACCCCCTTCCCCACATCCCTGGTAATGATGTGAGGTGGTACAGAATTAATCTCCAAGTCCTAGCCATGCTCCCTTTTGGCAACTAGGACAGCTATGAATCAATATGATTTTGTTCACTTGATATATACAAAATTATTTAATTTCCAGGAAGCAAGCCTGGCATTAATATGGAGTTTTCAAATATATGGGGCCCTAGCCTTTAAACAGACACACCAGCCTGTTACACAAACTCCTTTAGAAGCAAAGCACCTCTGGCTTTCCATTTGCATTATATAAAATTGCTCCCAATTATTTCAATTTTCCTTTCTTGCAACATTCTTTTCAGGATGGTAATATGTGCCGCTGAAAACTGATAGAAATTGAATGATTTGGCGAATGCTAAAAGGCTTGAAGTCAGCTCTCACTGATCATCCTTCTCCTGGTATCACTGGTTTTGTATTAATCACACCAACTGCTTAAGTAATTGAGTTTTTTTGTGATAAACAAGTATTTACAGTCTACCTTGCAAAAAGATCATGAGTAAAAAGAAACCAGCTCATCTTGAAAATAACTGTAGTAACATATTACCTGTTACACAGAGAACTACAAAAGACAAAACAAATACATATTTTAAAAAGCAACATTATAAAGCAAAAGAAAGAAACATCTCAAAGAACAGTTCCAAAGATGGAAGGAATTCCCTAGTCCAACAATGCTCTAGTTAAAAGTTTAAAAACAACCTTTACTTTTAATGTTCAGTAGATGGGAAAACAAGAAAAGTATTGTATTCTAGTAGGGTCTGGACAACTAGGGGGAAAATGCCTGAAGCAGCATTAGTTGTGCAGCTGTACAGCCTCCATGGGATATTCACACCTTTCATTAGAAAAGAAAGTTGCTTGATTTGATTCAGCCAGCAAAGTGATCAATGCAGACAAAAGATGATATTGACAATGAAATCAGACATTACCTTTTCCCAGTTGAGATAAGCACTTAGACAGGCCAGCATCTCATTGCTTGCACTCTTCCTGACAACTAATTGCATAGCTTTGTTAATTGCACCTTGGAAGACAAATATGTCAGACCATACATTTGTGACAAATAAAATCAATTTTTCTGAGTCTGGATAGTCTAAGGAAAAAAAGAAATAATTAAGTAAATTTTTAACATTTTAAAACACAAAAATGAATATATTTCGGCATTAAAAACTAGTGCATTCAGCAAGGTAACTAGGAAAAAAGGCACAGAAGTCACATCAGAACTGAAGCCTAAGGGAAGGGAGTCATACTAGCACATCTCAGTCCTGAGACTAAATAAGAAGAAAATATCCAATAAAAAAAACAAACAAGAAACACCAGCAGAACCACAACAAACCTTAAGCCACCTCCCCCATTGTAATTTCACTCCCTCTCCCTTCATCTTTCTTACTTCACTTTAGTTCACTAAGGAGAGTGGTCTTAGAGCATTGAAACCGGATTCTTTTAGGATTCAATTAGACTGGAAGATGCACTCCAACAACCTACCTAATACATTCCAGTCACAAATAAGCACTCTGATCACTGGGCCAAACTAGAATTAGTAAAAAACCAAAAATCTACAGTGCTTGCTAATACATTGCACCCATACACCTGTGAAATTATATGTAATTATATATATGGATATATATATATATAAAGCTTGCAAAGAACTTTCGCATAATTCAAATCTGATATTCCTCAGCAGTTTTCCCAGACTTTGTCAGAGAAATTGCATATTATGCAAGTTGTATGTAAGCATATATGAATGTTGCATGCTACTATTTATACTTCCATAGATGTAAAAATTTGTGCTACTCCATATAATTGAAGAATCCTCATTCAATAAAGTAATTCAGAGCAAGTATCTGACAACTATCTGTTGACAGGACAGTTCCAGACCATCAATGGGAACCCAAAAGACCCTTCTGAAAACCAAAGCTGAGAGCTCCAAGGCAAAATACTAAGATAAAACATGAATGTGTAGATTGCAAGCAATAACAAATACACTGGAATAAGTAAAAAAGCAGATACTACTTCCTTGCATGAAATGCTATACTGGAATGCATATGCCTGAAACACAATACAAAAAACAATGAAATCTAAAAGCTGAATTCACTTTTCACTTCAGCATAACATCTACATTTTTTGAAAGATCTTAAGTACTAGAAAACATATCAAAATATATCAAATTAAGAAGCGTTAATGAACATAAAGGATATACACTTCAATGAGGTGTTTTGGATGGAACTTCTACTCTGAAGCTGCTCATCATGTGAAGAATTCAGTTTTTTCTATCAGGACTGCTGGTGAACTAGAATTACTGGCAACTAGAATTGCCTGCCCAGGAATTTGAAACACTTATAAAATTCACTCAACAATGAGTAGAGTTCAAGGGGCATAAAAAAAATTAAAAAAAGAAAAAAGGGAGGGAACAGAGGAGAGGTGAAAGGAAAATTAACCAGAAAGGTAACATTTTATTTATAGTCACTTAAGGCAGAACACTTGAAAGGAGAACAGAAGAAAAACGATGGACAAGTTATCAAGACAACAAATGATGTTGGTCTAAAGAAGCAATACTGACTGTTCATAGTGAATCTGGTAATTGTGTAGCTTGGGTTGCAATAATTCTGATGGGAATATGTGAAATTACATGAAAGAGAAAACCCAAAAATAAATGCATAGTAATCAAATAAAACCAAACAAATTTTAAAATGCCTAAACAGAACTTAAGATGTGTTTACAGCTGTCCTCACTCAAAAAATTACTATAAAACCACAGAACAATGACAATAGAAACTTATGCAATTCAATGTCTAGAAGATAAAATCATCCAATAAAAGTCTGCATTAAGCTATTAAAGTTTGGATCTTAGAAAGGAAAAAGAAAGGAAAAAAGGGGAAATGTTTAATATTTGCAAGAGCCCACAAAAAGAAAAAACAGTAAGATACTGCAAAACAAAAAGCTTAATTATTATTTTAGATGCAGAAAATATATATCTGACAAGTAATAGTTTCTAACATGGTGCAGTATTAAAACTATTAACATGAAAGAAGTAAAAGTAGAATTATAACAGACTGAAGGATAGAAAAACAGAGGGGAGAACAGGAATTTGAAAAAGAACTCAAACAAAAATATTACAGCCCCTCAAAAAATGGTAACTAAGAACAAAATGAAATCACAAACCTTTTTAAGATTAAAACAAAAAAAAGATGGGAACATTATATGAAACATAGCAAGTAATTGAAACAATCTCAAGCTTTAGCACTTTGCTTGTCAGTGCTCTTGAATTTTATTTTAATGTTAAACACAGATACCAGTATACTATTTTCAAACTTAGTGAGTTTTAATCTTCCAAAACTAAGATTCTTAACTTTGCAATAGTACATATGTGTTAACTTTGTTCCTGTGACCAAAAGGCAGGGGAGCAAAGGAAAGGAATGAAAATGGAAAAAACTTCTCAACAAAGCAAGAATTTGGATAACAGAAAGTAAAAAGATTTTAAGGAGGACATATTATAAAAATATCCTGGTTTTGATCAAGTTATTGTCCAGCTCCTGACACTGTGTTAAATACCTGGTTTAAAATCACACTTTCTTTATGAATCAATACCTACTCAATTAAAATAAGAAAATACTAATAGGCTAAAAGGACGAAATTTACAGAAATCAGATTATCATTTTGGAGATGGTGGGGAAATGAAAGCACAGAGTGTCCTAAATTAAATATTTCCTTGGAAAAATAAGTAGACTACTAAGAGCCCAGGTCACCACAAAACTACAGTACAGATGTGGTGGAACTATGAGAAGGAGAATTTCTTCTAGAACAGTCTATATTTCTGCATTACAGAAAAAAAATCTGGAAAACAAGCCTTGAAGAGGAAAACAACCCTTGAACAGGATTTCTGTTTGTTTTTACAAACACAATAATTCTGACACACTGCAGCAAAGACACACAGCACATTTACAAAATAAGGCCACTAAACCACACTATACCTTCTTTAAGTAGACTATAGCAGAAAAGGCGGGCTCTTTCCAAATCTCCCAACTGTCGACAAATTCCTGCATAGAGTCGACACAAAGCCTGACTGAAATTATAATTTGGGGCATTCTTCTGAGCCTTCAGCTTATTGAGAATAACGCACAGCAAGGACTCTGCTAAATGCTATAAGACACAAAATATATTGTTAGACTGTTACATACTGAAGAATACTTGACAACACTGTAGTCGTATAACAAGTAAAAAAACTACTATCTTATTTGCAAGAATACTGTTTGCATATATATAAAACGCAGGAAAGTAAATCAGAGGCAACCAGTGAAAGAAAAAAGAGGGAGGAGCAGGCAACTTCCCAGAATAAACATGCGATAAACAAATGAAGAACAGGGCTACTACTGTTTTAATATAAATTGTTTGTTTATGTGATTAACAACAGTCTTCCTCTAAGAACAAGGAGAATAATGACAAGTAGAAGGAACGAGGAGAGGAATAATGACAGGTAGAGTAACCCAAATAACCTAATCAGAGCAAAGGTAAGCACCCTGACTTAGCTACTTCCAAAGATGTCAAAGAAGGACAAACAGCCCATTGTTCAGGTGTGAGATTTACTAGGTAAGCTAACAGCAGTCTTTCTCCAGATCACTGTACACACTGCAGGAGATGGGGAGGAGATGTTGCTGCCTATAGTAACATGGGACTTAATATGAGATGCAAGGAAAAAGAACATTGAGTTTGTGCAGAGCGTGCATGACTTATTAGGGGATGCTTAGAGGGAGACCTCAAAGTGGGGAGTAGAATGAGAGGTTTAGGAGCCAGGTGCTGGAGAGTACACAGTTCAGACTGGGCATCTGTGAACCACAGGGATTCTGAGTGTTAACTTTGGGAGGAACCAGAAGATCTAAGCCAGCCACCTGAAAGACCACAAGTCTGAGGCCCAGACACAAGTCCAGACCAGCTGCTGGAGGAATGTATGTATACTTCTGTGTCTCTAAGTTTGTCAGTACATGAGAAGTGAGAAGAATATCAGTCACCTACTGAATATACTGAGTGCCTAATGTTAGCTGCTGGGGGAATCCATATTATCTGTATATATACGAATGTATTTTCCTCTACCAGGATTTCAACCTGACTAACCAGACAAGGGAATAAGAGTAGGTGTGTACTGTGTGCATGTCTCTCTACTAGGAGTGTGTACTCTGGCTTGCTACTGGCTGGACCTGAAAACATAAAGCTACAAGCCTTGCTTCTATGAAGTTAACAGACTTGACAACTCCTAACAAAGAGGTCTGAGATCTTGGTAGCAACTTCTAAGGAGAACTTAATTACGTACCAGGACTGTAACAGGACAAAATGCTGCCATGTACTAGTCAGTGAATTGCTCTGCTGTAAACTACAAATTATCTATGAGAAAGATGGCAACTGAAGCAAAATTTTTCAGCACTGATGCTAAGGAAGTTCTGAGAAATAAGGGAAGAATTTTCCAATAAAATTAAATTTGATAACCTGATGTAGAATAGTAAAGGTAAACATAGAACTAAATTATATACCAGTATGTACATTAAAGTTTATTTTTTTTAATTAAAAAAATAGAGTAATTTTGGAGAAACTCCTACAACTGTTAATACTGTCCACTTCAAAAAATGCTGCAAAAATAAAGTGATTTATGCATACATCAGAAAAGCATATGTATTTATAACTGCAGTTTTGCATCTTGGACACCACTGAAAAGTAATTTCTTGTGCAGTTCTGTATTTTCTTATGTTATAAAAATTTAGATTTCTAATAACCTTTCAAGACTACACTTTGGCACAGGACATTGCCACAACAATTGAGAATTCAAATACTACAAACTTAGACTCTTTCCATCTGCACAGAAGTGATTATTAAACAACAAAATTTAAAATTATGCTACTTACCTTGTTTTTAATACCAAATTCATAGACAACTTCTCTCTCTTCATCTCTCATTACTGGAATCTTTGAGATATTACCAACATACACATGACCTTTGATAACTGGTAACAAGTCAAAACAGGATTCAGCAACTTTCTCTAATGCCAAAGAAACTTTCTGGCACTCAGAATCCTTCTTTACTGGTAGTGATTCTTCTAAATTGGAACACTGTGATGAATCACTGATTTCATAGCTTATACCATGGAAAGCCTCCTGCATTTCAGAGATGGTATTTTTAGTATTTCTGACAGCAGTAACATCACTGGGCTCCATCCTTGGTGGTTCACTCTCCAGCCTCAGTCTTTTGGCACTTCTTGGCATAGATACCTGCAGTAGCGTCCTTTTTCCAAGATGATTTGAAAAGAATTGCTGATTTTGCACATCTTTGCCACTATCAGATTTCAAATTGCTCCCAGCTTTAACAAAAGCAGTTGATGTAGATGCAATTGCTTTGAATCCACCTATTTGAGGCACAGGTCCTGGAAAACTTTGGCTGTCTGAAGAAGTACATCGGTTAGGCTGAATATTGCCTTTCAGAATGTTTAGTGTCCTTGCCCTTGCAGACAGCTCTGGATACATAGTGTCCAATATTTTCACAGAGTTCTCCTGAAGGGCACCTGGACCAGCACTAACTGCTGCAAAGAGAGGAAATCTTCCTGGAATGGGAAGTGCATGCTTTGGAATGGAAGTACAAAATTTCAAAGGTGAGGAGCAAATCCTTCTACCTACTGCCATTTCTGAGGGTGAGGGAGGAGAAAATAAAATAGCAGATTTTACTGCTGGAGTATCTGTTAATGGGGACATGAGAGGAAGAACAGGAGTTTTGCATAGTGGGGATATCAGATCATCAAGAGGGGAAAGCAGAGAGAATTGACCTGTAGAAGACATTACCGGGGACACAGTACAGGCAGTTTTTGGAGGAGTAGCAATCAGAGGCAGTAGCAAGGGGGGCAGAGGAGGACCTATCTCTTCCCTGATTTTATTTATCATCTCAGATGAGCATTTTTTTGCCACAGAAGTATTAGCATTTGCAAGAACTGGCTGGGTAACTTTAAGAGTCTTTGTTTTTCTTTTACCTTGAAACAGTTTCTTTGATAGCTTGGTATGCATTACTTGGGCAGTTGTTTTGGCAGAAACAGTCAAGATTTCAGATGGTTCTTGCTCTTTACACTTCCACTTATTGCTCTTCTTGAGAGCAGAAGACTCTGATTCCACCATATGTAACTTCTCTAATACTGTCTTTTGTGGTTCAGAAAGCTGACCAACTGTTTGACAACTGCACCTTACATCAGAGAGGGCTGGACTTGGAAGATAATTGAGTAAAATTTTTTTTGTACCACTATCTATGATAACATCAGTGCTGCTTTCTCCTGTATTGTAAGCAGTTTGATTATTATTATTATATTCTTCAAACACTGAGACCCCCGTATCAACACTGTGTAATAAACCTTGTTTCCCATTTGACTGAAGTTTAGCAAAATCATTTTCTTCTAAGAAATTGCCAAGTGCTAGCATTCTTGCATTTAATTTACTGGTTTTTACAGTCAGCCTGCAATTTTCTGAGAATCTGTTTAACATCTTGCATAGTGGCAACCTATTTTTTGAAGCATTTGGCGTCACAAGGCTTTCTTTTGATGTTCCAGATTTTAATAGACTTTCCTCATTGTGACTAATGCATCCAGCTATGTTAGACTGCATGAGTTCATTAGCACTCTCAGTATTTTCAGAGGTTACTAATATACATTCCGTTTTCCAAGAGGCTGAGTCTTCAGGACAACTCTCCCCAGTCACACTTGACCACTCATTTGCACTATCTCCAGAGTTATTTGGTTCACACTGTGAATTCATACCCACGACAGTGTCTGCTTTTAGGTGACTAACTGTGAAAGTACTTCCTGGGTGCATCATTGAATGAAGTTCACGTACTTGGTAATCAGCATCAACAATTGCACTGGTTTCCAGAGTACCCAATGCAATTCTGCTGGAAGCTCTCAGTTTGTTTCTAAACATTGGAACACATTCAGAACACTTCATGTACTTAACTTTTTGTATAGAACAGTCCTTTTCTTCAGAGTCATTGCTCTGCTCTGGCATATCAAAATCACTTTTACAATTTATTATGGCATTTTTCCCAGAACCCACAAAACTGTTCAGTTCTTTACTTTCTCTCCCACCTGTTAGTGAATAAATTCTAGAAGGACCTGTTCTAACCTTCCACGTAGAAGTCCTGCATCCCGATTCTTGACAATCAAACTTTTGGAGAAAAGCATTCTTCTTATAAGGGTTTGCATATATGATCTGAGATTTAACAGATGCTTGAGGTTCTTTATCTACTGACTGCTCCTTATCTGAAGTTTTCTCTTCATTTTTGTGTACATATTCTCTCTCAGGGCAACCTGGGTCTTTGCCCATGTTGAATTGTTCAGTAGACAGAATCTCAGCACCCTCTTCTAAGTTATCTGAAGAACAGTTAAATATACTACTCATAATGGAATCTGTATGTCCCTTGTTTTCCCAAGTACAGGAAAAAGCAGCCTTTCCTGCTAAGTTAGTTTCAAGGAAACTAACAACTTTCTGAAGACTGAAATTTAGATCCGGAGATCTTGTGGATTCCAAGCCAATTCCCACTTGCACAGGAGAATTGGTTTCCTCATTATTTGTACAGCATTTCTCCAAGGCCTTTTGAGTAGAAAAAGCCAAGCCACTTCTATATTCCATTTCTGAAGTAGGATGGCAAATGATCTCCAAAATATCATTTTTCTTCAAAACATTCTTTTCCTGCTTCAGTGAACTGAAGCAAGTCTCAGTCACCAATTCCTTGCTTTGTTTATTTAATTTCCCTTTTATTTCATCACATTTAAAATCTTCAGTTATCAAGAGCTGAGTCAGAGGTTTTGCACACTGTTCCTGAGAAATAGGATTACTTTCTCTTAAGATAGATTCAATTGTATCCCCTCTTGCTAACAACTCACTGATTTCCCCTCCACAATCTTCTGGATTAACTCTGACTTCAGTCTCTAGAGATTCAAACAGTCTAAAGTTTTGAGATTTGGACTGCCCACATTCTAATGTCTTACATAAGTTTTCAGATTGTTTTATTTCACCTTTCACTTCTGTAAAATCTAATGCAGAAGATCCACACTTAGCTACACTGCTTTCTGCACCAATAATGCATGCTGTCTTTGATAGTGAAAGTATATTTTCTAAGTTTGACTTCCTTTGAGATAAATTACTACCATCTTCCTCGTGATGTGGTTTGCTTTGTAAACCTACCACCTCCTTTATATCTACTAGTTTTACATTTTCTGCACTATGGAGTAGCTCTGACAATTCAGCTATTTCTAGAACACTTCCTCTGTTAAATTTCATAGGTAGTTCAGGAGTTGGAGCTCTGGTTATATTCATGTCTTCAATTTTGAGGTGTTCATCATTTGGAAAGACTGACAAAGTTCTGATTCCTTCAGTAGCAGATACAGGTAAATAATGCCTAGAGACTTGAACAGTCTCTGGTTCACATTCTCTGTTCACTTTGTCTTTTGTGTGCATATGTTGTTTCTCCAGAATCTCTTCACTGTCATATTTTATTTCAGAGCACTGAGAGTGTGCAGAGATCTCAATAGCTCCAGTCATATTAGTTAATTTGACTGCATTTTTTGATTTATTTTCAACTACTTCATTTTCTATCAACTCATCAGATTTTTCCTCAGCATCTTCTCTTTGAAGCACAATGCATTGCTTAGATAGGAAATGAGAAACACTCCGCAGAACAGATGCTTCTCTGGAAGCTTCTCTCTGTGCTACTAATTTATCTCTCTCTACATTTACTAATTCACCACATTTTTCATGTGTACCCTCATTATCAACAGCTCTAATTAAGGTTACATTCTCCTCTGTTTGCTCTACCACACTACATTTTTCTATCTGATTCTGACACTTGAAACTTTGTAACATAAAATCTACTGAAGAATCTCCCTCTTCACTGTTCATGTCCTCACCATCTCCTTTCTGTTCTTCCATGTCTTCCGATTTGTGTGCTGTTGCTCCAGTTAGTTTTCTGTTCTCAGTTTCCACATCCCCAGAATTCTCCTCCAAACAATATTTGTTAGTTACCATGTTTGTCATTAGAGTAGCACCTTCAGCTTGCTTTCTTTCAGCATCTCTCTCCTTCCTTGACATCTTAGGACTGATATGAATATTCTTTTCATTCCAACTCAGATTAAGTGAGATTTCTGCATCAAAACCATGCTCACATGATTTGCACTGTCTGTTATACTCATCACCAGGACTGATTACATTACAACTCAGAGGCTGAACTTGGTCTTCTTGTAAAATATCCTCCAGTGCAGAAGTACTGCAATCATCTTCTTCATCACTGGAACCTGTGACTTCTCCCAAGAACATATCCTTCAATCAAAAAAAGCAAAGTTAATAATCTGAACCCTAGTATCAGTTTTAGGACCTACTTTTCTAAACAAGTACACTTAAGGCCCTGATATGCAATGGTTTTGAGAGATTAAGGCTGGTCAACAAAATTACAACCCTCTCCACCATTGATCTTCATAGTGAATGAAAGTACCTCTGTAAAAATAGGAGACTTCTTTATCTACCTACTTGCATTCTAAAATTACCGGAAAAGAGCATTTGAGCAGAATCTAACTTTCAAGCTCTGGAATTTTGCTATGAAAGCCAAGCTTATATTGAACACAAATTGGGACTTAAGGTCAGCACCACTGGGAAATTATGATAGCAAGTTGAGACATAGGTGACTGTATACTGGTTTTGGCTAGGATAGTTAGTTTTCTTCACAGAAAAGGGCGTATGTTTTGGATTTGTGCTGAAAATGGTGTTAATAATATAGAAATGTTTTCATTATTGCTGAGTGGTGCTTGCACAGCATCAAGGGCTTTTCTGCTTCTCCTACCGGCACACTGGTGAGAGCACTAGGGAAAGAAGGAAGGGTGGACATTTGGTCTGATGATATTTATCTTCCCAAGTCACCATTATGCATGATGGAATCCTGTTGACCTGCCTGCTCATGTGAAAGAGTGAATGAATTCCTTGTTCTGCTTTGCTTGCATGCGCAGCTTTTCCTATTAAACTGTCTTTATCTCAACCCACACATTTCCTCACTTTTACTCTTCTGATTCTCCCCAGCATCCTCCCTTCCACACATAACCATATGCCACAAGGTTAAAGAAGTATCCATACAGATCTAAGCACACAGAGACCTTTTCAGTGCATGAGTAAGTAATACTGATACAAACAAACAAACAAAAACAAACAAACAAACAAAAATCATTATTTCTTTAGTATCTTTAGTAATTTTAAGACCAAGTTAAGTGCCAAGTCAGACGCATCCTGAAACTCACCTGTGTAGTCAGTGGTGAAAGCTGTACTGGAGAAAGTAGAGCAGGAAGAGGTCTGGCCCAGTTCAATATATCCATCACATTTCCACCTGGGTCTCTCTGCTCCTGACTGGAGAAGCCTGAAGTGCTGTGCTCCCTCCCTGTCTGTATTATCACATCTACATTTTTATCCTCACCACTGTGAAGTTGTTCTTCAGTAGTCCTGTTCACAGCACAATCATCTCCAAAGGGCTCAGTACTTGTTTGAATTATCATCGCTGTTACAGAATTTTGCTTTACAGCACTTTCCCCTGAAGAACACCAAGGTAGTGTTTTGCCATCACTCTTCCTGATCTTTTGGTGGATTTGTATGGTGTCTAAGACAGAAAAATATCATTAAGAATTTTTGCCCTCCCATTTTTGTTTACAGAGATAATATATAATAGTAATAAAAATGTAATACCATATTTTCAAGTGACGTTTCTGTAGAAGATCTTAGTCACTTTCAGAAATGCTTTCCTTATTTTTTAATGAAAAAAGCGTGTGCAAAGAGCTTTTCCCCAAACTCCCTGACTTGGATCATTAAAACATTCCCAATTTTTCTCATCAGGAAGGGTCATTCATGGTAGGATTGAAGGTCCATATGTTTTATCTCAGTCTTTGCCTAGTAACTCACAGTCATAAAAAGCAGAACAACCGTGCACAGACATTCCCCACCCAGGCTGTAATTCTCAGCTTAAAGCAACCTGCAGGTTTGAACCAGCAGCTGTGCTTCCAAGCAAGTTACAATTATACCCTGCCATAAATACAACAAGGAAGCTCTTAGCTACATTTCTAGTTTATGATTTAATATGCATATGCTTTTGAATTGTTTGTTCTTTAAATTTAAATATTGAGTCTAATCACAAAAGATTTTGCTTTAATGGTATTATTTAGTCAGTTCTGAAGCCTTAATTAAAAAAAGCACCACAACGTATCCTATGCACAAAGTTGTTGGAACAACTAAGATAACGATACTGAGCAGTTGACAACCCTTCCAAATGTCAACTATACAGTTTTACATTTATTCTAACAAGAAGAAAGCATGTCCAAATGCTCTGTGTGATTCTTTGCAATACTTTTGTTTTGTTACTTTTCAAATCGCAGTTTTTACTATTACACAGTAACTCATTTATTATGCAGACAAAACACATTCATCTAGGAAAGTCTAAAGACAAGTAATTTAAATTTATTATAATTATGCTAAATATTTCAAAAAGGGAAAAGATGGCCCAGTTTCCTGAAATTTAAATTCTATGATTTTATGAAAGTTTTACCTCCAACAAGACAGTAAAAATCAACAATTCCCAAACCCCAGTGTGTCATATGGAGCTAAAATCTACTCTGTAGTATTTGCAATTCTTATATGACATTGTATGTGCGATCTTGTTTATAGTATTCACAAACACTACTAGACACCAAATCAGCGGTATTAAAGCAAGAGATCAAGCCTATTCTGCATACACATGAGTACACCATCTGCAGTGAACCACTTAAATTTTGTGACTAAATTTTGCCTTAAAAAAACTAGTTTAGATTTAAGAGAAACCGCTGTTAAACAATTTAACTGCACAGGCAGGGTAAGGGGTTTTTTATGACAGTTTCACGCATCATAAGCTGCAAAACTCTGAAAGTTTACTCAGAACCTTTGTTTAGAAACTTTGTCCAACCCCTGAACACACACTCTCACACCCCTGCTTGGCACTGCCGGATTTCCATGATCTTCAAGAAAGAAGACTGTACATGTCTGGAACTCCTCCTGGAGGAGGTATTGGGGTGTTTACTGGAAAGATGAGGGTTATAAAAACCCCAAATTTTGATGCTTATGCAGGCCTCCACCTCTGACAGACTCCTACTGCATATCACAACCACAGACCACAATCACCCACACATCATTGTAGCCACAGGTGGTGGTTATCTTTGTCTTTTCTCCTCTATCTTTTTTCTTTACAGTTTTCCTCCTTAGGGTGATCACACACTTCAGAATAGCTATATACTCCTTTCCAATCCATTACAGTGTTTTCCATGTATAGCTTCAAAGCAGTTCTAATAAAATTTGTTGTTATACCAATTATTTAGTGGTTTTCTACTTTAATCCACCCCAAGGGATCCTTTAGCAACAAATCTGATTGCCCTGCCTCAAAGGCAAGTCACACCATCCCACAGTAGAAATAACAGCACATGCATAAAATGGTTTTGAGTATAGGATGTACTAATTTAACTGGCACAACTTGCATTCTGTTAGGGGAAAAAAAAAATTGTGTACTTCATTACTGCTATCTGTGTTAATCCACTACTAGAACTTGCACAGATATTTCCAAAGCAACATCAATGGTAGTATCACATTCAAAAACATTAATTAAACTTGATAGGTCAAAATAGCCTCCTCAGCAATCAAAAACATTTAAGCACATTCTGATACATCAGCACCACTAAAGGAGTAAATCAGAAAAATTGATCAATAACCCTATTTCAAAGATCCATCTCAAGTCACTTCATGTAGCAACTCCATGAAAAGATCTCAATTACTGCACTAGACACCAGGAGGAGGGAGAAACTGATCAACCCGAAGGACCCTAGCACATCATTTTCACCAAAGATAAGAAAGCTCTGCCATTCCCTTTACGTTTTATAAGTATTACAACAATACATTGTTTTATAAAACCATTTACAAGCCACAGTCACATAGAGCTTCCAGGATGTTCTAAATTTTCTCAGGACAAACCTACATTCTTTTTACAATTTGAGTTCCAATCCAAGGCAAAAGGAGCTCTTTGACAAATAGAAACAAAGAAAATAAGGAAAATTCAGAAGTTGGTTGTCTCTTAGATTTTTTTCATGTTGTTTTGTGCCAACCATTTCAAAGCTCAGAATTTACCCTGCACTGAAGCAGGCAGCAACACAGTTACAGATTTTGCCCCTATACAGACTCCATTTAGAAAATTAGGAAGTTTACTTTTCACAGTGAACTACACAATAGAACTGACTTATTAGAACTTTACATCCTATCTATACTCTCAAAATCAGTCATGCACTTACATCAAGTCCAAGAATATTGATACATATAATTAATTTAAATGTTTCCCCTGAACAATGGATCAAAGACATAATTTCTGAATAACTAAGAAATTCTCCAAACTTCTCAACTCATCCTTTTCCAACCCAGTCACTGATAACTGCATTTCTTTGGCAATGAGATACCTTTCTTATAGTTACCCATTTAACTGTAGGAAGGGTTTTCATAGCAATTTTTAAAGATTCAACATAAGTTTCTTCATTCAAATTGTCAACTCTTTGGCACCTTGGTCTGAACCTCAGGTCCAGGAAAAGCCTTATTAATATTGAGCCCATCTCATTGGAAGGATCCTCACAAAGATCATATTTCACAGACAAATTTTACTCTATCCAGGGAATCGCACTCTTGTTTGTTATGTGACTTAATGAAATGATAAAGTTTTCTCCTGAAATCTATAACCTGGAATCTAGTTCATGTAGCTTTGAACCCTTACACTGCTGCCTTCTCTCACTTCTGAGACATTAAGATTACTCTGATTTGAAAATACCATCAAAATCTATCATGTACTACTTGAAATATCTTCTTCATGAAAAGTGGAGAAAGAAGCAGAGATTACATAAGTGATCCAATGCTAAAATTAATTGCCTTGGTACTAAACAAACTGAATTTTACAAGTCAAAACTTTACTCTTGATTGAGTACATTGCAAGGCAATTCTCTGTTGCAAGTTGTCCTCTACTCACTCCAAGCAACAAAGCAACTTTTTGAAACAAGTCTTGTGTTTTTTTCATCTCAAGAAGGACCAGATTAAGATGTGGTATTTTATAAAAATAAATAATCTAGCCATAGAATCTCATCTGATTTACAGCAAAACCTCATCAGCACAGTGATTACAGATGCCTGGAAGAAGCAACTGCACACTTCTCAAGAACAGTGGTGTTTCTCTGAGAAAAAAATTCCTCCACTGAAATTTTTAATGCCCTGAAAATGAGGCAGAATTTTTCAACCTGTATCCAATTATGTGAATTTCAGGATGCTTCATACACTAAATATTCTTTGAAGCTACAGGCAATATTCTGTTTCCTGAGACAGCAAATCTGATATTAAAGCAGACAACTCAAGTGCACTCCTTTCCATCTCTGCATTTAAGATCTACATGCAGCTTCTCCCCTATCCTGTATCCCCAAACAAAAAGATGAGCTGATAAGATGGGTATAGCTCCGTAGTAAGCCAAATTTAGCTCAGAACCCAGTTACAGAACACCTTTTGAAGAAGCTTGGCTCCTCCCAGACAGGGTCTTTACTTTTCTTCAGTTCATCTCACCATTGTATATGAACAGAGCATGTTAGAGAACCCAACTTAGCAAAATATTCAGCACCCAGCTGCAAGATTCTTCAAATGCTTCATTAAATGTTTATTCACAATGTAGGTGATTTTATGTCCCAACTATATGAGATAAAGTTTTCCAAAGACTAAAATACTATCAATGTTAATAATAACCTTAGATTATGGCCCAAGGTTACTGGACTGATGGTCAGATGCAGGTATTGTCAACTTTATTACTGGTAGATTTGTAACAGTACTACCAAATGCTTTTAAATTAAGTTTGCAAACCTCCATTATCTTATGAGGCTTTCACAACAGCACATTTGGAAAGCCTCATGAGTCTTCCAATTTTCATATATGAACATATTCTTCAAGAAAACCATTCAAAGTAGTATCAACCTTAGTAGAACAGATAAGACACTGATCCATAATGCAAAGCTTTGGATATTGCACAGCACATTTGAATATACTAAGAAATCTGTTAGAAGAAGTACAGTTCTGAAAGGCTAGATCCAGGCAGCAGATGAACTGACATTCTCTGGAAAAGATACTACCATCAAGCTGATCCGCTCTCTAGGTTGAAACTATTATAATATGGGCAAACTCATTAAGATCCTTTTTTTCCTAGAAGATTGCACCTGTAAACATAAGCACTTTGTTATTATGAATTCAAGGTAAAGACCAGTTTCATAAGAGGATGAATAACCATATAGCTGTTCTAGGCTTGATGAGGGAAAAAAACAAACCAGTAACAGGACAAAAGACTTATTTCTATGAAATCTAGCCATTCCAACAAAAGCATGGTCTAAGCTTAGAATTTTCTCCATACTGAAGTGGGAAGAAAGAAGGACTGGTTAGAAGAGACAGAGATAATTGCTTCCTTCTATGAAAGTACAGTCGTTTCCTTGAGAAGATATGAATAGGAAAGATGGAACACAGTTTCTGAAATCTAAAGTTCCTCTTTTGGTGGATGGCAAAGGGATTACTGTGGAACCTGATACCCCTAAAATCACATATATTTTAAACTCTTCAGTTTCTTGTGCTTGTTCTTGTCACTTGATTGATCCTTGATCAAGACATTAAATTCAGAATTGCAGGGCACAAGTGCCTAGCTCAGTTTTAGAGCTGAAGCCATATGTTTGCTGCATTAAACTCATGGAAGTAAGGCTGACTACCAGGTTTATGAGCTGGTCCTTATATTTCGGCACCTCTTAAGCGGATTCCATTGGAATACATCTGAAGGCAGATTCATTGGGATCTACACTAGTAGCACATTTTCAGACTTAACAGGGTCTTTGAAAAGTTTATCTTCAAAGCTCTTAATGCTGCTGGGTACCTATCCCAGGCAGTATCTCTACACCTTTAGTTACAGAAAAATCAAAGTAGTAGAGACACTGAAAAAACTAATAAAGCTTAATAAAAACATTCCAGAGATGCGACACAGAAATTAATGCAGTTTCAAGGCATCTATTACTCTTGAGTGCAGAAAGAAAACATCTGCTATGTAAAGTTAAAGCAGTTAAAGTTTGCTGTGAATATGCATGTGGATAACTACTCAGATTATTTTTTATCATTATCTGAATATCACATTACAAAGAAGAAAATGGAGGTAACAGCTTCTTAAACCTTATAATTCATCTATATTACCATGTATTTGTTTCAGACTAAAAGAGCCCATATGCACCTTCATTCACATTATATACTACAGATTTGATAACAATATAATAATAAAGTTTTAACCATGAGATGAGTTTTGACTACTTACAAACAGTAAAAGAATTTGATTTCTTGATTGCAACAGGAAATTACAACAGCTTTTTAACAGAAGACGGTTCAAGTGTACTTACCCATTCAAATTAATATTTGTATTATTTTCAGATAATTCAGATTCTAATCACACATGTAATTGACCAGACAAAGACCAAGGAAAGTATTTAAGTCTTTCAAAAGAGTGTTACGCAGTTACTACCCAACTGGAACCTACTCTCTGTAACAGTTAGTCTTCTTTTGTTGGATCATTCCTTATCCCAAATAGAAGCTGAAAGAAAATACCAACATTGCCTTTTGGTCAGAAAAGGAGAGAGTATCAAGAAAATTTCAAGACTTTGCATGACATTGTACCTAACACAGGATCATTTTTCTCATTCTCTCTTTTTCCTTTTGCACTGTCAATGCACATCCGGAGTTGTTCTAATAAGAACATCGCTCTTCCTGTTAAAATAAATAAATAAAAAATCTATTTATTTTAAATAAATTGATAGAATTGAACTAAGAATTTGTTTTTATTTTACTCAGAACACAGACATGCCTACAACTAAATACAAAATACCTACAAAAATTAAAACAAGGCACAAGCTTCAGTGAAAGAGAAATGCTAGATGCCATTTAGGGAACAGATCCTTTAGTCTGCTATGGGGATATGGCCAGTACAGTAACAGCTGGAGAATGCTTTACCTTTTCCTCTTCATAGGGAGTACTGCAAAAAGTTATAACAGCCCCCAAAGTAAAAGGTAAAACAGATTGAAATGTAGCATTAGCGAAATTAAACAGCTCTGTAAAACAAATCAAATTACATGAACCTGGGAGAAAATCTTCTACGAAGATGCGTATCACACTTCTGCTCACTCAGTAATAATTAATCTTAGTTTTATCATGTAATAGCACCATGTATCTGAACTAATTATCAGGCCACAACACTAGGAGACTGTCTACAGTTCTAACAGCACCATTGCTAGGTGATGTCAAACAACCTAGTTTCAGAGACAGAAGAGAAGTGGAGAGGGAAGAAAAACTCAAAACTGCAGTAAGATACAGAAGCACCTTATATACTTATGCCAAAAGTATCATAAATCCAACAATCAGGAACTGAGACTGTTTTTGTACAAATTCTGTAAGTCAAAGGCCATAGCAAACTGCTATTATTTTATGAAGAGACATATTAAAAAACAGTCAGCATATACAAGGCAAACCTACCAAATTTTGCTAAACAGCTAATAACAACACTACCATTTACTCATTATTAAGAAACCCTTGCTGCTATTTGAAGCTCAAATTAATGTTCAGATATTAATTTTCCTATTTTGCCATTAATTAAAAATCAAAGGATTAAATTTGGTACCAATTCAGTACAATCCAAAAGTAAAAAATATGCCAAGACACACACAAACTGACAAGGTGTGGCTTTTTTAAAAACATTTAATTTCTGCAACAAACCTATTTTGCAAAGCAAGAAATAGAACAGTGAAGTTCTTTTGCCTCAAAACAGCCTTCAGCATATCTAAACAGTTCAAAAGCAGTACCAGCACTTTAAAAGACTGCAAAAAATACAAAAAATAAATTTGCCTAAAGTTTGGCCTCAGTACTTTGGAGGAAGTTTTCAAGGAGTTTGCTCCATTACAGTTAGATTCAGGAAATTTGTAGCATATATTTTAGATCACTAAAACAAAGTCAATAAGATAAAATACAACTATACCTCCTGTATTTCCACTTGATTTTCCAAGTCTCACATAGAAATTTTACCGTATTACTCTCCTATTTGGTGCTTTATGATTTCAGTAAGCTTCAGAGGGATTGTTAGTGTTTTTTTCAGTGTTTGCATTTTGTTTTATAATTGCACATCAGCTGACTTCACATATGCACAGGGTAGACTAGTCATTTTTATGAATCAAGAGTTTTCCTTGCTGAAAAACTGAAAATAGTAATCTATTGGATTGGTCCTTCATCAGTGTAACCTACTTGTATCAACCACATCTGCTCTTATAGCACTTTAGCAGTATCCCCTGTTTCCAAAATTGCAGCTCCAGAAGAGCTGCGATAAATTCGTAACAATTGGTTCCACACAGAGAATGGACTTGCAAAAAGTCTTACCTTTGTCTATATACGTTGCAAGATCTTCACTTGAACTCTGAGTTTCTGCATGTTTAACTATTAAAAAGAGGAGAGGTGGAAAGAAAATATTCAAATGGAACAATACCACATACAAATTCAAAGGCATTCAAACATAAGCACTTACATTTTCTGCACTTCTCTTTAATTACACCATCAAGTTTTCCCTGTTAAAATGAAGAAGTACAGAATTTTTATGCCATACATATTTCTTAGAACATCAGTTCCTAAAGAGCATGAAATCTATATCAACATTTCTGAAGTTGGAAAATTTCTCTCTTACAGTGAATTGCTAATGTTTAATACTCAATATTCCCCCAAAAATGTAATTTTACTATTTCAGCACCTATTACACTAATAGCTTCTTTCTTTCCCCCAAAAATACTAAAAGAAGTTTCACACAAAGACAAGGAAAGCCTTACTTGTGCTTTTTTCAGCTCCTTTTCAAGCCTTTTCTTTTCAGTTTTTAGTTGTCTGAAGTCCTGTGTATGCTTTGTTGCAGCCTCTTCAAAAAAGAGAACCAAAATTCAATTTAAAAACTATACTGTAAAGAGGCCACTAATTTAAGTGGTGCTGGTATAGTAGTTCCCTAGTTTGCAAATAAAGTCACCAGAAAAAAACAGATAGTGTGAAATACAGATCTACTGAAGTTATATTTTGGTTCATTCGGACAATATCTCATGCATAAAAGTATGTTGCCTTCTACTGTATAATTACTGTTTTGAACCACAGCAATACATTTATTAGTTTTCTCAATTATATGCAAGAATGAAGAGTGGGTCATATTGTAATGATATTGTACTGTAGAACAATAAATATACATCAAGTATATTGTTGAAAAAAGGAGATAAAATTGAGTTGCAAGGGTTTTTTACAGTTTTATTCTCTTATTTAAATAAGAGCTCTGGTTCAAAGATGAACACACCACAGCCAGCTGCATTAGAAAAATACATAAAGCACTCAAAACTAATAGAGAAGAGGACCTTATCTCTTAATGTCTAACAGACACCTGGCAAGAGTGCAGATGGGTGGAAATAGAGGGTATAGGGTAGGTGAGAACTGAACGCAAGGTTCCTAGGAAAATTCTTAGGTGACAGAGTCAGCTGAGAGAACTCCTGAGAGTTCAGTTTGATTACTTATATATGGATAGAAAAGAAAAGAAATGGAATCCTCCTGCTGATCAAATCAGAAGAGAGCCTATTAAAATAAAAGGTTTTAAAAAGGAACCTTGAGTGGTAAGCTAACAAAAAAACCAATAATGGCAAAATTTCATACTGCCAAAAGATACAATGTTTGAGATATTTAATGAACATAGAAAAAACCAAAACAGATAAAATAGTCACTGAAATTGGACCTAACACATACTGTCTCTTCAGTATTTTGTTCTAGTTCTGCCAGAATTTGAGATTTTGGAGGCAAGTGTGTAAAAAGCCTGGCTGTCCTGCAATGGAACTCCAAAATTCTCATCAAAATAAACACCTTGTACCTGCACTTTACAGTAAGATTCAGGGGGTTTCTAACACTAAGATATGTCACTCAGTTCACTGTATTTTGAACTATGGTAAGCACAGCTAAAATATGCATGATATGAATGCAAATATCTGCCTTGCCAATTGATGACACAGCAAGTGAAGTCTCAAAAAGTCTTACATACATCCATCCTCACAAACAAGAAAAACACAGGGCCATGAAGCCAATGCTTTTTCTCCACGTAAAAAAAAGCAAACAAACTAACTAACTAACCAACTAAAATACAAGTGCCAGACCATTTAAAAGTCAGAAAACACACATCAGGAACACCAAATACTTTAATATGAACATAAACATGAACAATCCTGCCAGGATTATTAGAACACTGGAGCCCATGCCCTGTGAAAACAGTCTTATTGAACTAGACTTAATCAGCCAGAGGGGAAAACATAACAAATCATAGAAAGAATACAAGAACAGCTTTCCTGTACAAAGAGGTATCAAGAAGATGGAATGAGACTGTTAATGAGATTGTTCAATCAAGAAGATGGAACAAGACTGCTGTATGGCAGACATTAGGTGTAAACTGAAATATGGGAGTTTCCAACATGTTACTGAACCAAGTTACCTACAGACGCTGGTAACACTCCATCCTTTGAAGTTTTCATGACTAGAAGTTCTCTTCCAACTTCATCTGAGTCATGCCTAAGACACTCAGCAGAAAATATTCTGCAGGAGGGCTGATATAAATCAGAGACTAAGCACCCCACATAGTACTGGCCTGCCTTGTTCCTTGGGCATCAAAGTTAAAGTCATAATTCCTCTGGACAGAAAAGGAAAAAAGATTATCTTACTGTACTGTTGTCCTACTCAATGTAGAAAGTTACCTTCAAGTTTTTTCACTTTAGTTTCCAGTTTCTTTCTCCTGTTAAAAAAAAACACATTAATAGAACATTTTTTAAAATAGAACTATGTTGCATGAAAAGTCAGAAAAAAAAATCTAGCCATTCAAAGAAAACACACCTCCTATACCCAGGACCTTGTGAGATCAATGAGTCCCTGAAGTTGAAAAATCAAATTGGTGCCATGTTGCTGGCATTCTCACACAAACAGCTGTATCTGTTACAGAGGCAAAGTTTGCTTTTAAGAGAGGCAATCCACTAAATATACCTTTAGCAACAACCCAGTATTAGAAATACAACTGCAGAAAACTGACTTCGGTTTTTGCATTTCTAAGATGTAATGCAGACAGGTTAGCTTTACTCCTTAAAAACAATCAACAATCATTGCTTACAATGAATAATATCTAAGCAATGATATAATCAGGAATAGCCCTCAGGATGACTTATGTCCCAAACCTTTTTGTTCAGAACATCCAGATACTTTAGACTAAAGTCAAACCAAAGGAAAAAACATGAAGCATCCCAAACAATTTTTACTTCAACATTTCCAATCCTACCTTATATGTAAAACACACAGAACTGGAAAATAAATAAATAGAAAATAGAAAAATACACATTTCTATTATTTTCTTCTACTAAATTCTAATATCCCAGAAATTGTTTTTGAACTGTTGTGGTAAGTAGACAATTCTACCAATGATCACTGATCACTTTCATGAAGCAGAACACAGTTAAATTATTCCCCATATTAAAACCTGTGTAATAGATTGAGACTTACCATCTAAGCCTTTCTGGATGTTCAGGCTTTAATTACCACTTCAGACAATAACCAAAATATATTCAAAAATCCACTCACAAATGGTATGATTGACCACCTTTTGCATGTTCAGTAGTCAAAGTATTTATAGTATAAAGTAATAGACCAAGGATTCTGTGCCTTCTCAGCCTGAAGAGGTTCATACTTACTTTCCTATATGATGGCTTTGACAGTCAAGCCATAGGTGAGAATTTCAGCAAAATTCCTCATAAAATACCTTTATAGAAAGAAATAAGGGGAGGCAGGGGAGGGGGGAGTTGTCCTTTAGAAAACAGGACGTAATAAACTTCTGTTTCTCTGTAGATTATCTTCAAGTGAATGCACAGAAGTACTACATATGCAATGCATGGACACTGGAAGCAAGATAAGTTGACACAGGAAGACCACAGAGATGCTGTTTACCATTGCAGGGAGAAGACTCATGCAGCCAAAGCTCAATTAGAATTCAAGCTGACCAGTACTCTGAAGGACACAAAAGGGGCTTTTCAAAATATCTTAACAGCAAATGGAAGATCAGAAATAACATCAGTCCATTGCTTGATGAGGTTAGTCACATCACAAACAGGGATGCAAAGCAGAGATATTTAATGCCTTCTTCACATCTGTCACCAATGACAGACCCTGGGACTCCCAGAAACCTGTGTTGGAAGACCATGAGTGGCTTGTTTAGCTCAGGAAAGAGAAGGCTGAGGGGTGACCTCATCACAGTTTACAACTTCCTCAGCAGGGGACAGTGGAGAGGAAGGTGCTTATCTCCTCTCTCTGGTGACCAGTGATAGGACAGAAGGAAATGCAGTCAAGCTGCACTAGGGAAGTTTAGATGGGACATTAGGAAAATGTTCTTCAGGCTCCCCAGGGAAGCAATCATTGACATCAAGCCTGACAGAGTTCCAGAAGCACCTGAATGATAGTCTTAGTCTTACAGCTTAGTTTTAAGTAGTCCTGCGAGGAGAAGGGAGTTGGACTCAATGATCCTCACAGGTACTTTTCAACTTGAGATAAAAAAAACTAGGATACAAATAACAAGAATCTGAACAAAGAGAAACAAAGTGACCACATTATCATTGCAATAATATTTATAAATTAAGTAATTACATTTACATATACAGAACTATACTAATTTCATCAACAGACAACTACATGAAGAAAATAGGTAGATGTTAAATCTAGCAATTTACAAAAAGCAGTTTGCAGATGATGCATTTGGGCAGAACTCCTTTTATGTTACCCAACTCAAGTTCCTATCTGATCCTTAAGATACATGCACAACTGCAGCTGACAGAATGCTATGCTAACAGAAGTTGTACTCCATGGGAACTGCCATCCCTGTAGAATATTCAGATCTCAACTAGACAGTCCTGAGCAAGCTAACTTTAACACTGGCTCTAAATAGCAGACTGGACCAAAGGACATGAGTGATAATTTCTCACCTAAGTTTTTAATAGTACCTGTAAATTAACAGTAATTTTATGCACAATTCACTATTACTCTGCTTCTGAAAAAAATCAGCTTTCAAATTACTGAACTCATATGACCTACTGCTTCAAATGGCCTCAGTATCAGACGTATACAAAACAGCTATGGCATCACAGAATTGAGGCTGAGGTGGCAAGAATCCACTGGAAGTTATGGTGTTCAACCCACACTGCTCAAGCAGGGCCACCTACAGCTCACTGGCCAGGACCATTTAAAAATGGCTTCTGAATATTTCTAAGGATGGTAAGGCCACAAACTCCCAGGGCAATCTATGGAGGTACTCAGTCATTCTCACAGCAAAAAGTGTTTCCTGATGTTCACAGGAAACATGACCTTCTTTGTCTTAGTTTGTTCCCATTGCCTCTTGTCCTATCACTGAGGTCCAAGGAAGTGAGCCTGGTTCTTTTTTCTTTACACGCTCCCTTCAGGTATTTATAGACATTGGTAATACCATCCCTGAGTCTTTTCTTCTCTAGACTTAACAGTCCCAGTTCTCTCAGCCTTTTGTCACGGGAGAAATGCTACTATTCCTTAATCATCTTCATGGTCCTTCACTGAACTCACTCCCATGTATCCATCTCTCACTTGTATTGAGAAGTCCAGAACTAACACAGTATTTTAGGGGTGGCATCAGAAGTGCTGAGCAGAAGAGAATAGCATCTCCCTCAGCCTGCTGGCAAAACTCACTGAAAACCAAGATACTGGTACCTCTTTGCCACCAGTGTGTATCGCTGGCTCACATAATGAAATCATCCCAAGCTGCTGTCCACCAGCACATACTGGTAATTGTTCCTCATGAGGTGCTGGGCTTCACACTTCTCCTTGCTGAGAAGTTACCTCATTTCTTCAGCCTGTCAAGCTTGTGCTGGATAGCAGCATGCCCCTGTGGCCCATCAGCCACATGTGTGCCATTGGCAAGTTTGTTGACAGTAGGCTCTGCCCCATCATGCAGATCACTAACAAGATGTTAAACTGGACTAGACCCACTGTGCAGCCCTCTTTGTCTCCCCCTAGGGTAGTATTATCTACTGGTCTCCAACCAGACTTTGCACAGTGTTCATCATCACACGCAAGGCCCAGCCATTCAGCCAGTTTTTGATCCACTGTCTGCCCATCCAGCCCCTACAGCACCAGCCTAATGGGCTATGATGAGGCTATTATGGGAAATGGTGTCAGAGATCTTATTCCCTGTCAGACACTAGCCACTGCTCTCCCCTGATCTAGAAAACATGTCAATTTATAAGGTCAGTGAAGCACAACTTCCCCTTGGTGAAGACATGCTGTCTACTCTAGAGCTTCTTGTCCTTCGTGTGCCTGAAAATGAGTTCCAGGATGACCTGCTACATCACCTTCCCAGGGATCAAAGTGAGGCTGACTAGTCCGTAGTTTCCTGGCTCCTCCTTCTTGAAGATATGAGTGACAGACAGGGACAAACATATCTATACTGACACAATAAATTGCCAGCACATCAGAGTGGTCAGTTCCCTCTTAAGATGCAGTTAGCAATGGGGTAGCTGCTCTCTGCTGCTCTTGGATAAGACAATGTACTGAATATTTCATAAAGCTCAGAGTACATTGAGTACGTCTATATGTGAAGTAAGTGCAGAATGGCTGAAGAAATGACAACAATCCTAGTCTCCTCATACAGTCTTTTGGGTAATGGCTTGCTGCTCTGCTTGTGAACACTGTATGTTTCACAAGTCATGTAAAGAGACTAGTGTACTTCTTTGGAGAAATGCTTCAGTCACTTGATCATCTCTGTGGACCTTCATTAGACTCTCTCCAGTATACCCATAAACCTGTACAAAAAAGCCCAGAACTGGGCACAGTACTTCAAGGCATGGCCTCACCAGTACTGAG